>NC_051158.1:127962979-128265478 GCF_013339745.2 Dermacentor silvarum | reverse complement strand
GCCGATCGAGTGCGACGTACCGGCAGCCTTCGCTTCCCGCTATTTGTGTATATGCACTATGCGAAGAGAAAGTGGTCGATTTCAAACCGCTGTGGCCAAAACTGAATCATAAAAGCAGTTGTCAGTTCAGATCCGCCGGTCGGGTGCACGTACGAACTCGTTGGCTGCGCTATACGTATCCTTCTCTGAACGTAAAAAGGGCTCGTTGAAGTTTGTGCATTCCAACTTCGGAAGAATGGTCCGATTTTTTCTGAGCATGAGAAAGTATAAATACACACGGAGGCGTTGTGGAAATCGCGATGTCGCTGAACGGTTGATATCGAAGTCGATCAGCAGCTTCGTCGGTGTTCTGGACATATGGTAGTTCGCGGAAGGCCGCACACTGCGACGACTCGCGGTCGTCGGTCACGTCGTTGTTGGCCTAATATGACAAAATTAAGTGGTCTGCCGACTACTTTGTTTGTGAAACGCATTTAAGAAGCCCAAAAGTTATCCTCGGTGTAAAGCACCTATAATTTTTCTGCCATATGACTCCGCAATCGTATTGATGTTGGGAGGGTATGTTGGAACCGTATTTCTGTGGGAAGGTCGCCTATGGGAGATTTGAGGGACCTTCAAGAATCTTATAGATGTAGGAAGCGTACCCACAGAGAGTCCTGAGGGATATTAAAGAATCTTACCGCTGTTGGCGGGTTGCACATAGAAGGTTTGAGGCACCTTTAAGAATCGGAAGGGCGCCCACAAGATTTCTTGAAGGACCCTCAAGAACTCTGTAGGTCCAACAAGATCGCTCTGAGGGATTTTTTGACTGGGGTGGGCCATGCATCTCAACAGAAAATGACACAACTTCTAGGGTTAAACAGGCATTCTGTGCACGGCATCACCATCTCTTGATGGGAGTTTAGGCACATTTAGTTTGTCTAAAATACGCTCGCCTTCATGCTGCTCTATTCCATGTATTTTTATATTTTGTCGCCGGCTCTACTGATTCAGGTCTTTTTTATTTCCCTTGCTTCCTCTTGGGAAGCCGGCGCTTCTATTGAATCTACTCTTGCCCTAGGCTCAGCAATTCCGTCTGACTGCGTAGTGACCAACCTCATTAGTCTTTCACATATGCAGGAGAAAAAAAGTTAACTACACTGCCTTTTCCATATTTTGATCATTGTCTTTTACCGCTATCAGAACATCAACTTTGTTCAGGAGAGGAAGCAACAAAGTTATTCTCTCATTCATGATGGTCTGTTTTGCCATGATGTGACCGCCTTCCTCGGCTTTAGCGTTGGCAGTATTGTGACTGGTCCTTAAGTTTGAAGTTTCGCACGTAGAGCATTGCCATGTTTTCTTGGTGTCCGGTCTTGCTTTCACTGTGTCTTTGTCACTCGTGAGCTATTGATAGCATGGTAAGCGAAAGTACGTTCAGAGCCCCTGATAGCAACTGAGTATGTCGTGACGCCCTTGTGACATGATAAACAGATATCAGCGTTGTCTGACTTGGCGTCCCTTCAAACAACAATGCTACAACAAACGCAGCATCTGCAGCAGCGGACAGAAAATAACGTAGACAATAGCGGATAAAATATAGGAATCCGCATACCAACGTGGGCAAGTATAATCCGAAGGGTGATTACAGATGGTCCATCTGCCGCTGCTCCTGCATGCAATCATCATCATCATCATCAGCCTATATTTATGTCCACTGCAGGAAGAAGGCCTCTACCTGTAATCTCCAATTACCCCTGCCTTGCGCTAGCTGATCCCCACTTGCGCCTGCAAATTTCTTAACTTCATCACCCCATCTAGTTTTCTGCCGTCCTCGACTGCGCTTCCCTTCTCTTGGTATCGATTCTCTAACTCTAATGGTCCACTGATTATCCATCCTACGCATTACATGGCCTGCCCAGCTCCATTTTTCAGCTTAATGTCATCTAGAATATCGACTATCCCTGTTTGTTCTCTGATCCACACCGCTCTCTTCCTGTCTCTTAACGCTATGCCGAACATTTTTCGTTCCATCGCTCTTTGTTCGGTCCTTGACTTGTTCTCGACCTTCTTTGTTAACCTCCAAGTACCTGCCCCATATGTTAGCGCCGGTAGAATGAAATGCGTGATAACGGAGTGATGTGACTGAATGGGCTATCTCGTGCACATGTCTTGCGTGTGTAAAGCCATCGCACGCGTGCCGATACGCGATGCACCGTGCCCACACAAACTCTTGTTTTTTGTGGAATAAAGCAATCTTGCAAAAGCTGCTGCTGTGGCCCCATCAGTTATTACAGTGGCGACGAGGCACGGTTGTGCCCATGCAGGGAGGGAGTTGCCGGCAAGATGGCCTTCGGTGTTCGTATCGGCGAATTTCACCTCAATGGTAACTCTTCATGGGAGGATTACGTCGAGCGTATAGACCTATGCTGCGCTGCTGAGTATGATGACATGCTAAATATTAGTCAAGTGACTAGCGGTTGCCCCAAGTTTATAGTGGCCGTAAGCATAGGTGGTGAAATAGTGCCCATGTAAGTCGACTCAGTAGCAGCCAGATCAATTATCATTAAAAATGCGTTCAGCAAACTAAAAGTGGCAAGGCACATTCCGCTTGAAGAAGTGGACACAAAGCTCCTAACTTGGACTAAGGAAGGATTGAACGTCGTCGGAAAAGCCACACTTCTGGTCAAATTCCAAGAACAAGACTAAAAGCTGCCGATACTCAGTGTAAGAAACGAAGGTAGCATGCTTTTGGGCAGTGATTGGTTCAAGGTCTTCAACATAATTGTCTCTGGGCTTCCCAGCATCGAACGAAACGCAGAAGCCCTTATCAAAATGTTTCCGGATGTTTTTGGCGAAATATTTCCAGGCGCCGCTCTGCCACCACTACACATCGAGCTGAAGCACGACGCCCGGCCCAAGTTTCTAAAATGACGCAGCATTCCGTTCGCACGAAAGGATGACGTCATCACAGAATTGGAAAAACTGGAACGTAAAGGTGTTCTGCAACCGACGCAGTACTTCGAATGGGCCACCCCTGTGGTCGCCGTCCATAAAAAGATTGGATCATTAAGAATATGCGGCGACTATCGAAGTACAGTCAACCAAGCGGTAATGAACAACGTTTATCCTTTACCTACTAGCAAGGAACTTTTCGCAAAGTAGGGGAAAGGCAGTATTTTTCCTAAAATTCACTTGAAACAAGCATACCAGCGACTTGCAGTTGATGACGCTTCAGCACAAGTGCTCACGATAAATACAGTAAAGGGCCTTAACAAAGTGCGACATTTGCCGTTTGGTGTGTAGTTGGCACCCGGATTATTTCAAAGAGCAATTGATACAGTGCTTGCAGGTCTGTGCCAGGTAGCGGCGTACCTCGACGACATCCTTGTGGTCAGCGAAACGAGATAGGAGCACCACGAAGTCCTCATGGAAGTTCTCAATCGACTGTCAAGAGCCGGACTGCGCATACAAGGAGCCAAGTGTCAGTTCTTCAAAGAGAGCCTGGAGTACTTGGGACACCGAATAGATGCAAATGGCATCTACCCGTCGAAGGCTAAAGTCGAGGCGATTGACAAAGCACCTGCACCAAAGAACAAGAAGGAGCTCCAAGCTTTTCTAGGTATGGTGAATTTCTACCATCGCTTTCTATAGGGTCGGTCCGAAGTTGCCGAAGTGCTCTACCGCCTACTAGACGGCGACAGTACGTGGAAGTGGGGTGAAGACCAGCAACTAGCTTTCGAAACACTGAAGACGTTGCTGATGTCCGAGTCTCTTTTAGTGCACTGCAATCCTGATGCACCCTCATTTTTGTCTTGTGACGCATCACCCGTTGGTGTGGGAGCTGTATTAGCTCACAGCGATGCTCAACCACGCGAGACACCTGTTGTTTATCCGTCAAGTACACTCACTAAGGCGGGATGCAATTACGCCCAGATTGACCGCGAGGCTCCAGCTATTGTCTATGGCTATTCACCATAGGGGGAATGCCACCTCTGTGGGCGAGAATTCCGCATCTTGACAGATCATAAGCCGTTACTCGGTATCTTTCAACGAGACAAGCAGATTCCCGTTGTTTTGTCACCGCGCATGTTGTGGTAGTCGTTGTTGTTATCTGCTTACAAATACAAACTGTAGTATAGAAGGACGCAAGATTATGCAAACGTTGACTGTCTAAGCAGGCTACCGATACCCGGTGACCGGAGGACCACCGAGCCTTCTGGCGACGTCCTTTTGTTGGAAGCAGTGGGTACCGTCCTGTGAGCGCAGCAGACGTCGCATCAGCCGCTCTGCGTGATCCTTGCCTGTCGCGTGTGAAGCAATGGGTACTAATGGCTGGCCAGAACAAGGTGTGCCCCAGAATATGCCACCTATCAGGTGAGGCGCGAAGAGTTCTCTTCATCGTGACTACCTTCTGCGGGGTAACAGGGTCATACTTCTAGAAGAACTGAGAGATGTCCTCGCCATTCTGCATGCAAATCACCCTGGCATAACGGCCATGGAAGCTCTAGCAAGGTCATGCGTAGTGGCCGAAGATCGATGCCCAGATTGAAGAGTTCGTGCGTGATTGCAAACCCTGTCAAGAGAACAGACAAAGCGAACTTAAAACACCTGTGAATTTCTGGACGAAACCCGAAAGCCCATGGAGCAGAATTGACATAGATTTTGCAGGGCCGGTTAAGGGCGTTTCCTTTCTTGTTGTCGTGGACGCGTTGTCAAACTGGGCCGAGTTCGAGCTAATGCCATCGCTTCACTCCTCAGCTGTGATCGAAAAATTGCGAAGAATGTTTGCTTCATATGGATTGCCGGAGTTCGTTGTTTATGACAACGGCACAGCCTTCTCCAGCAACGAAATGCAATCTTTCTTGAACAAAAATGGCGTGCGTTACATGTACACAGCGCCATACCATCCCGCGAGCAACGGAAGGGCTGAGCGCATGGTTCGCGAGCGAAAGTGTGCGCTCCGAAAGCAGAGCCAGGGTACAGTGGCGTGTAAAGTTTCTCGTTTTTATTCAAGCACCACTCCACGCCCCACTCGGAAGCCGGGAGGACGCCAGCAGAACTCATGCTGGGCAGATAGCTACCGCTCTGTCTTGTCAAAACTGCATCCGGGTGTGAAAGGTCCTGGATGTACCAAGGCGCCATCCTTGAGGGAGTTTCTACACGGTGAACCTCTGTATGTACGGAGCTTCTGTCGTGGTCCGAAGTGGCTGGCCGCACGAAAACCGCGACACCGACTTCATCGCAACCACGCGCGGAGAGCATGGGATGCTGTGCCGATAGTCTATCACGCTAACCCCTGCTTCAAGCTTCCAGCGACGCAAACTGGAGTGCAAAGATCTCCTATGCTTTCAGCGACACAAACTGCACTGCAGAGATCGCCTATGCCAGAAGCTCCGCAAGCTTGCCGTAGATCAACTCGTGTACGTCGACCAGTGCTTCGTTATGGCATTGACTACTAGGCGGGAAGGGATGTGATAACAGTGATGTGACTGAATTGGCTATCTCGTGCGCATGTCTACCGTGTTTAAAGCCATCGCACGTGTGCTGATAAGCGGTGCAGCGTGCCTTCATAATCCCTTGCTTTTTATGCAATAAAGCAATCTTGCAAAAGCTGCTGCTGCGTCTACGTCGGTTATTACACAATGATTGTACAATTTTCTTTTCAACGACACTGGTAAGCTCCCAGTCAGGATTTGGCAATGCCTTCCGTATGCACTCCAACCCAATTTTATACTTCTGTAAATTTCTCCTGCACAGGGTCCCCTGTGAGTAATTGACCTAGATAAACGTACTCCTTCGTGCAATATGACGAGCCAAGTGGGTCGTTGTCATGTACTTGCAGCGGGTGCACGTAGCTTGCAACGTTCACGACTGGCTAATGGGATGTCCTCGGCTAACCTCGTTCACGCCAATTTGAGGCACTGCGGAAACCATGGACTCAACAGAGGACTGCTCTGCTGACAGAACCGGGATCAAAACACACCGTCGGACCAACATGGGTCGTTGGGTATTTGCCACTAGGTACGTGACCTTTTCGAAGGAACCTGCTTCACGCCAACCTGGATCACTGAGAGCGAAAATGCATGCGAGTTCTCGTTGCCCTTTGGCGAAGGTATGTGCCACCAGTTATGGCACATAGCCAGTGCATCATTTATATTGCCATGTGCCTTGTGAGAGAACGGGTGACACGACGTTTATTGAGGGTAGCGGCTCCTGAAGATCACGGCGCTGGGAGCTGGCTATAGAGCGGGCGGAGAAGCACGTGCAATTCTTTCTTCTTGTCCGTGCCTGCCTCTTAGCACTGTTCCCACTACTGCTGGTGGCATTTCCCCCTTCCACGGAAAGAGCATCGGCTTAATGCTCAAGAAGTGGTGTAGGAAAAGGAGGGGGAAAAAGGATGGTCAAGGCAGGTGCTCGTGCAAAGGACACTGACAGCTACAGGAAAAACAAAATCACAGCTGCGGGGAAGAGCGACGGGCACAGTCTCAAGAACAGAGAGGTTGCAAACAGTAGCTTAAGTGGAAATATGAATAAAAAAATAATAATCACGAACGCGCAACATACCGTTTCATGCGCACAACGTGAACTATGTCAGGGCGAGGTTGTTGTCTACGCCGTGTTTGTGCCGCACTGTCTGGAACGACTTCGTAGTTCACGTCACGAATTCGGCGCAGCAATTTGTATGGGCCAAAATACCGGCTAATCAAGTTTTCACAAAGGCCACGGTGGCGAACAGGGGTCCACACCCCCACTTGGTCTCCGGGACTGTAGCGCACTTGCCGGTGACGGATGTTATAGCGCCGTGCATCTGCGTGTTGCTGCTCACCGATGTGCAGTCGTCCGAGCTGCCGGGCTTCCTCAGCGCGCTCAGCAAATTCTTCGGTGTCAGTCGTTAGGTGCTCGGTGTCGTGACACGGAAGCATAGCGTCCAGCAACGTCTGTACTTCGCGACCGTAGACAAGGCGAAATGGTGTGAACCGCGTCGTCTCTTGTACGGCGGTATTATGCGCGAAGGTCACGTAAGGCAAGATGCGATCCCATGTTTTATGCTGGACGTCGATGTACATAGAGATAATGTTTGTGATGGTCTTGTTTAATCGCTCCGTAAGTCCATTGGACTGCGGATGATAAGCAGTCGTCTTTCGATACCTGGTGTTGCTCAATTGAAACATTTCGTGCATGAGCTATGCCGTGAACGCCGTTTCTCTGTCTGTGATAACAGTGGATGGGGCACCATGACGCAATACAATGTGACACATGAATAACTGCGCTACCTCAGAAGCCGTGGCTCGTGGGAGTGCCTCCGTCTCGGCACAGCGGGTTAAATAGTCAGTGGCGACGATCACCCACTTGTTGCCGTTGGTGGACAGAGAAAAAGGGACAAGGATGTCCAAGCCGACTTGGTCGAATGGCTTATGAGGTGGTTCGATGGATTGCAATAACCCGGCGGGCTTCAGGGGTGGTGATTTTCGTCGCTGACATTCACGGCAGCCTTTAACATATTGTTTGACGCTTGCCGCAAGCCCGGGCCAGTAATACATCTCGCGCACTCTGGCAAGCGTTCGTGAGGAGCCGAGGTGGCAAGGTGTAGGCTCGTCGTGACACGCAAAAAGAATATCGTCCCGCAAGTCTTTGGGAACTACTAGAAGGTAGGCTCGGTCATTCGGGTGGGCGTTCTCCTTGTTGAGCACATTGTCTCGTAAACAGAAGGACGTGAAGACGTGACGTAGATGGCGTGGTATGGATGTTTGACGGCCCTCGAAGTGGTCGATGAGAGGTCGAATTTCAGCGGCGTCACGCTGCCATTTGACCAAGTCCGACGTAGTAAGGGCGCCCAGGAAATCGTCGTCATCCTCTGACTGTCGGCAGTGTTGCCAGGTCCGACGAGGTGGCGTAGCCAAAAGCTAGAGAAGTTGTAGCCCAAATATAGCCAAACAGAAAAAAGTGCAAAATATTTCGTAGCCAAGTATAGCCATTTTTATTAGAAATTTTATTTGTGTATACCTTTTCACATTCGACTACGGCAGTCCTTTTTTGCACAACCCGTCGTAACAAAATGTCCGTGCCGCCGTGACGGTCGGCCCTTTACATCAACAACAGGGACATCATGCTTGCACAGAAACACTTTTTGGTTGGCCCCGGAAGGTCTTAAGTTCCAGCGAATCGTTGCAGAGGGTGAATCAGTGCTTTTATTTTATGGCAGATAATACTAAGTTATTATTTTTAGTTATTTACAGTAATTGTTAGCTTTGAGGTAGCTTTTGGGACTCCGACTAAATCGGTGAAATAGCGTGTCCTTCGCAAAACCCAAACGCAGTTTCCGTCTTGCGCATGCGCAGTGGCTTTGACGCTATTTCTTTGAGGCCCCAATACGCTTGAGGCCCCTATTCTAAGTCTAATAATTGCTGGGGTTTTACGTGCGAAAACCACGATATCATTGGGAGGAATGACGCGGTGGGGGACTCCGGATTAATTTTGGCCACCTCGGGTTCGTACACCTAAGTACACGGGTGTTCCTGCAGTTCGCCTTGATCGAAATGCGGCCGCTGTGGCCGGGAATTAAGCGCACGTCATCGAGCCAGCAGCACGACACCTCACAAGCTAAGCTAACACGGTGGGCGAAGTTCATGTGACGTGATGCACTGATGTCATCGTGGCAAACATGTTTCGATATTGGCAGAATGAGTATCTGCATCGATGATGTTACGGGCAAACCATCTAGAAGTAAAAGCACCTGAACCCACCTTTGGCTCTGGGTTTTGCTGCCATTCTTTTTTTATACATTATCGCATACTTGGCCCACTTCCCCATGTTTAGATTCTCCTCTCTGAGGAGGATCCGATCTTACGTCCAACCTATCGAAATGAATATCAAATCTAAGCACGAAGAAAACTTCATCTTGCAGGGAATGGAATATGGCAGTAAAGCTTCGTGCGAGAAACGTGGAGTAGGTCGAAAGCTATGGCCGGCACGATACTTCACCCAGAATTAAGACATGGACATGAATACACTGGGGCGTGTCATCCACCCGGCTACCTTCTTTCATGTGGGCGCCCTGATCGCCCGACGGCCCCAACCCTATGTTATTGCTCTCCCTTCGTGAGCATAGCCATGTTAGTACAGTGTACTGTGAAAACCCGCTATTCCCAGGTTCATTCCGGTGCCTGGGGATCGGGTGCCTAACGGCCAAGCGGGGTGTAAGTTTAAATGCATCAAAGATCAAAGCCACCGGCAGAGACAACAGCGCAGAGAGGGAAGTAAAAGTGTGGGGGGGAGGGGGGGTAATTTCACGCACGCCCACACGCACAACCACGTGGCCGGCTCCGCCAGCTAAAACACAGCCTTCGAGATTTGCTTCTACCCGACCAGAGCCACCTCTGGAGCTTGGATTAGGGCGCCACGTATAGCCCAAACACAGCCAAGTCGCAGATTTTCAGTAGCCGAAATATAGCCACATAGCCAACTCGTCCAAGTCGACGCCAAAATTTTTTTCCCGTAGCCCAATTTGGCTATATATAGCCAAACCTGGCAACACTGAAGTCTGTCAGTTGACAGATTCAGCGGGAGCACGCGACAACGTGTCGGCGTCTTTGTGCTTGCGGCCAGACTTATAAACTATAGTGACATCAAATTCCTGTAGCCGCAAGCTCCACCATGCCAGTTGGCCTGAAGGATCGCGTATGTTCGCCAACCAACATAGAGCATGGTGGTCTGTCACCACTTTGGAGGGACGGCCCTAGAGATAAGGGCGAAAATTCGTAATCGCCCAGACGACCGCGAGACATTCTTTTTTTTTTTGTAGTAGAGTAGCTCGCCACGGCACGGAACAGCGAGCGGCTAGCATAAGCTATTACTCTTTCAAGGCCGTCTTGACGTTGGACGAGTACTGCGCCAAGGCCGATGTTACTAACGTGAGTATGCACCTCGGTGTCAGCCTCTTCGTTAAAAGGAGGCAGGACGGCTGCTGACTGCATGCGTTGTCGTAGTTCAGCGAAGGCCGCCTGTTGCTCATTCGTCCAGGCAAATGGCGTGTCATCCCTGGTAAGGCGAGTCAGGGGTTCCGCAATCTTCGAGAAGTTGTCCATGAAGCGGCGATAATACGCACACAAGCCCAGGAAGCGTCGGACGGCCTTCTTGTCAGCAGGAGGAGGAAAAGCTGCTACAGCGCCAAGCTTGTCGGGATCGGGTGGAACTCCTTTGGCGCTGACGACGTGTCCGAGAAACTTGAGCTCTTCATAACCGAAGTGGCACTTCTCTGGTTTAAGCATGAGGTCACCCGATCGGAGCGCTTCTAGCACATGCCGCATGCGATGAAGATGTTGCTCAAATGTTTCAGAAAAGACAACTACGTCGTCAAGATACACAAGGCAAGTCTGCCACTTCAATCCAGCGAGGACAGTATCCATCATTCGCTGGAAAGTGGCTGGGGCTGAACACAAACCGAAAGGGAGCACTCGAAATTCGTAAAGGCCGTCAGCAATCACAAAGGCAGTTTTCTCGCGGTCTCGTTCGTCGACCTCGATCTGCCAGTATCCACTTTTCAAATTGAGTGACGAAAAGTACTGCGCACGCCGCAGTCTATCTAACGAGTCGTCGATACGTGGCAGTGGGTACACGTCCTCTTTAGTTACGTTGTTGAGCTTCCGGTAATCGACGCAAAAGCGTAGAGTTCCGTCTTTTTTTTTTTGACAAGAACGATGGGGGACCACCGTGAGCTGTTGGAAGGTTCGATCACGCCGTATTCAAGTATCTCTTGTACTTGCGTACGAATCGCTTCGCGTTCCTTTGCCGACACGCGGTAGGGCTGCTGGCATATCGGGTGTGCGTCGTCGCATGTGATGATCCTGTGCCTTGTAACTGAAGTCTGGCGTACCTTAGACGAGCTTGCGAATCATGCCCTGAATTCAAGCAAGAGCTCGTGCAGTGCCGCCTGTTTGTCTTGAGATAACTCTGAATGTCGACGTTGCCCAGTGACTTATCAGACATCCTCACTGGTTCAGGGGAAAACATTCAGCAGCGTGTTCTATTTCTTCGGCAAACGCTATCGAAGTACCGCGGAACAGGTGTCGATGCTCGTTACTGAAGGTGGTGACAAGCAACTGAGAACGGCCATCACTAAGCTGTAGCACAATTCTAGCAGCACAAACCCCCTGCATCAGTAGATGCGATAAGTTACTTTCAGCGACCACTTCACTTTCGCGCATTCCACTGCGCATCACTTCGACAAGGACACTGGTTCGCGGTGGAAGCGTAAGACTTTCCGTGGATACACGAAGGGCGTCGTCTCGACGCTTGTGGTCGTACCCGTCGAGTGCTCGGTCTGCTGAGAAGGTGACGACACCTTCCCGTAGGTCAATAACAGCGCCGTATTCTTGCAGAAAGTCAACCCCGAGAATGACGTCACCGGAGCATGCGCGTAGAACAAGGCAGCTCGCCACGAATGTCGATCCTCGAATCGTGGATTCGAGAATCGGATTGAACCTGCCCGACAAGGTCGTGCAGGTTCCCAGTGGAGTAACGACGTGAACGCCAGCCGTACGAATGTGCGAGCCATGCCAAGGGGTAATTACTTTCTTCAGAAACGTCGCCAGCATCCCGCTTAAGATAGAATAGTCCACACCGGTATCTACTAAATCGCTAACCGCGTAACCGTCGATCACCACAGGTATTTCGAGCGAAAGCCGGTCGTTCCCTTCATCTGCGGTTGACGTCTGATCGGTGTAGCTCGTTCGCGTCGATCGGAGGTCTTCGACGTGTCGTGGTACCAGCGGCCTCGCCCACCAAGGTCGCTGTGGTTAGTTTTCCTGGCGGGGACTTGGCGATCGTGTGCCGGAATATCGCTGGGGCGGTGGTGAAATTCGTCGTGGTGACGGCGAGCGTCACTGTCGCCCGGTAGACGGTGGCATGCGCTGTTGAGCAAGATAATCTTCTATTTCCCGAGGTCGTTGACCAATTTGGGGTGGCGGTGAGTAGGTGGAAAAGCCCCGCAACCCGTGACGTCGGTAGGGGCACTGGCGGTACAAATGATGTGCCTCCCCGCAGTGGAAGCACAGAGGCTGGCGGTCTGGTGTGCGCCAAACATCCGACTTCCGAGGGGTCATGCGTCGATCGTCGGCGTAATATACCAGTTGCTCCTGCGGAAACACAGCGGAAGGAGCGGCGGAGGGCAACGCTGGAGGCGGGCGTCGTTCTGCGATGTATGGTACTGTTTGGGCAGATCAAGGCGTAACCGGATGAGCCGCGTGAACTAACAGCGGGGCAGGTGCAGGGAGTCTCAGGGCTTCCGCGTAGGTGGCACGGCGGTGTTCAGTCGGTGCAGGCGTGGTGTAAGCAAGAGGAAAGGTGGACCGGAGCGCTTGGTGAACTTCATCTTTTACGACACTCTCAATAAAGCTCACCGCCGCATGTGACGTGCCTAAAGCCTTCTGTATTTCTTCGCGCACGACAATGCGGATTAGTTCGCGGAGGTGGTCATCGTTGCTTCTGGTGGCCGTGAAAATATAGGTGGTGGATGTCACGTTCACTTGCGGCTCATAGAAATTCGATGGTTGCTGAAGCATGTTCTCCATACTTACAACCTCAGATAAAAAGTCGGTGACAGTCTTCGGAGGGCTCCGCACAAGGCCAGCGAAGAGCTGCTCCTTCACTCCTCGCATCAAGTGACGCAACTTCTTGTCCTCGGTCATTCCCGAGTCTGCCCGTCTGAAGAGGCGCGTCGTATCTTCGACGAACGTGGTAACACTTTCGTTGGGAAGCTGAACGTGGTCCTGGATTGCTCGTTCTGCTCGTTCGCGGCGAGCAGCACTGGCGTATGTGTCTAGTAACTGACGGCGGAACTCACGCCACGACATCAGTTGCTGCTCACGATTTTGGAACCATGTGAGCGCTCCGTCTTCCAGTCAAGAGTATACACTTCGAAGTTTAGTTGCGTCATCCCATTTGTTGTATTCGGCCACGCGATCGAAGTCGGCCGTCGGCGTTTTCGTCGGCCGAAGTGGGTCTTCGACGTCTTCGGAGACCTTTCCATCGAACGACTTTGGAACCCGTGGATTTTGAAGTGTGTACCGGTTCGTCATTGCGGCGCTTTCCATACCGGTTCAGATGGTCTAGCAAGGAGTGCGTTGGGCGAGATGGTCTGAAGCGCTGTGGGGTCTTCAGGAGGCAGTCCCCGGATCCTGTGGCTGGCCCGGTTGACCGGCGTATCGATTGGCACGGGTGTAGTGGTTTCACTGCCAGAAGGTGTCCGCGACATGGGTCCGCGCACCTCCACCACTTTGTCACGTGCCTTGTGAGAGAACGAGCGACGCGATGTTTATTGATGGTAGCGGCTCTTGAAAACCATGGCGCTTGGAGCTGGCTATCGAGCCGGCGGAGAAGCACCCGCACTTCTTTCTTCTTGTCCGCGCCTGCCACTTAGCACTGTACCCACTACTGCTGGTGGCATTACACCAATCATAAAGTAGTGCGCTAAACGCACCAACGTCAGCAATCATATTCGATGGATGGTTACCCGCCTTGCTGGTGTAGCGCATTTAGCATTGTGCTGCTACGCCCGAGGGCACTGGATCCCATACCATATTTATTTGCGAGCGAAATGCAAAAATGCCCCTTTACCTAGCGTCGAGTGCACGTTTAACAACCCGAGGCGGTCAAAATAATCCGGTGTGCCTCATAATATTATCGCCGTTTTGTAACGAAATCCCGAAATTATTACTTTTTTCTTTCAAAGGATGGATGGCCGCCGCCACTTCTTTTTTTTCAGAGGAAACAAGCAAACGAAAAGCGCTCAGTGTCTAATGATAGTTTAGTCAGCTAAGAGGGAGTATAAGCGCAGCTCCAGCCACGAGGAAGAAAAACAGCGAATACACGTTGGAGAAGTTTGTTCAGTGAGGGGTGTTAGCTTAGCTTGCGCGTCGTGCAGCACCCAGACAATTACTAGACAGCTTTCAGATCTGGACGGTTCCAGGCAAGCTGTCAGGCTTGCGTTCAAGGCCATGGCGGCAACTGGTCCCCCTCAGCTCGTGCTGCCTTCGATTCGCAGGCTGCAGCGTAGGCATGTAACTTAAGGAACGTGTGTCTGTGTTTGCGGCATTTTTTTATGCGTAGCCGAAGAGGACGGCGTCGAAATGCAAAACAAGTGTTGTTTGCTGGCATCTGTTCAGTCAATTACGACGAACTGTAAATGGAACACGCGCTTTTCTTTTTCTCGGAGGACGGAAAGATGCTGCACAAGTGTAACCAATCAATTATTTTTATTTGTCTGCGTAGAATACCCTGTAGCAGTCCTTCGGGCTCTTCATATATTCATACACCACTCTCAACGCGAGCATTTTTATAACTACGCAAATATTCAAGCGAACTCTACTCACGACATGTGTTCTTAGCGAACGTGTCAGGAGTAAACGGTAGAAGGATGTGTCTTATCGTGGTTACCATGGCATTCAGGCACATAATTCAGCTATGCGCAGGTGTGTACGCACTATTTCCAATGGTCTCAATGGTCTTGCCTGAAAAGAACATCTTAACTGAACCCACGAACTCTGCATGGCCTCGAAGGGGCATTGCCAGTAATGGTGTCTGCGCCCAGGCGTTAGACGACCAGACATAAATTCGTGACTCAAAATTTCATTACAACTGATAATTCACAGTGATTGCAGGTGTATTGTAGATTACGTCTGCCCATGCCTGGCAATTTTACAAGTGCACTCCTCTTACCTCATGCAAGCTTAGTGAGGAACATATCTTCATCTCCGTAAATTTCACCGCATTGTTAACCATCAAGCAATTATTTTCTGCAGTATATCTGCAGAAAGGAAGAGATTGAGAACAGGAAAAAAAAAGGTTCCGCATATATCCGGATCCAGTTGTGTCTGCAGTTGTTCACTGCGCTGTCCCAAGCAGGGATAAATTTCTACTAATACGAACATAAATGTATGCAACATGTGTGCTGTTTTCTACCTCTAAGGCTTATCTATTTCTTCTGTGGTATCATGTTTGTCTGTTTTGGGGATATAAGGGTGCTGTAATTGCAATATAAAAAGTGCAGCTTTTCTTGGAGCTTCCATGCATTCGTAGAACTTTCCGTGAACAGCAAATAATTTTATCGACATATATTTAAGTAGTTGATTTGACGATTTCCAATTGCACATTTTAAATAGAAGCCCTGTTGTAAGCACATATACATCCAGAATAATAGAACGTCCAGCCAAGAGTAAGTAATACGTGCAGTATGTAGCACGCTTACGCCGATTTTAGGTGTGCTAATTACGTCAGCCTTCAATGAACGCCAATGTTTGTTCAGAATATGCCGATTGCCTTTTTAATATAACATGCCTATCTGCTGTCGATTTGCGCACATGAAGTCCCGAGAAATGTGTTAATTGACGTCTTATGCTGGCGCTAGCTGCGCAGCCGCTGACGGGTACCAAAGCAATCGGCCGGCGAATGAACACGCAGCTGACGTGACGTTAGTTGACGCTCAGGCAGAGCTCGCCTAAAGCATACGATACATTATTTCTCATAATAGCCCCAGTGTCATGCACATGCGTGAGTTCCGCGTAAGACATGTGAGGACTTTCACTGGTCATAATCTGCCTTTGCCTAGGCACTACAATATTACGAACGAAAACGCGCTTCGCTCCGTTGATTCCTATCAGCACGCGCAGCGGATAAATAGTCTGGAATAAGCTGTCCCTGCATTCATTGTTTTGTTGCATCTCACACTTTCTCCTGCACTTTTTCTGGATCCTTTGTAGCGAATACCTTATTTAGGTAGTTCACATCAGGATGTAGCTTGGCAGGTCTGCAGAATGGGTATTGCCCTAAAGTGAAAACTTATTTCTGTACTTTGCACTGAGAAACACTTCCCGTTAAAGCATGGTTAAATTCATGGGGCTGTTTTGTAGCGTGGTCTGCAAACTGACCGCAGGATGAGACTATATATCATTCTATTGTAGACCGTAAAGAAGCCGTGTGTTGCATAGGCCTTCTTCAACGAAAGATTAAAAGTAATGAGGACATAGGCATCAGCATTACTCAAGAAGGTTTCCGCCGTTTAGGAATATTGGGGTCTTTTATATGACATGTTCATGCGGCGTGGTTTATACAGTCTCATCAGATTTCGATTATGTGATCGACTTACCAAAATGCGATCTCCTATGTCCTGCTTTCGCCAAACCACAACTTATGTGAGAACTTAGAAGGTTCAATCTGCTTTTGGAAGCGTTCTGTCAAGCCATTGGCTCGCGCATGGTACGCCATCGTAAATTTGTGATTTGTCATGCAGGAGCGAAGCGGGTCATCGGTAACGCTAGAGAGAAAGTGACGGCCATGGTTGGTGAGAAGTTGACAAGGGGCTCCGTGATGTCCATGATGTAGCAGGAAATCAGTGATGTCCGTAGCACAACGGGTTTTGAGATCGCGTGTAATTGCGTATCAGAATCAGAATCAGAATCAGTTTATTCAATACAAAAGACGGGGTAATTACATGGTAAGTATATACAGAAGGAGGTCCCGTAGTTAAAAACTTAAGTGGGACCTCCTATGCATGATGACAAGAATTATTAATACAAACAAACAATGGCAACATGTAAAGTTTACGATAATACAGGTTTTTTTAAAAGACAAGGCATAAATTAAAAAAAATGCAGCAGTTAATGCATAAGAACAAGGTTGCAGATCACTTAATAATAGGGAGAACTACATAGGGTGCTTTTCCAAGGCGATGAAAAGAATGCAGGAAATAAATATAGAAACACACATAATGTTTAAAAAAAGAAAGAAAAAACATACTACACTGAAAAATGGGAGTCCGATAAAGCTAAAAGAAAGCGCTTATGTTCTGTATGAAGCCTGTGAGATTTCAACAATTTTAAAACAAATGGTAATGTGTTCCAGAGGGATAAAGCTGAAAAGTGTAATGACTGCTTGCCGTAGTTGGTGCGAACGCTGGGTAAAATAAAGTTCATATTCTCTGCAAATCTATTATATTAATAAGAGACGTCGTTGGTATGATGGTTACTGGAAGATTATTGTTTATTGCCCTAAAAATAAAAATGGCGAGGTTGTGTTTAACAAGATCAGTCACATTCAACATGTTATGAGCATGTAATAACTCACTAGCGTTAATGCTACGAGATGAATATGTTATAGACGAATAGTTCGATTTTGAATGACTTGCAATGACATTAGATTACTGCTATAAGTGTTTCCCCATGATTCAATGTTATAGTTAATATGAGAATGAACGAAAGCATAATACATACAATACATAATACAGAGTAGAAAATGAGAAATAAGGTCGTGCTTTAATTAGAGCGCGTATTCCATATGCCATTTTCTTTTTTACGTTAGCTATGTGAAGGTGAAATTAAGGTGGCGATCGAATTCCACGCTTAAATAGGAGCAATGATGAACTGCAGTGATTAGGTGATTGTTGATGGAAATGGATTGAAGGTGGTCAGGCGATCTCTGATGCGAGGTAAAGATGACAAAATTGGTCTTATTATGGTTAATCAGCAGCTTATTCTGGTCACACCACGCGGAGATTGACAGAAGATCTTCGTTTAGTTTACTTGTTAGTGTTTTTACACAATTGTTAGAATTAAATATAGTAGTGTCATCATCATACAGAATGCACTTCGATGAGGAGAGGCAACTAGGCAGATCATTAAATAAATTAGAAAAAGTAGGGGACCTAATATGGGACCCCTGCGGTACACCTATATCAGTAGTAGCTTCTTTAGAGTAGTACCCAGAAATGTTAACGACTTGTTTTCTATCTTGTAAGTAGCTGCGGATTAGAAGTAGTGGCGGACCTGTTATTCCAATGGCTTCGAGCTTAGCGCAATAAATTGCGTGATCAATAGTGTCGAAGGCCTTAGATAGGTCAACAAATATGGAGGCTGCAAATTTACCTTCATCAATTTCTTTTTAAGGTAATCAGTAAGAGCTATAAGTGCTAGATTAGTTGAAAAACCAGAACAAAAGCCAAATTGATGGGACGAAAGAATACTAAATTTATTTAAATACTTTGTTAGACGCTTTCCGATAATTTTGTTGGTGTGGTCCGTAGCAACGGCAATCTATTTCTGTCCAGAAGTAGAGGCAGCGAAAGAACCGAGGAGGTCAAGGCCAACTCGGAATAGGGGGTCAGATTAGATGTCGAGCGGCTGAAGTAGGCTTAAATGCATTTCTCTTCCCTGTGGTCCACTCCTTGCAGGTGCACGAAGTAGCGGTGCAACCCAAGTGGCAGGTCGTTCAAACTTCTTAGGCTAATCAGTAGGTAAAGTGCATGTGAATGCCGTCATGGGAATAATTTCAAGCTACGTCGCAATGTGTAAAAGTTCTACAGTTGGCGTTTACAGCATCGCCATCCAACCACATCCATAGCGTAGATTGGAAACCATTTCTTTAATTGAAAGTGCTAAGTAAACGAGAAGGTTCCTACTTCCTAAAGCGTAAACACTAAATATAGTATGCTACCACAGAACTAGTTTAATAAACGTGATAAACGCTGCCTATGCACAGTAATTAGGATTCCTACTCGATACAGCTGCACATTTGTTGCTTATATACACAAAACTAAGATGGCATGGTGTCCAATATATCGCACTTCATCCGCTAGGTGCGTCCCTGGCTGTTATCAATGATGCTGCTGTTTTCAACATGCTTGCATGTACGTACGTCAACATCCACTAAAGGCGCTTCACGCATATTGCCCATAGAGTTCAGCCCTCTTTGATGCAGGTATTCATCTCTTTTTGATGCAGGTACTGCAGCAATGAATCAGCTCAGGTGTAATTCGATTTCCATCGGGTATGGTCTAGTGGAACATTCGGCATTATTTGAATAAATGAATGGTGCATGTTTGCAACATTTTCTGCACCGATATTCCAACAGAAACTCTAAAAGCTAGAGCATTCGCGTCTATATAGGAAAACGAATTAGAAAACCCCCTAGAAACAAACACGCAGCGCAATCAATAGGCACCATAAGGTTGATGAAGGACTTACGTGCGCACCCGAAAGTACATAGATTGCTTTTTCACGCGAACATATTTTTAGTAATATGTTTCATGTGACATTTAAATATATCAACCTGCAAAACCATTGCAAAACACACTGGCACTCATAAGCAATACCAAATAGTCCCAATGAGAAGAAGGCGGACTCATAGATGTCACACAGGTGAATCAAAATAGTGCACGGGAAAATTAAGAAAGGATGACCGAGCCGGAGCCGCATAGCGAAAGCTAGTTACAGTGTAAAGGAACTGATGCAATGGAAACAAGTAATAATTGCAGCGTGGTTATTTCATTGTTAACCACATGTTCGTGTGCGTATTCAAATGATACGCTGGCGGTTTCAAAGGTTGGGTTGCGTGTTGTAACAGAGATTGGTGCTTACGGGGGAAAGTCGCACCGCCCTCCAGCTGCTGAAACGTTTTGCAAAACAGCTAGCAGCAACGTCAGCAAAGTAACAGATACAAACAGCTGCCACTCCTGCAAGTACCGCAAACACATGACACCTGTCAAAGCACCTTTTCTCTACGAAATCTGAACAATACCGGGCGATAAGAACGTCACTTAGGCACAAAGCGAATTGCACGTGTCAGTGTGATATGAGAATCAAAGATGAATAGGAAACAAAAAGTGGATTGAAGAGTTATTCGGCGGCATGAAGCAGCTGGGGTCCTTCTAGAAGCACTTCACATCAGTATATATATAGCTTTGCGCCAAGCGTGTGCTACGAATCTTGCGGCTACTTCGGCACTTATGTGGTTGTTTTATCCTCACTTGTACAACGCGCAGGGCCTTTAGGAGTCTCCGTTGCAGATGATTTAGGGAAATTAGGACAAACCACAGTTTGCCCATCTCCAGCGATTTTGACAGCATTGAAAAGGTAGTGCGATGAACTCGTAGTTTTGTTGAGCATATCTAGTTTGCGCGAACAGAAATTTTCGGGAAGAGCCTTTTACCAAGCGAAACACTCGCTCATCGTGAAACACCTCGCGTGAGTCGTACGCAATGGTGCTACTGCTGGAACACGCTGTGTTCGGAGCCTTGGTGGCAGCGAACCTATCGGTGGGTCTCTATTTCTCCTTCCGGAAGAGTCGACATTCCATTGGAGGCGGCACCACGAAGGATGAAATCTTTCTCGGAAATCGCGCACTCGGTATTCTTCCTCTTGCGGCTTCGTCAGTGGCGTCTGTCTACTCATCGCCTGCATTGGTAGCCTTCCCGGCACACTTCTATGCCTACGGCTGGCATACCGCGCTGTGCGCCCTGACGCCCCTCTTCTGCTTGCCTCTGGCTACACAAGTGATTGTACCATTGCTCCATGGGCTACGAATTACGTCAGTCTTTGAGGTGAGAACCACGCTAGACAATAATAACAAGCGTCTCCTGCAGTCACGATGGGAAACGAGCTGGAAAAATGAAGTGACTTGAAATACCCGATAAGTTCCTTTATTTAAAAACAAAGGTTTGTCAAAGCTGCGTAGTGCTCCCGGAAGTCCCCGCGATTCCTCTAGCGAATCGGGCTATGAAAAAATTGTCAGAACTTCGGATCCCCATGGCAGAGCAAAAATAATATTAGTGTGGTATCCCAAGCAACTACAGTTGCGCTTTTCGGCATAAAAAAAGAGAAATATTGCAGGCTCGTTCGCTTCGGCACATTTGGCTTACTACCAGAATATTACTTCTGAAATGCAAAGTACATAGCCGAACTAGTCACTGCGTGTTCGAAACACACTGGCTGGATATTCAATAGGGGCTCGTATGGAAAACTATTCGTATTAGTAGTCGAAAACGAACTATTCCCTATTTTCGAATGTTTGAAAGTAAACAAATATTTTGGAACACCCAAATGGTAAAATTTGGTTGTCAATGTCCGTATGCTAAAGTATTGTAGATCATCAGAAGTGCGACAACGGCACAAGTTTTCAAAGCAATGCAGAAAAAAATGGGTCATGCTAGGATTATTTTTGGTTTCGCAGTATGACAAAGGCCTGCATGACAGCCTTGCATTTATTGTTGCTTGTAGTGTGTCATTTAGTGTTTTGGGGAGCATAGTTCTGAAGTAGTTTTTTTTTATTGATATGATATGAGGAGATGTTGACGCACAAGTAAGGCGCCGGCTACTCCTCAACTCTTGAATACGTCTAACCTACAACATACAGGGTCTAAAATAGCCTTCTCATATAAGCAACGTTTGCACAGCAACACGGTGAGGAAAAAAAAAGTGGTACATACAATGTAGAAGTTCAATCACTCCACTGCACTGAAGAAAAAAGTCTCAAGAATATAAACAATAATGGCACCTTACAATACATTCTCTAGTCAGCAGGTGGTGCACACATCGTGTACATGCATTTTTACATATAGTCACATATAATCACATTTTCACATATAGTCAGCACATAATATAAACATAAATCACAAATCCACAAATCATAATCTCAACACATGCAATCAATCATACATACAACACAATCATTATCCACAAACACACACACAGCTACATTGAAATAAAAGAAACATTACAAGCGTTAATAACGGCCAACAATGCCGCTCTCTTCAAGAAATGTTGTTAACGCTTTTAGAGCGCTCTTTTGCAAGGCCGTTGTTGACCAAGGGCCCAAAAGTTTCCTTAAACTGAAAGGTCTGCGGTCTAATGCCAATAAAGTTGATTTAAGTCGGCGTCTTGGTGTGTCGTGATGTGGACAATCTAAAAGGAGGTGATATACATCTTCATCTACAAATCCACAATCACATTCGGGGGTTTCCGCACGGCCAATTCTATGTAAGAAATGTTTTGTGTAGGCAGTGCCTAGTCGTAATCGATGAATAAGGGTTTCCATATTTCTGTCTAATGACAACGGAAATTTGAATTCAATAAGCGGATCAATATGGTATAAATCAGAGCTCTTCGAATTCTGGTCAAACCACGTATTTCTACACATTTTAAAAGATGTTGCCCTTATGATACAGCGTAATTCATTTTTTGATATTGGGAGCGAAATTGCCTCATCTTTGAGGTGTGCTTGTCGTGTGGCTTCATCGGCTGCTGTGTTGCCAGGAATGTTACAATGTCCAGGTATCCACTGGAATCTTATTTCATGCTTCTCTTGGCTTGCCTTCGTGAGGTCTCTAAGTGTTTCGTATATTATACTATCACTGATTGTTTTTGATTTTGTGCTGCAGAGTGATATGAGTGCCGCCTGTGAATCGCTGAAAATTACCCATTTTTGCGCATCTCGTACTGAAGTTATAAATTTTAACGCACATAGGATTGCGAACAGTTCAGCCGTTGTGGACGAAGTCGCACGAGATAACTTAAACGATTCGTGTTTATTGAGGCGTGGTATATAGAATGCTGAAGCTGACGAGGTTGCTGTACTGGAGCCATCTGTATAGACGTGTACGTATCCTGAATACCGCATATAAATCGTATTAGAATATGTCGAAAACGAACTATTCCCTATTTTCGAATGTTTGAAAGTAAACAAATAGCTTTTGGAACACCCAAATGGTAAAAAATTTGGTTCCGTCAATGAATCCGTATGCTAAAGTATTGTACTGATCATGTCAGAAGTGCATTGACAACCCGTTGCACAAGTTTTCAAGAAAACGAGCAAGGTTGCAGTGAAATTTTTAAATGGGTCTTCATGCTAGCGGATTATTTAATTGGTTTTCGCATCTGCATACATGAGACAAAGGCCTGCATGTACACAACAACTTCAGCATCCTTATTGTTGCGCTTCGGTAGTGTGTAACATATTTGAAGACTGTTTTGGATGGACTGCATCAAGTTCTGAAGTAGTTTCATCTCTTATGCGACAACCTGTGATGTTGTTTTCTTGCTGCTGTACAACTTGTGTGCCACGGAGATGCGTAACCGGGTCCCTTTTAAACGTGTCTACGACAATACTAGTCCTTCAACAGCATTCTTTGTTTTCCTACAACTTTTGATATCTTTTTGGTAATCATTTTCTCAGAGTTTTTAGGGAGCTGGACATCACCACCATTCCTTCTAGGAAAGCTGGATTGCAACCAGGCTCTGAAGGTGTTGAAAAACTGTTCGTGTGGTTATTTATGACAATTATTGATCTTGTTTATGAAACGGTTCCTTTGTCCATGATAGTCCAGTAACATTATTGCACTATATCAGTTAAGGTGTGGTACCTAAATATATGAAAATAAGTATACCTGCTTTGTATATACACGTCAGCATTTGACTGTTCGATATATGATTCTATATTCCATACTATAGTATTCATATTTGATTCGTATTCGAAAAAAGTTGACATTCACCCACTTCTCTTGCTGAAAGTTGTGTGTTGCGCTCTTCGGCTCATAATTGCCATCATGAGAAAGTGCCTTGGAAGTTCATAGTGAGGAGACAGTCACAAAATACAAGGAAAACTCACAGAAGATGTTAAGCAGGCGATCGAGTTTGCCTCATAATGGAGATCAATCCTGGGGCGGCTTGGTTGTCAGCTGGATCATCTGATAAGTTTAGGGAAATTATCACTTATGTAGCACTTTATCATGCCTTTTTATTTATTGCGTTTTGACTGTGAAAATTTGATAACTTTCTACATGCATCAAGTACACTTACAAACGCACTTGTTATTCTCGAACTGTATGTCAAAATTACCACGAGATACGAAAGGTGCGTAGCACACGATAGTAAATATTCAGCTGTGTTGCCGCTAATTAACAAAGGTCATACACGTAATCAAAATTAAATATGTATGGCAATATATGCCTAGGCAGGATGTGCACATTAAATTTCACCTTAGTAAGACACGTCACATATTAGGCCAAGAAACCTGCCATTCGTGCAGGGCCATGCTCTAGCCGATAGCCTCTGATGCGGCAGCGCATCTGTGTAACACAGCATATCGCGTTCCATATTCTTCCGTAAAAAAAGCATTCCGCACATGCCAAGTCTTTGTCAAAACAAAGTAAAGGCAATGCAATGAGGTTAATTGCGATGGGAAACGGCGGGTGGGGAGGGGGGGGGGCGAACGGTTAGAGGGAACAGATGTTAGCTATCGCGGATATTAAATATTTAGCCAAGCGCAGCAACCACGAGCTTATACCAATAACAATTTCGGTTAGGCACAGACCATTCTTCTTCGCTACAATAACGCTCCGCGGACTAAACACGCCATTCTTGTGACTTTAAACGAATGCACAAGAAGTGAATCGTAGTACAGTTTGGTGCGACGGACATTGAAAAGTTCTCGGTCGCGATGGCACGATGCTTGTCAACGGCGTAACTGGCTCCACGAGGTAATTAACGGAAGATGTTTGCTAAAGAACGGAGTAGCGGTCATGTTATTTAGCAGAAAGCATAGTGGAGAGTCCGGGTGTCGTAGCGGGTGCCCTAAGCCAAAACAATGAGTCAGGGGAAAAAGTTTGTAGACAACGGTCGTCAGTTGGACGGGATAGCTGCGCGTTGTGAATTAGGATCCAATTTTCACACCCGCACACGCATACACTCATGACCCCCCCTCCCCCAGACACATCGCGCACTATCGACTGTGTATTCAGCGAATAGAATCCATGTTTATTAAGGCACAGGCATGCGCAGTGACCAACATCAAAGCCAGACCTACCAAAACAAGCAAGTAACAAACTTTAAAGCCTTGAGTGTATGCGTGTGTGGGTGTGTGCGCGAAAGCGGGAGTTGAAATTTCTAAAGCTTCACTATGACGAGTTACCAACCAGTTGAACAGCAAGTTCTACTTAGGTATAGCTGCTGTCCAGCAGCTTCGGAAGGGGGGGCACGCTTCCAGATTCTTAAGCATCGTAAGCATGCTAATTGCAAAAAATTCTCATGTGCTGAGATTTGTTTGCTGTTTAAATAATGATAGTTTGTCACATTGTGCTCTGTGCCCTCCTGCAGTGGTCATAGCCAGTATGTTCCTTTGGCAGGTTAAACCGCGTCATTCTTTAATTAGGTTTCACCGTAAGAGATATGTAAAGCTGGAACTTTTAACAGCGGATCTGTTTAAGGTGTTCATTAGCATGAGTAGTGCGAAAAAAGTTCTGCGCCTGGCGATGACGTCAACGCGCGCTGCCTAGCAACCACCTCGCGGAGCAGCGTGTACTTGGGCTCTTCTCTCTCCAGCCACGTCCCGGCAAGTTTGGAGGCGCAGCTTGACGGTGACGTCACCGGGGAGGTAAAGCTCGGAGCCGCCACGCCGGCGGCAGAACTCTCGCCGAGTCTGTACAGCCGTGTACATGTTGCCTTGGCATGGCACGTTAAGGAGAGGGAAGGAGAGGGAAGGAGAGCATGCGCGTGGCTCGCGCTATGCTCGGGAGAGAGAAAGTGAAAATGAGAGCGAGAGAGACAGAAATTGTAGCAACACCAACGAGGCAACGCGCAGAACTGCTTGCCTCGTAACCTGCAAGCAGCTTGGCAACCTGCCGAGCCGGCGCGTCTGGCAGCGGCTCAACAGGGTTCGACCAGCCACACCCGGCAAGTGTGGAGGCGTTTAGTGTGTGTTTGGTTAGTCAAGATATGTAAAAGCTGGAAGAAGCTAGGTGATTAGAAGGTCCGCTGTTGACTCCAGCCATGCACCACTAATGCAAGCTGTCCACATTTTTTATGTTTTGTTATAAAATAGGTTCCAGCTAACAAAATAGTAATCTGAAAAGTTGTTTACTTGGACCTACACAATTATAATTTTGTTTTCTGAGTTACTACTAATTACCTCAACGTCATGACTTTATTCATTCTTGGAAATTAACAAACTGCAATACTGTGAGCACTTACTTGAATTTAGGGTTGCAGAACCTGATGATACCAAAGGCTACAGTGTCCGCTTTATGTACAGTGAAGAGCTTTGTTTCGACAAACTATCAGCTGTGAACTGTTGATCCATATATAGGTCCACCTGCAACAAGATATGTTATTCCTCATCAAAACAGAACCAACTCGAATGACCATCATACTGTTAAAAAAAGTATATTCATATAAGGCCTCTATCCAATAATATCATGACATATGGGGAAAACGGGTTTATGTATGGGATACTATGTGATTCATACCCGATTATGGGACATGGGAGTTATGGGCATATGCGCTTTTTTTTCAATAGGGCAGTAGCTGCAGGGGCGATCACTTTCGTACATACTTAATCTTCTGCAAGGCTAAAAAATTGGCTGTGGTATAACTAACTTATGCCTGGGTGTGCGCAGCGAGAGGAACGGTTAATCTTATTGTTTAGCTTGGTTCTCTCTACGGTTACATCTGTATCGTTTAGCTTCGAACGTGAGAGTGTTTAGGTTTGGTTCTTACCTCTCGTTAAGTTATGGTTGCATTAAATACTAGGCACTTTTAAAGTGTAACGCATTTATTTTGAAAGTCTTCATGTTGCTGTTTCTCAATTGCCACATAGACGGCCCAATGGACAGGTGAGGCGGGAGGATAAGCTGTTGTCCAGTGACTTGAACACGTATCGGGTGCTATCCTCATCTGAATCCACTCACCTGGCCGCTTCGTACTTACGACACTTCTCGAGGCATGCGGCTCATTCTTCTTCCGTCTCCTCGGCTCGCTGCCTCCTCTTGGTTTCGTTCCGCCGACGAAGGCTGGCTTCTTTCAGTCTCTCAGACTCACTTTCCATATCTGCTGACGAATCCCACCAAGCCGCACCTTCTATATACGATGCAACGCCGGCGCCTCCTCTGTCACAACGCGATTTCACCGGCTCCTTCTCTGACGTCATGCCAGATGACGCGGCGAGCGGCGCGGCGACCGGCGCTGCCAGCTGTGGTGGTTGCTAGGCAACGGTTAAGCTCACGGTGCAGCCACCAGCCACAGCGAAACAGCGAGAATACGGCCAATGTGGCTCTCGCTACAATAAAGCCGGACGTGTTAGGCGTCTAGCACAGTTGTCACGAAGACAGAACGCTGTTGGCGGTTAACGCCTCACGCGACCGGTGCTAGTCTCGCGAAATACAGTGAAAGTGAAAGCATCTCCGAAAGCAGTAGACCCTGGATACGCTCCAAGATAAACCCGGACACTTGGGGTCATTCTAGTGAACTTTGTCCGTGTGCGTTTTTGGGTGCTTGACACATGCATATTTATTTTATAAGCAAATAGTAAATGGAATCTATGGTACCCCAATACAACCAGCCGTTCTTAGTGTGATATTCCAATATATTGCGGTCGCTGGTGGCAGTTGGTTCTGTGGGCGAACCTCTGGTTTTGACCAAAGACCAGGACAGCAGCTAACCTGATCAACTGGAACTGTGTCGGGTTCACTAGTGATGTCGAGATTTACACTCCTGAGATATAATTTGTAGGGCCTAACCATGGCGGCCAATTTACAAGATTAGAGGTAGTCCATAAAGCTAGGAAGGTAGAAGTTCTGTTGATAAAGGATATAGGATAATATGAATATTGGGAGCACCTGTGAAGCTCTGATGCAAAATACGCCTCACGATCTCATTACATATGATACATGCCTAATGCTCGGTTTATTTACATAATAATGCGTCACCTATTGTGCCGTTCGCAGCTACACTTTTTATGTCAGGTCTGGCAGCGGCTCAACAGGGTTCGACCAGCCACGCCCGGCAAGTGTGGAGGCGTTTAGTGTGTGTTTGGTTAGTCAATATATGTAAAAGCTGGAAGAAGCTAGGTGATTAGAAGGTCTGCTGTTGACTCCAGCCTTGCACCACTAATGCAAGCTGTCCACATTTTTAATGTTTTGTTATAAAATAGGTTCCAGCTAACAAAATAGTAATCTTACAAATACGATGTCAGCTGTATTTCTCTATAACATTTCGCAGCGCTGCCGATAATACCGGGCAAGCTTCATCACAAAAATTCTGACGACGAATGAACCAATCACCTTTACAGTATCGCGTGCCTGCTGAGAACGCTGCAGGCAATGCCCTCTAAATTTTATTTTTCCGGGTGCACGAACATGTGCAAACATGCCTAAATTTTTCTTAATTCTTCATGCTTTAAAACACTACCCATTTCCTACAGTACATTCGTTGGCGCTTCAACAGAGTCATTTCCTTGACGGCGTGTGTCATCTACATTTTTCTTACGGTAAGTAGATAAAATCATTTTGGTAGCGCTCAAAGTACACTCACAAGCAAGAAAAAGCAAGAACAAAATTTCTCACCAGTGTTGCATGTGTTATACTTTTGACGACATGTGATATAACCTTTTGATACCAACCACACCTTTATTGCATGTATGTGTTGTAACTGTCATTCTTTCTTATGGATGAACTTGTTTTGTAGAGGCGTTTGGTAGGGTGAAGAAATTGCCACCACCATATTGTTCTATAGCAAGGCGTTCATGTGGATTTTATTTGAACAATAAGCGCCCACAACATTTTACCAAGTCTCGCTGAACTCATTATTTCAATGAGGACTGCCCATGCCCCTTCAGTTTCACAACTCTGCATGCAAAAAACGCGAGTAGCATACAAAAAATATTTAAATGCCAGCCTAAAAACCATTCGCTGAAATGAGGTAGCTCACGCTCCCAAGTCGTAGGATCTCAAAGCCTAATGCCACGCACATGAAATACTGCTTCAAATACTCAGCCAGATCTATATTGCAAAATAAGCCAGCTATTGCTTGCACATTGTCATGGTTCATTTTTCGCAATTCTTCTTGCAGCAAAGTATTGGCGCCATCTCTATTTTGGCAGCATCAGTGATGCTGGTCACAGGTACGTATAAAATATAGCATAGCATAGCATATATAGCATAAATATAAACATAGCGCAAGAGAAAAATATGAACAAAAATATTGATTACTAGCGTCGTTATACTGAACATATCTCGTGATGCAGGAAAACTATAGGCTCTAGGACGAATGAGGACGTAAGGAAGAAATCACGTACAACTAGCGGAACCTGCAAACAATGAATTTTCCGAAAACAACAAAACTATCAACAAATAAACTTTCTTGCCGAGCCAGGATTCGAACCTGCGTACCCACACTCCGAAGGCGAGCATCGTAACCACTAGGCTACACAGCCACTTTTTTTTTCTTTAATGCATGGAAAATAAAACTGAAGGTATATTACAGTGCGGACATAGCTACACACTTAAAACTCGGGCAAACAAACACATGCGTCCAAAAAGTGCATCCAGTCCGGCGGAGGTTCCTGCGCAGCGTAGACACTTCTTATATAAGCTGCACTTTCTTGAAAGAATGACCTTGTAGATCGCGGGCTTTCACATTCTAGCTCTCCATAGGCTACACAAACCCAGTACTATAAACATGTCATAGGGAGGACCGCCAGTAATCTTAAACGGCAGGAACCTAATTGCGTATGGAGTGATGTCAATGTCCTTTTTAAGCGTCCGTTGGAGAATGTCCCAGAAAAATATAGCATCCGTACAGGCTATAAAACAGTGATCAATGGTTTCAGCACAGTGGACGCAGTCGACAGTTCGTGGACCTATGGCACGAAGCAGCCCCTCGCGTTCAACCTGGTTTTAACAGGAAGTGTTTCCGTGCAATCTAAAGAAAAATGTTTTAGCTCCAGGGGGTATACACATTTTACGGACCCGCCTAAGTACATCCTGATAAGGCTGATTTAAATAAGGTGCACGATACAAAGGATCAGGGAAAATCGAATCCACCAGTGCAGCAGAAATTGCTTTTCGACTCGCAGTGAAAATGTACTCCAGACTGAACCGAACTTTCAAGAAAAGGAATGAATCAACGACCTTCTTGAGAAAGCCCCAAGGAGCCTGTGTGACATCTTTGGCATCTGATGACACTACTATATCAGGAAGATGATGAACTAATCGGAGCTGTAACATTTCACGCAAAAAGGATGGTCACTGTCTCTAAAGAAACACAGACGAGAAACAATTTGCTTGACGAAGAGATGGACTAATCCTAGACCACCTCTTGCAATAGGGATGAACATATTATCGCGCCGCATCGATTCGCAACTCGAGCTCCAAATAAATGTAGCAAATACGCGATGCAGTGCCTGTATACGAAGTCTTGAGCAGTGCAGTACTTGGAGCACATACATGAGACGGGGAAACTAGGAACACGTTGCACACTTCAGCACGACTGAACATTAACAAATTCCGTCCTCGCCATGAATTCACTTTACTTTGTATTTTTTCTACTTCTCCCGACCAATGACTGTTGCTATTTCTATACTGTGAGAGAGGTACACCGAAATAGCGCAGATCTTTTTTCCATTGACTGCCTGCGTAATGTGATGACATTGTGGCCCATAGTCCAAACCAAAAACCTGAACTTTTTTCAAAGTTAATGCTAGCACCAGAAGCCGCACAAAATTCTTCTGTAATTGTGAGAGCAGTCTTCACACTCCTTTTGTCAGTACAAAAGAAGGCGACGTCGTCTGCATATGCAAGAACCCGAATTTCACTCGACGGCAGTTTAAACCCTTGGAAATTTTCTTCTTTCAGGATGCTCATACAAAGTGGCTCCAAATACAAGCAGAAGAGAAGCGGTGACAAAGGGCATCCTTGTCTTACTGATGATAAAAGCCTAATGGGATCGGAGAGAGAACCATTCACTATCAACCTCGTGGAGCCATTAGCATAACATATTTTGACACCTTTAAGGAGCCGGGATCCGATATTTATGTACTCTAGTACACTAAACAGGGACGAGTGATTTACCCTGTCGAACGCCTTAGCTAGATCTAGCTACCTGTCCAATCCCTTCAGCTACACACTCTAGCACCGATCTCGCAACATGAATGTTGGTCTGAATGGACCGACCTCTGATGCCACATGTTTGATGGTCACCTACCACAGATCTTATCACCACTTGTAAACGGTTAGCTAATACTTTTGCAAACATTTTATAATCCACATTGCATAAGGAAATAGGCCGGTATCCTTCCACATTTTGCAATTTAGTTTCATCCTTGCTTTTGGCTGTGAGGACAGTGTGCTATTCGTACATTGTGGCAGGTAGGTACCTTACCTTCAAGGCCTCACGGTACACCTGAAGTAATAATGGGGACAAGAGGGAACGAAAACACTGATAAAATTCGGCACTAAGGCCATCCGGGCCGGGCGTCTTGCCTTTCACTAATGAATCTATGCATGCAGTTATCTCATTAATATCAATGTCATCATTTGTACAATCATAACCGTCCTGATCTAACTGGGGCAGCAACGATACAAATTTGGTGGTAGACACACCTGTATCCAATGGCTTATGGCTTCGAAATAATGTTTGGTAATGTTCAAAAAACGCTTTAGTTATTAGGGTCGGATCATTCACAACGATTCCACCATAGTCTATATCTAGGATTTGTTTAGACAGCGCGTGTCGGCGCTCATCACCGAGGGGCCTACTGCATGGCTGTTCTTCCAGAAAACGCTGCGCTCGCGCGCGCACTAGTGCAGCTCTGTATTTTTCAGTGTACAAAGCTGTAACTGTGCCTTGGTGTTATGAACATCGTCAATATATTCACCCGGATGTAGACATTCAAGCTCATCTAATTCCCTCAGAAGTCTATACAATTCTTTGTAATTATTCTTTTGTTCAAAGGCCAATATTGATGATTCTTCGATAGCTATCATTTCAACTTCCTGTTTGATTAATTCCCACACAGCAAAAAGCGGCAAGTCCTTGCGGCATGACAGACGAGCTATAAGCTCAGTAACACGCTTTAGGAAGCACTCACGCGAAAGTAGTTGGTTATTAAATTTCCACAACTCCCAGCACATACGCCGGCTTTGATATCGACGACTACCAAAATATGCTGAGACTAGGCAATGCTCACTAAAGAACACAGGGTGCACAGTGTAACCATGAATAAAGGATAGGACGCTAAGCGAAACGTAAATTCGATCAAGCCTTGCATGCGATCCTTGGAAATGCGTGTAGCGACACCCCGCTTTTTCATGTTCCCCAATGTCCACAAGCTGATAATCACACATCAGGCGTTGCAACGCATCACCACTTGGATCACGTCTCAGCCTCACTGACGTACGATCTTGCACATTACATACACAATTAAAGTCCCCAAAAAGGACCAATGCACGATCAGTAGACAAATGATGTTCTAGAGATAAAAAGAAACACTCTCGTTCACGTAGCTTGTTCGGGGCATAAACACACACAAATCTAAAGCTAATACCACTGATATCAATATCACACCATATTAGGCGCCCTTCCCTATCTGTAAACAAATGCAGCACATCACATTGTAATTGTCTTCTAACGAATAACATACAACCAGCGGAAACTCCTATTGCATGGCTTACACAAACATTATATTCAGATAGAAATGGAGCTAGAGCTACTTCTGTGTTTTCATCGGATTCAATCTGTGTTTCTTGGATAGCAGCAATATCTAATTTCTTATTGCGTAGCAAACGAAGGAGTTGAACTTGCCGTCGCTTACTGCGTAAGCCACGGACATTTAAAGTACCAAAGTGGAAGGGAAGAGCGCCCGCCAAGATTACCTATGTTGGTGCAGCGTTCACACGCTGCTCTAGGGGTGCATCACTCCCTTCTTGATGAGGTGATGCACTGGCGACCTTTTGCTGCACTTCAACACATGAGATATCTGCGGGTGTAGGCGTTCCCCGGAGCGGTTTTGTCAACTTTGACACTTTGGGAACCCGGGCCTCCTTTCCCGCGGACGATGGGTTGTCAGCTGGCGCTGGACGCTTCTTAGTTGCCTCACACATCGATCCAGATTCCACTGATGGCGGGCGGTCTTGAACTGGTGGCAATTCAGCCCATGACATAGTTGGTTCGTTGTCAGGCAACTTAGTGTCCTCCACAGCAGCAGGCTTCAGGCTAAGGCTATCGTCCGCCGATGAAGGCTTTGTCTCTTCCTGTCGATGAGCTTCAGCGGCTGTTTCACCGGTTGCATCCACAAGCTCACTCACATCCATTAGATGATCGGTGATGGTCTCATCGTCACCTGGTGTATTTCCACGAAGCTTGTCAGCGTAGGTTCCGACGCATGCATCTGCAATGTGACCGTAGCGGTTACAGTTACTGCAGCGTGGTGTCCTACACTGTCGCCGGATATGCCCAACTCTGTTGCACCGTAGGCAAAGTGGTGGCCGGCCAGGAATCAAGACGAGGCACTGATGTGAGTATATGCTCAATAGGTGAGGCAGATTACTGGCAGAGACTCCGTCCTTCAGTGTAAACGCCACGTCGCGATTAGTCATTTGCCAGCCCTCCATGCCATCACACCGCCACATTTCTCTCGTGATAGACTCGTGATAGACTGGTGGAAGAAGAAGAAGCCGGTTCGAACGGCCACGTCTGCGATGATCTCTGCTGGAAACAGCACATCGGCCCTCGGCCGAGGATTCCAACCGTCGTCAACTACTGATTCCGGTAATTACAAGGTCGTTCTCCCTCATCTACCAACTGGCAATACCGTTCTCAATTCAGTTTTCCTGCATGCTGACCTAGCAGGGCGGCCGTATCGGGCCCCGGACTTTCGCGATGCGCTCCTTTCAGTTCTGAATGCAGCTGATATCCTCGGCGCAGGACAGTACCAGATGAGCCATTTGTGGCTACCAATATGCGTTAATAGCATCGCGAAACAGAAACTTGTCGACAAAGGCGAGGTGCTGGTGAAGGGCCTCAAGTGCCTTGTCAGAGACCCGGAATGCAAAAACATCAATATGAAGCTTCTTTGGCTTCCCCCACACCTGAGACGGATTGTTGAAGCGCTAGAACCTTATGGGACAGTGCAGACTAGGCTACACAGCCACGCTTACAGAGAATGCATTTATGCGAACCATATTATTACGTTCGAGTGTCGTCGTCTTCGTCCACACCAGGCGAGTTCGCATGCTCGTGCTCTGCGAGGTGAAGAAGAGGTTTTGCGCGCTATGCTTGGGAGAGAGACAACGAAAATGAGAGTGAGAGAGAGAGATATATATACGCATCCACAGAGCGGGTCTGCTGGAACGCGGTGTCGGCATTGTAACGTGGTGTGGGTGTTGCAAGTTGCGCTATGCAACGCATAGTGACGGCCGTAGGTCCGAGACGCGCGAAAAGAAATTATCATCATCATGAGTGATAAGATGAAAAGTAATCGCCCTTCCGGAAAATGCGGGGCTACGATCGCCCAGCTTGGCTGTTTCAAGTGTTGCGAGGCCGAGTAAAGGGTTCAGCGTTTTCTTTTTTTCATGGAACATATCTCAATGATGATACACAGGCACAAAAGTATGATAATTGTCTAGAACCAATGCTACATTTATTGGAGAAGCCGCGGAGCATAGCACAGCTGCACACCCCTGTCAGAAATAAAATCACATCATTTACGAGATGCCGCTGCAGCCGTGCCGACGTCCGACATCCTCGCGAATAAAGAGAAAGAGTGAAACTTATGTACAATCAATAACGCCATTTCCCGGCTCATTGAACGTACGGGTCGCTTTTGAGCCTGTGAGTCAAGTCGATATCCGTATAACTCTCGCGAATATCGGGAAAATGTAAAGGATATCTACAGACACTTGGAAAAGATTCATGTTGGCCATACATGCTCAAACCTGATTTATGCACGTGACGCCTTACCTTTAGATATAAAAATTGTCAATTATAGCGCTAGTTTATGGTCATAAGCATAGAATTACTCTCCTAACTGCCTTCACTTACACATATATTGCGCCACACACCGCCGTGGTGGCTTAGCGGCTAGGGTCTTGCGCTGCTAAGCACGAGGTCGCGGGATCAAATCCCGGCCCCGGCGGCCGCATTTAAATGATGGAGAAATGCAAAACGCACATGTTCCGTGTATCGGGGACACTGTAAAGATTGCCAGGTTGTCGAAATTTCAGGAGTGCCTGACTGCGGCGTGCCTCATAATCATATCGTGGTTTTGGCACCTAAAACCCCGAAAGTTATCATGCAATTGCACTGCACCTATCGCCATGGGAAACATTAGCCCTTGCACTTCACGAATTTTCACGTACGTAGGAGGAGGAAAGAACTTTATTTTGTTAATTTGCTTAGTGAGGGGTGGCTACCAGGTGGTACCTTACAGCCACCTCCTCAGCTCTTTTGATGGCCCGAAGTTGAACCTCCAGGTTCGGGTTCATGAGTATCGCTTCCCACGCTTCAGGCGAGGGAGCGGCCAGGAGATCTGGTGGGGGGAGATCTTCTCTGCAGTCCCCGAGAATATCATTTAAGGAGGCTATGGACCCACATCATGAGCAGTGTGGGTCTGTCAAGTCAGGGTAAAAGTGTCCGTATATTTGTGGGCTGGGAAAGGAGTGCGTTTAGAGTCGCCACCAGGTGACTTCTTGTCCCTTGGTGAGCTTAGGATGAGGTGGGAGTTTTGTCCGTCTTGCGAGGCGGTAGTATTGGGCAATTTCGTGGTATGTGGTCAGTGGCTCGCTGACCACATACGTAGTCTATATAGCTAATTCGGAAAGCTGCAGTTTCCTGAATGTGCGTGAAGCCACACAACCGAGAGGTAAATTGTGTGGTTTAGAAATTCGTAGTTACAAGGCATGCAGTAGGGATGCGGTAGATTAGAATTACAACCACGTAGGATGCATAATGCGAATCCAAGCCATGAACCACTGCAATCCATGAATCCACCCCCCCCCCCCTTTTGGATTGTAGTCGACCTGGTTCTTATGAGACACATGACCTCAAGCTCCACAGCAAAAAGTCATTTTCTGAAAGCCATGACCACGAACGCCGTAACCACTGAGTCGCCACAAATAGGCATTTCTCGGTTTTACAAGGGCAGGTGACATCAAGGAATTCCTAAGAACAAAGTGTGTTATTGATGAAGCCGTGTGGTTAAGCACGTGCTAGCCTGAGCACCAACGACGAAAAAAAAAGGGGGGGGGGGAAGGCTGCCAATGTTTATTTTACAAACCACTAACCAAGTTTTTCTCCATTGCGATAGAAATTACATGGGTACTTCAGGCAAATTTTCGCCGTCGCCGTGATGTTCTGGCTAAGTATAGCTATTGTGAGGAAGATCGGCGCGCTGAACAGCCCCGTTGCCATCGTCTGGACCGTGTCCAGTTTGCTCTCTGGTTACGCGCTACCTGCTCGTGCTGCCGCTCTACGACGCGAATAAACCCCCTTTACAATTGGTGGAATTGCTGGGTACGACAGGAAATGTGGAACTTAGCAATCGGACACTACAGCCGGTCTTCATTATGTCGGAAGAAGGACCACCACAACCACAACCCGCTGCCCCGGTGACTACCTTGGTCTGCCCTGGATCGTTACGTTAACGTGACCCACCCATCTTCAGCGGTACAGAAGAGCATGACGTAGAACACTGGCTCGCTGACTACGACCGGGTGAGCACCCACAACAACTAGGGCGACACCCAAAAGCGGAATTACGTGTCGTTTTACGTGAGCGGTGTCGCCAGCGTGTGGCACCGAAACCACGAACGTGATCTCACGACGTGGGCGGCTTTCAAAGCTAGCGTAACGGAGGTATTCGGTCGCCCCGCTGTTCGCAAGCTTCGCGCCGAGCAACGTTTGCGTGGTCGTGCTCAACAGAGCGGGGAGACATTTACCAGTTACATAGCAGATGTTGTCGACATCTGTAACCGCGTTGACACAGCAATGGCTGATGCCGAGAAGATCAGGCATATCTTAAAAGGCACTGAAGACGACGCCTTCCTGATGCTGCTTGCGAAAAACCCGGCAACAGTGTCAGAACTCGTCAGTCTCTGCCAAAGCTTCGACGAAATACGCAAACAACGCGTTGCCACCCGCAAATCTCTTCCACAGGCCACTTCAATGTCGAGCTTGGCTGTTGCCCCGGATAACACTTCGCTGTTAGTCCAGATCAAGGAGTTCGTCCGTGAAGAAGTTGCGCGTCAGCTTTCGCCGATGCCGCTTACACAAGGCCAGTCGAGTTCTCCATCCCCTCCCACCCGACCAGTGGTCCAGCATGTACGACCTCAAGACCATTGGCGCACGGAAGACAACCGTCCGATTTGTTTTTATTGTGGCCGTGATGGACACGTGGGACGTCACTGTCACTTAGTTGCACCGAACGTCTCCAACAATGTGCGTCCATATGCGCCACGTTTCCAACAACGCCGCAATTATTCGGACACCTATGATTCTCCTTCGGCCGCCGAGACCGCCTTCTCCGCTCGCCGTTCACCATCTCCTCGCCGTCTCTCCATATCGCCCATGCACCGTCGGCCGAGCCCTCTGCGCCAGGAAAACTAAATATCGCAGTTCAGGATGCAAGAACTGCGGTGTCTGCGAAATGTACAAGACCTCACAGTTCTCCGCAAAACGTTATTGAAGTCGCAATAGAAGGAATATTGACGCTAGCCCTTGTCGACACCGGCGCTGCACTTTCAGCGATAGATGCCCGTATTTGCCGCAAAATTGGAAAAGTGACCACACCGCTTTCTGGATTATCCCTTCGGACTGCCAACGCGCAGCACGTCGAGCCATCCGGTGCGTGCATCGCTCGTGTCGTCATTCAGGAGGTTCTCTATGTCTGCAAATTCATCGTTTTGCCATCATGTTCTCACGACCTCATATTAGGATGGGACTTTCTCTCCACACATCATGCGATCATCGACTGTGCCCACGCCGAAATTGAGCAGTTTCCGTTTTCGTCAGATATTATCCATGCCAACAAGGGCCCTTGTCGCAAAGTGACTGTTTCAGAAGATACCGTTATACCTGCCTGGTCTTCTGCTTTTGTCAGTGTATCTGTGCCTCTGTAGATGCTGGCACAGTACTCTTCACGCCATCTGAACTCTTAGTTCGCCGCCGATGACTAGCACTGCCGTTCGCTGTTCTCGAGTTGATCACTGGCGTCTCTCTGATGTGTGTGTCAAACCCATCGGCGACCCCATTACTTTACGCCACCGTGAACGCCTTAGGATAGCAGAGCCACTGGCTTCACGTTCAATCTTTGGCACAATGGACGACTCCGCAAATCTTGCCGCACTCGAAGAATCGCCTCCTCAGTCACTGCCACGTTCATTTACGCCGTCTATTGCCGGTGACCTCATGATGAAGCAGTGAGCCGGACTTCTTCACTTGCTCCAAAGGCTTCTCTTCCTCTTTTGACTCTCAAGCAACGTCACTCGGCCGCACAACGACTGTATCACACACTATCGACACCGGAAGCCATGCACCCATTCGGCAGCGTCCGTACCGAGTATCGGTGAGCGAGAGACACGTTATTGTTGACCAGGTGAACGATATGCTCAAACGCGGTGTCATACAGCCTTCTAGTAGTCCCTGGGCATCACCAGTCGTCCTAGTTAAGAAAAAAATGTCACACTTTCGCCCTAAGGGCGAAGCAATGAATGCGATAGCAACACAGCAATGTCATACGAAGTAAGGTGAGCGGCCTTGGAAGCAATATGAATTGTAGTAAACATGAGCTGATTAAGTAAGCAGGTGTGCTGCGGCGTAAGTAGACCGACATGAAGAGAGACTCGATGACCACGAGAAGGCGCGTGTGAAACGGTGGTGTTGATGAGAAGCGCTTACCGTGGGCAGCGCGTGCGAAGAGACACACCTGTAGTGCTGCACTGCCGATCTGGGAAGCATTGCATGTGTAGCGTGCGCTGGAAAATGTGGCCCGACTATTACTAACTGAATGAACAAGCGTGGTGTGAGCGAGCACAAACAAACATGAATAGATCACACTGAATGACTGCAGCCAACGACTGTCAAAAACGCTGGCAGCGAGCGCATACGCCGCGCAGCGGGCGAAGGTACGTGCGGTCTATCGCTTCAAAGGAAACTGAGCGGCGTATGCACGGCGCATAAAGGTCAGAGCCGTGTGGGCGAGCGAACGACGAGCGCGGTTGTTGGCACAGTAGAAGTGCGCCCCCCCCCCCCCCCCCCCGCGCTCCCTCCAGCGCTGGCTTCCCGCTTCCTTGCTTGCGCGTGGGTGATTGAGTGCGTTCGCTCTCTGTGATAGCGCGCGTCCCCGCACGCTTCGGCTCGGGCATACGGCGCGCGGTGAAGATTTTATCTATAGGGAACCTCACGGCGACGGCGTGTTGACGTGTCCATATAATTGCTATCGCAATAAAAAAATTACACCATCTTCCTTAGGGGAACCCTGAGTAGTATGCGAAGCAGCCATGGGGTCGACCACGGCGCTGACACTGGCGTTGACGCTGGCGCTGTCCGTGGCACTTATCGCGACGTTGCGTGGGGAAGATTTCCGACGCTGCTCGACGAGTAATGGCTGATCTCGTCGAAAACCTCCGAGCCGTCCCCAGAAGCACCGGCAACAGTCACCAACGCCACGCGCGTTCGGTGCGAATGCAGATAAAACGCCCAGGGCGTCGACAACAGTTCTGCGCGTTGTGGCGCCCCTCAGCGGAATATGCAGCGCCTACCGTCGCGCCTCTAACCTAAACTGCTTCGCATTATCCCGCGCGGAGCCTCAGGTGTTGCCATTCGTTGCACAATCCGGAGAGGAGAGGAGCGTCAGAGGAGAGGAAGAATGCCGGGAGGAGAGGAGGAGGATGCGCATGCGCAGTGCGGGTGTGGACGGCCGGCGGATGCATGGAGGGAGGGAGTGGCATAGCCCCGACCATAAGCTGCTTCGCATCTAAATATTACACAATCTTCCCGTAGGGGAGCCCTGAGTAGTATGCGAAGCAGCCATGGGGTCGACTCACGGTAGTTTTATCAGCTGTATAAACTTGGACATGCAGCAGCACCAGCAACGCGCAGAACTGTTGTCGACGCCGTCGGCGTTTTGCCCGCGTTCGCACCGAACGCGCGCGGCGTTGGTGACCGTTGCCGGTGCCTCTGGGGCACCTACCGATCCGTCGCGCCTCTAACCTAAGCTGCTTCGCATTGTCGCGCGCGGAGCCGCAGGTGTTGCCATTCGTTGCGCAATCCGGAGAGGAGAGGAGCGTCGGAGAGGAGAGGACGAATGCCGAGAGGAGAGGAGATGAGACAAGGAGAGAAGGGGGAGGAGGGAGGAGAGGGAGGAGGGCGAGGGATGCGCATGTGCAATACTGGTGTGGACGCCGCACCTCGGATGGATGGATGGATGGATAGAGGGAGGGAGTGACATAGCCCCGACCATAAAATGTTTCGCATCTAAAAGATGGCACCATACGATTTCGCGTTGATTATCGAAGGCTTAACAAGATTACTCGAAAGGATGTATACCCGTTGCCACGTATTCTTTCTGCTTTTCGGCCGCCAGCCCTCCAGCACCATTGATACGGTTCTCCCGTACCGGCCGGACCCTGCCGACTGCTCACCTGTTGCTACTGTCGCTCAGCACGCCGAGAAATGCCGACAGCTTGCCCGTTCGTTGACGTCTGCTCAACAGTGTCGCCCAAAGAGCGTCATGACCTCAAACCACCTCCTCACCCTTTCGCCATCGACTCCCTCGTGTTGCTTTGGGTCCCGCCTGTCGCTGCCCCTGGCCTTTCGTCGAAGCTCCTTCCCAAGTACCACGGGCCCTACCGCGTGGTTGCGCAAACATCACACGGTAATTACGTGGTTGAACCCGTGTCGCCATCTTCTGATCTCCGTCGTCGCGGGCGAGATACTGTACACATTGGCTGGCTCAAGCCATACTACGATCTGCTGAACTCTCCCTAGGTCGCCAGGATGGCTACTCTTCCATAGCGGGGGTAATTGTGAGGAAGAAGATCGGCACTCTGAACAGCCCCGTTGACATCGTTTGTCTCGTACCCAGTTTGCTCTCTGGCTACGCCCTACCTGCTGGTGCTGCGTTTGTCGCTGCCGCTCTACGACCCGAATAAACCCCCTTTGCAATATAATTAAATTTAAATGAATAAACTGACATGAGGTTTATTGCAAAGGGATGCTGGCGAACGGGTAGCAGTAAGAGATGTTCAGTCAAGCACAGCAGCCACGAGGTCATGCAGGTGACATCAGTGCAAAACACCACTACGTCGTCGAGGTAGCAGAGACACATCTTCCATTTAAGCCCCGTAAAATATAACCCATGATCCTCTCGAAACTGGCCGGCGCATTTAACAGTACAAGAATGGTGGTGGTGGTGGTAGTGGTAAAACTTTATTTCCCAAAGAAGGGGTCCTGAAGGACACTCGGCTAGGCGCCAGGTGTAGAGGGCACCTCCCACGTCGGCACAGAGAGCCCGAAGCTCTCCGCCGCCTCGCGGGCCTTCTGGACAGCCCAAAGTTGGTCGTGTAGTGAAGCACTTTTTAGCACTATGTCCCAATGTTTCTTGTTCTTGGCGTAATCTTCACTCGATGCACAACCATGCAGCATATGGTTCAAGTCAACACGTTCACTGCAATTTTCACACACATGTTGTCCGCCGTAGTCTGGGTCGATGTGCTTCATGCGCCAGGGGTTGGGGTATGAGTTCGTTTGGAGCAAGCGTAGCGTGACTGATTGCCTGCGCGTTAATTTCTTATCCGGGAGGGGGAACTCTCGTCTGCTTAGATAAAAGTGTTTAGTGAGCTCGTTGTAAGTGAATAATTGATCCATGTACTCGATATGCGGGGTAGCGGGGGAAACTGGAGGAACGCGGCTGACGAGTCCTCGCGCCGCCTCGTGTGCGATCTCGTTGAGATTCCGCAGGCCGCCCACTAAGCTGCCCATGTGTGCCGGGAACCAAATGATGGAGTGATCGGTGATGTTACTTCCGCCTAAGATTCGTAGCGTCGTCTTGTCTATCCCGCCCTTGGCGAAAGCTCGAGTGGCTGCTCTAGAGTCGCTGTATACAGTTGTGAAGCTCGAGTCTTTGAGCGCTAGTGCTATCGCTGCTTGTTCAGCTACATCTGGCTTCTTAGTGTAAAGAGTGAGTGAGTTGCGCGTTCGCCCGTGTCCGTCGATTACTGCTACTGAGTAGGCGTGCTTTCCCGGTATGTACGCAGCATCCAAGAAAGCTGTCTGGTCGGGAAACCTTGTCGCGTCTGCCGCGAGTGCTCTGGCGCGGGCGAGTCTTCTTCCTTGATTGTGGATCGGGTGTACGTTTCTTGGGAAGGCGAGCACTTTAATTGCTTCTCGCATGACTTTTGGTAACTGCAAGACGTTGTCCCTTTCCGCTATGGTGTTCAGGCTGAGCTTGACGAGAATCTCTCTGCCCGCTTTGGTGCCTGATAGGCGTGCGATCTGTGCCGTTTGCTGAGCCTCGGTGATTTCGGCAAGGGTATTGTGCACTCCTAGCTGTAAGAGTTGATCAGTGGAGGCATTATCGGGGGGCCCCAACGCTGTCTTGAAAGCTCGTCGTATGTGTACTTCGAGCCTTTTCCGGTGTTCTTTTTTCCAGTTGAGCATCGCAGACACGTATGTGATGTGACAGAGTACAAAAGCGTGGACCATTCTAATGGCGTTGTCCTCGCTCAGTCCCCATGCCTATTCATGATGCGCCGAAACATTCGGATCGCGTTCGCAATCTTGATCTTGATGCTGTCCAGCATCACCCAGTTGGAGCCGTTACTTTGGATGATTAGTCCTAGTATTCGTATTTTGTCAACCGTATGTATGCGATTTCCATCCCTGTCGTGTAACTCAATGCATGGAGGGTGGTGTCTGCGCCAGTCGTTGGACGGGCGCCCTGGTCTTGGGGGATGGTAGATGAGTAGCTCGGATTTTCTGGAAGATCAGCGAAGTCCCATTGGGGTGAGATGGGCTTCAGTAACCGAGATGGCTTCTCGCATGCGAGATTCTAATTCCGCATCACTGCCACCAGTGCTCCAGATGGTGACATCGTCTGCGTATATGGTTTGCTCCACGTCGGCAATTTCACCCAGTGCGCGAGAGAGCTTTGTCATCGCCAAGTTAAATAAGAATGGCGAAAGTACCGAGCCTTGTGGTGTTCCCTTATCGCCCCGTTCAAAGATCTCCGAGACGTTCTCGCCTATCCGGAGAGTGGCCGTTCGATCCTCCAGAAGCGCCTTGACGTAGCGGTAGAAACGTCTTCCGAGATTCTGTTCAGATATGGCTTTGAGAACGGCTTGATATTGGATGTTGTCAAAAGCTTGCTCCACGTCAAGTCCTAGTAGCGCCTTGGTGTCTCGTGTGGGGCGATCCAGCAGACTTTTCTTGATTCTTAGCATAGCGTCTTGCGTTGAGAGACCCGGCCTATAGCCGATCATATTGTAGGGGAAGTACTCCTTTTCCTCTACGTATTCCGATAGTCGGTTCAGGATGACGTGTTCGGCTAGTTTTCCAAGGCATGACGTTAGTGAGATCGGCCTCAGGTTTGGTAGCTCCAGCGGCTTGCCCGGTTTTGGGATGAGGACTGTGTTGGCATGCTTCCACTCTGCAGGTAAATGGCCGGTTTTCCAGGCTTCGTTGATTTCTTGCGTTAAGAACATGACCGATGTGTCGTCTAAATTTCGGAGAGTCCGATTTGTGATACCATCGGGGCCTGCTGCAGACTTACTGTTGAGGTTGTGAATTGCGAAGCGTACTTCGCTTTCTGTGAAGTCCGCATCTAGCTCCGAGTTTGGGACACCGTCGTAGTTCTTCCTTTGTAAGCTACGAGATTGCCCCGATTTAAGCGGTAAGTACCGTTTGGCAAGGTCTTCTATAAGTGCTTCGGTAGTATTGCTTTGCTTCGCGTGGTGTACTAATTTGCTTAGCCTGATCCGTTGCATAGTTTTGGACTTTGTTCCGTTGTCGTCGAGGAGGTGTTTTATGAACCTCCACCCACTCCCTTTGCGCATTTGCCCGTTGAGGGATTTATAGACTTCGTCCCATTGTTGTCGGCAAAGAACCACGCAGTATTCTTCAATGGTCTTCTTGAGTTCGGCGAGTTTCCTTCGTAGTCTTCTGTTGAAACGTTGACCCGTCCACCTGGCTAGTATGGATTGTTTGGCTTCGAGTAGATTCACTAGCCGACTGTCCATTCCCTCTACCTTAACGTCCGTCGTAATCGTATGTTCCGAGGCTGCGATGTCTGCTTTGAGCTGTTTGGTCCAACTAGTTATCGTGTGCTTCGTGTTTGCTCCTGTTGAGTTGGATGGCTGCGTCCGTATTGCACGAAGTTTGTCCCAATCGATTAGTTTGTTCTCCCTTTGCTTCTTTCCCGGGAGCTCTGCATCAATTCGGAGAATATAGTGATTACTGCCAAGGTCTATGCCCGAGTTGTGCCAGGCACATTTCTCTACGCCCCGGACGAAAGTGAGGTCCGGTGTGGTGTCTCTACATGTGGAAGTGCCACATCTAGTTGGGGTTTCTGGGTCTGTGATCAGCGTGAAGTCGAGATCGGAGGCTGTCGTGTGAAGACGATCTCCCTTGCTAGAGGGATACGCGTAGCCCCATGCCTGGTGTGGGGCGTTAAAATCCCCACCTACAATCAGCGGACTATCTTTGGCGACGCGCGCGATCTTGCCCAGTATGCCTCTGAACCCTTGCCTCGTGTCCTTAGGGCTGCTGTACAAATTAGTGAGAAAAATGCTTTGCTTGTTCCCTACGTAGTCATTTGGTATGATCTCGATCGTGAGGTGTTCTAGATAGCAGTCTGTGTTGCGGATTTCATACCGAATGTACGGGATCTTCTTTCCAATCAGAATAGCGACGCCTCTGCCTTGCTCGTTTCTGTGGGCTTCCGCTTTATATCCCGTAAAGGCCAGTTCAGTTATGAGTGTTTCTTGTAGCAAGATGACGTGTGGCTTCTCGGTTTCTGATTTGACCATCTGCAGGAGGACCGCCTTTTTTGAGGCAATCCCCCTGCAGTTACATTGTCAGACGCGGAGATTTCGTGTCTTATTTGTCATTGCCATGTTGGCTGTGGTAGCCCCCTTCACTTGCAGTGAAACCGTCATGTGGTGGGCCTTGCGCACCGACGTGTTGTGAACTCATCCTCTCCAGGGACGGTACTACAGTGTTGTTTAGATACATTTCCATTTTCTGAACTCGCGTGCTAAATATGTCCATTTTCTCGTTCATTCGCACCATACTCTCGTGCATGAGCCTCATGTTCTCGCTCATGGCGTCCATGGCGTCCTTAACGTCTGATCGCACGGCCATTCGCGGTTGCGTTACAGCTCGCTTCTTAGGAGGCGGGCATTCTTCGCGTTGTTCTCCCTGTCTCGAAATCTCAACTGGCTGGGGAATTTCGATGTCGGTTGGTGGTCCGGGAGTGCGCGTTGGCCTACTGCTGTTCGCTTTACGTATTTCAGTTAATTCGAGTGTTAGCTTAGTATAAGCGGCTTTTAGCTCACTTAGTTCCTGTTCTAGCATAGCTATCCGCTCTTTATCTGGGTTGCGGGACTCACTTTCCTTTGGGGTGCTCGTCGTAGCACCTCTGACTTTGTCTGCCCACGTGCCATCGCCTCCGTTGTTCTTTCCACCAAAGCGCACCTGTGACCTTGAACGACGCCTGCTTGTCCTTGCAGGTGTGTGGCTCCTCGATCGAGAGCGTGAGCGGCTGCGTCCCGGCGTCTTCGACGTAGATCGGCCTCGTTCCGCGTGTTGCTTTTCTTCTTCGACTAGCTGTGCCTTCTCTTGTTGCTCCAGTCGTGCTCGTTGTTGTCGTGCGCGTACTACGTATGGAATGAGATAGCGGTTCTTACACACCTTGTCCGCTGTCGCGTGCAAGCCCCCGCACAGCTTGCATTTCGGATCGCACACATGGGATGAGGTGGGGTTAGGAAGTCCACAGCCCCTGCATTTGGTGGAGCACGGCTCGGGGCAAACGTCCGCACGATGTCCGAGTTTGCCGCATACGTAGCATATGTCCACTTGTTTGCGATATAAGCAGCAGGTACGTACCAGTGTTGGTCCATATCTTACGAAGTTTGGGAGGCAAAGTCCATCAAGCACAATGATCACTGATCCTGATTTCTTGATTCTTTTCACCGCTAGTGCCAAGGGGTTGCGGTCATTCACGATGTTTCTTTCAATCGTCCTGTGATCGTCGGCAGTGTGGATGTATCTGATTACCCCCTTGCAGGTGTCACTTGGGGCAGTTTCGTAAGCGCTGACTGCGTACTCTTTTCCGGCTATTCGTATAGCCCTTACGTCCGCATACTTGTCTGCATTTTCTCGAAAGGGCGTGCTCGCCGCCATGATATTCTGCGTAATATTGGGACATATAATGCCCTCCGTGGTCTGATCTGGATTAAGTTCTACTGCTGCCATGAGGGCTTTACTCACTGAGGTCGGTCCGATCTTTTGTATGTTCAAGCCGCCCTTTGGGCGAAGCACTATCTTGATATTGTCTTGCGGTAGGGGTGGCATGCGTGAGGCTCTAATCACCCGGTTCATAATGTTGGGAGGCGTGCGAGAAGAGCTCACCTGCCCGCTGCTTGTATGTTGTGCTTGCTGTTGCGCAGTTGTTTCGGCGCGTTCCTTCTTCGTTTTCCGGCTGATCACCACTTTCCAGCCCGTCTTGTCCTCTTGCTCATTAGGTATTGCTGAAGTAGTCGGAGTTGCTGGTAACTCCTCCGCAGAGCTATCCATTTCTTCGCTAGAAGTCGCCATTCTCTCCGTGTCGCGCCCGGCGCGAAGGGCGGGTGGCGTCTCGCCGAGCTCTCGCGTTCCCCAGTACAAGAATGAATCCCCGCAGATTCGTAGAATCCGTTGAGTAACCAACGCGGTTTTCGGTCGATCATAACGTGTCATAAGGGCCGTCGATTGAGTGATAAAAAGCGTTGAGAAGCGACTGGTCTACGGCGGCGTCATGAATAAAATGTCGCAGTATTACCAGAAAGGCGAAGCATCAATTACGAAAGCCCATTAGTAGAGAGCTATGCGCAGTATGGGTAGTAGTTCTATCAGCTGTATAAACTTGGACATGTAGCAGCACCAGCAACACGCAGAACTGTTGTCGACGCCAACGGCGTTTCGCCCGCGTTCGCACCGAACGCGCGCGGCATTGGTGACTGTTGCCGGTTCCTCTGGCGGTGGCTCGGATGTTTTCAGAATAGGACACTCGTCGAGCAGTGTCGGAAGTCTTTCCCACTGTCTCGCCTCCCACCGTTTTTATATAAAGACGCATTTGGTGCCGGAGCTAAACGTCACCCCCCTCCCCCCCCCCCCCAGCGGCCTTTCGCGTGACGGAATAATTCGCGTTTGCTCACCCCCGCGCGTTCGCTCCCCGTGAAAGCGCGCGTCATTCGCGCGCTTTCACTCGCACATACAGCACACGGTGCGCGGCGACGATTTCATCGCCGTTGGACTTCATACGGAACCTCACGGCGACGGCGACGACGATGCCGACGGCAGAAATCCGCTTGGTATGGCCATATAATTGCTCTCGCAATAATAAGTGTGCAAATGTCCGCAGAAGTAAAAGCGGCAGGAGCGTCAAATATGCAAAGGCTGCCAACGGGCTGAACGCGACCGATGTATTCGCCATGAAATGAAGTTAGGGGCAATGTAAATGCGTTGCTTGCGAGTATCTTTTTGATTCCAGTGCGAATAGTGAGGAGCGAAATGGGCAGCACAGAACATTTGCGGCGATTAAATAGGTTAAAAGGTGTGACGAGGACAGTTCCATCCTATATAACGGCACATCACACAGGTGCAAGGACGGAAGAGCACCGGCAACAGCGGTGTCGTCAGGTACAAGCAGTTAATCACAAAGGGGACTTGTGTCGACAGCCTCAACGTCGTGAAGCGCAGAATGTTCGAATTCGGTGCGACAACAGTCAATAACAGCGTTTGCAAGGACGTCCCCGCGTAAAATGATATCATGGAAGCACGACCAGTTCAATGGTGTATATTGTAGAAGTCTTTTTGTGAAGAGTTGAGCAATGCAGGTAGCCAGATGCGTTACATTAACACGAAGGCGTTTTATACAGGGCTCCACCATCAACTTCCTGTAACAGATGCGAGGTTGGCGCGAACGCGTAAAATATCCCTCTTTCCAGGGATGGCACCGCCATCTAAGAGCGGTGAAACGAGGTACTGCATCATGGCAGTAACCAGCACCGACAGTGAGTGATTCGGTACTTTCAGCGCAGCGGAGGCTCCAACACGGTGCAGCCCGGTGTTCGCGGTGTAGGCCTTCTGCTGAGATGACGCCGTTTCCGCACATGGTTTGTCTTTCGCGTCCGATTAGCCTGTGGCGCCTCGTGGACTATGGAGTGCACCTTCAACATGCATCAGCAGTGCTTACACGCCGCCGATTGCTTCGCTTGCGATGGCACCAACTAAAAAAACTGCTGCGCTAAGGGGCACAGAAAGCCAACGACGTCGACGGCCGAATCTCGCTTTAGTCCGGCGAGAGACACGCCAGCATGAAGCAGAACACCTTCGCACGTTCGCGGCGCACGCTGCAAACTCTGCCAGTTGCATTCCTGAAGCTCCGCGCATCTCAAGTCAACTGGGCGCCCAATGCACTACGGAGCGAGACCAAAATGACCGTACCTTCGCCGAAGCGACTCGGCAGCAGGACGCCGCTCGCATACAGGGCAGCGCTCACCACGTAAACCTGCAACACGATCATCGACGCGCAAGTCGTGCCCCTTTCGCCGCAGCGAACCGTGAGTTCACAAAGCAAACATGCAACAGCTTCTGTGAAGACGAGGTTTCCTAACAGATCGGAAAGCAAGAATCAGAGTAGGGGGAGGAAGTATCCCCGCTTATCGAGTTGGGCAGTAGGGGGACCCCTCAAGGCTCGGTCCTTTCGCCCCTGTTGTTCAACATGGCACTCCTGCACCTGCCCAAGGCGCTCGAAGCGATTGAAGGCTTGGGGCACGCGCTCTACGCCGACGACGTCTCGCTCTGGACGACGAAGGCTGGATCCCACGGATGGATGCAAGACACGCTGCAGACAGCGGCGGAAGTGGTGGACAAATATGCCAAGGAATGCGGCCTAAGATGCTCGCCACAGAAGTCGGAACTGGTGGTAGTAAGACAACGGGCGCCGAAAAGACTCAAGGAAGATATTAAAGTGGTGCTAGACGGAGAAGACATTTTGCCGGGCCCCAGTGTCAAGATCCTGAGAATGGTGATACAAGCAAACAACAAGGCGGAAGCGTCTGTGAGAAAGCTAAAGCACACGACGGAGCAAGTACTGCACATGCTCCGCAGAGTGGCGAGGAGACGCAGAGGAATGAAAGAGAACGACACCCTGAGGCTCGTACAGGCCTTCGTGATTTCCCGAATTACGTACGTGGCACCGTATCTCCTGCTGAGCACGGTCGAAAGGAACCAGATTGACGTGATAATCCGAAAAGCAATCAAGCAAGCCATCGGAGTCCCAATAAGTGCCTCCACGGACAAACTCATGAGGTTGGGCCTGCATAACACGGTATACGAACTGATCGAGGGCCAGCTCTCCAGCCAGAAGCATCGCCTAAGTCAAACGAAGGCAGGCAGAAGAGTCCTGAAGAAGATCGGCTGGGAGGAGACGAGACAGACGGAGCGAGGACAACTACCAGACGTCTGGCTAGAAGCAATCAAGGTAAAACCACTCCCCAAGAACATGAGCCCAGCACACCACAGCGGCAGACGGGAGGCCAGAGCAAAAGCTTACAACAGGCTGCTGGCTGGGCAGAAGGGGGTAATCTTCACAGACGCCTCCCAAGACAGAGGAAGAAGCTGGGCGACCGTAACGGTGACAACCACAGAAAAGCTGCTAACGTGCGCGACGGTAAAAACAAACGAAGCAGAAGAGCTGGCAATAGCCCTGGCCCTCACTACACAAGGCAGGACCAGAGTGGTCACAAACTCGCAACAAGCGTATAGGAGCTTCCAGTCGGGCTGGGTGTCCCGGTTGCTGCTTCGGGCGCTCAAAGGCAAGGAACCCCCGAAAGGGGAGGAGATAGAATTAATCTGGGTTCCGGCCCACTCCGCAGTGGAGGGCAATGAGTTTGCCCACCAGCAGGCCCGAGCGCTATCACACCGAGCCGCAGCCGCGGAGAGGGAAGAGGAGGACGCAAAGAGCCAACCACTGGTCACGTACAAAGACATAGTGGAATATTACAGAAACGGGAGACAGAGCTTCCCCGAGCCACACCTCACGTTAACGAGGGAGCAGCAGACTACACATAGGCAGATACAGAGTCGTTTCCCCACCCCCGATTACTAAACCGCATATACCCGAGCCAGTACGGGCAAGAATGCCCCGTGTGTCACGAGTCAGGTACACTGCAACACATGATTGCAGAATGTAAATTTAGCCAACAACACCCACCACTCCTCACCAATCCGAACCCCAACATGATCCCCCTACCCATCCAACCCCTTAGAGAGCGATGGAAGATCTTGCTGTCCAGCCCCACCCTGGAAGACCAGCTTTGGCTCGTAACCAGGGGCCAGGCGGCGAGAGCAGCATATGGATTCCCGTGAAGTGGGAACCACTTCCATCCGGCGCATGCGCTGAAAAGCTCGTGAAATAAAGTTTTTCATTCATTCATTAATTCTGTGAAGACACGTTTCACATTCGTCTCCACCAAGGGCTCCCTCGCGCAAAAGGAGGCGACCCTTCAGGAGGCCGCGACGGCCGTGGAGAGATTTGCGGCAGCGAGCGGGATGCGTTGCGCGCCCGAGAAGTCCGAGGTGATACGGGTGCACGGAGGAGGAATCTATAAGTCACCCGGCCCTATCGAACTCTATCTAGAGGACCACAAGATCACGGAAAGCAAAAAGACTAGGATTCTGGGTTTTTGGATCCAGAGCAACTTGAAAGCATCCCACTCAGATACACCACACAGATAACCTACACAGATACACACACAGATAACCTACACAGATAACCTACACAGATAACCTACACAGATACAGCAAAATATACCCACAAACATATCGCGGCCTCTGCCCCTGGTGCGGCGACACACGCCCTACACTCTTTCACATCTCGTGGGGGTGCGGGGGCAAACCTCAACATTTAAAGACGCCTAACACGTCATTTGAGCGGTGGGAGGTACAGCTGACCGGCGATACCCTGGCGGGACAACAAGCTCTCGTCCAGCAAGTACGTCGAGCAGCCATGGCCAGTGGAGTCCTGGAATGAGGACACCACCCACTCGTCCTCAAGATCAACGATCTGAATGGTCTAAATAAATGTTTTTCTCTCTCTTTCTACCGCTCCCTATGAAAGAGCGATCAACCATATCTTTTTTAGCGCTAGCAGTTTGCAGAAACATGTCCGACAAAGGCGATAGAAGAAAGCTGCGAAGTGAACGCAGTAGTTTCGTGCCCATGACAGAGACGCCGGCTCCTGTATTGCAAGGGCGATAACTCCTTCGACAGACACTTCAATGACGTTGGCTAGAGAGGGACGAGGACTTTTCGTTTGTGATCGGGAGGCAGTTCGTGCCTCCGGAACTCCGACAATTAGTTTTCCTGCTCAGTTGACTGAACACGGTGAGGAATTGGAGAAAGCGAGCGCCGACTTGGGGACGGCGAGGGAGGGGTAGGCACAGGTGCGCGATCGGGGTAAAATGAAGGGGCATGAGGGCTGGTAGCTGCTGAACAGTGAGGAGGGTGGCGCTCGACGGATGTTCGAACAAAAAGGCATGCGACGACAACATTGGCGTGCGACGTGACCAGCACCGCCATCAGCAAAATATATTGGACGATTATCCGAGGTAGGCCGCTGCTTAAAGTACTCTCCGAGGCGCGACTGAAAGGTCGGAAAATGCAGCCGTTCTGTTTCTTTATAAGTGACAGGTGCAGTCACTGACGGGGGATCACGCTTTGGAGCGAGTGCTTTAGCGACTTCCTCTTGGATGATATTGCGGAGCGTCGTTGTGAATGAGGGTGACGTTGGCGGCACGCAAGAGACCGATGCCAGCTGGCAGCGACTTCTATGCGAACGAACTCCTGGACCTTCAATAGAAGAGGGGCATGGTCATCTGCGATGAAGTGGCTTGATAGGAGGGGAAGGCAAGGATGTTAAGCTTTCTCTGGAGCAGGAGGGCGTCTGCTTTGGTGGCGTTGCCTGCGCAACTCACCGTAGCTTTGACACAGGTCAATTTTCTATACAAAAATTTGGAACTGGTGGTAGGAACCAGATTCAATACCTTTCAAGACATGCTTCAATTTATCTTCTTCTGACATCGACGCGTTCACACGTTAGCGAAGGTTCGCTGTGTCCTTTATATATAACGTGAAATTTTCCCCGACCTGCTGTGATCGTGCGCCCGAGCGATATTCTGCGCAAAGCTTTCGTACCGCTGGGTGTTCGAAAACTTGGGTCAAGCTGGTCTTAATGGCGGAATATGTAGTAAGGTAGGCTTTATGGCTAAGAAACCGTAGTTTGGCAACGTCCGATAGGTGAAAGATGGCGTTCCTCTGCTTGGTATTGCCGTCCCATTTTTAGGGGCACTCACTCGCTCATAGCTTAGATGCAATCGTCAACGTATTTGTCGTCTGTGCCGGTGCAGTTGGAGGGATCTCGTTGACGCAAGACACCGGCACATGCCAGAGTGCATGATGCTGACAGAGTACCGGCACTTGCGTCGTCGGCCATGATGGCGGGTTGCGTGCGACTTCGGAGTTACAGATTGGACGAGGCTCAGCACCTGGACCCCTTGGAATGCTGTTTATTGCAACGGAACGCGGGCTAATGGGTAGCAGTCAAAAGTGTTCAGGCAAGCACAGCAGCCAGGAGCTCACGCAGGTGGCCATGCTGTTTAGGCACCAATCCCTCTTCGCTACGGAACATAAATACAAGTGTCCAATGGCTAGATTCGAACAAATGACCTCAAACACAAAAGCCAGCCAAGCTACTCTTGAGGCTGTGGAAGTTTGCCTCAGCAGGCGGAATTAACACACCAACTCACACATAACGCACACACAACACACGCATGCACACACACAAGTGTACATATCGCATAGAGATGATATTGCGCAAACCTTGCTGTAAGAGTGAAGTGGTATCTGGAAAATTGCAGGAGATCGACTGCTAATGCCATCTGTCGATAATGGGTGTGCAGTACTATGGTGTCTCAATGGCGAAGTCTTTCAAAATTGTCTGAAGTGCAAACTTCTCCGTGAATTGAAAAAGCTTCGCTGATATGTGCGAATGTCTGGCTTTATGTATAAAAATCGTCCAATTGTATGGCCCTTTTATGGGACCCATTAGAACTGTACAGCGCAGTGTTTACAAAGTTCATATGATTTTATAGTGCGCACCTCCGCTCAATTCATTCTGCTGACGGCTCGCTATGTTATGCTCATATAACACGTCTAGTTCGGTTACGTTCTGGAAATTTTCCCAAGTCCCAACAACCCGTTTGCGTAAAACTCTCGAGTGATAAAGCTTTACAGGGCCAATTCCCCCTTCCTATTCCACATAATAGGCCTCCGAGCCATCCTACAATAAATACATTTTTATCATCATCATATAGGGCGTCAATCGCTTGAGAACGTAGGTGCTAGTCTTTTTGGAATACGAGAAAGACAGAGAGCCTATATTCTGAAAAACAGGGGAAGTAAGGCTATGCAGCTGGTGGGTAGTGGTAAAAACAAGAACGTTTATTATGCCGGTGCCTTTTCGGTACACAGAAACGGCCACGTGACCGGTCAGGGTAAGTGGCAAAGCGGTATGCATACCTTGTGTGCCAAACGGTAGTGAGCGTGGTCTATTACACTGCAACAACTTCCTTCGAACGATATTCTTTATCAAAGTGGCTCTCGAGAGCATAATGTCTTGGCGGAAAATAGAAAAAAAAAACGAAAGCGTTACTGCACGCGAACAGATAAAGGAGAATCCATACACTGACAGATACTTACAATCAAACCTTTATTTCAGGCAGAGTTGTACACACATACCTAGGGTCAAATGCAACAATGAAATGCAAACGCACCCATCTGCAATTCTGCACTCGCAACAACGCTCTGTTTAGCCACGCTGTCAAATTAATCCGCAGCCCTCCGCTACAGCGTGCCTCATAACCAGAACTGGTTTTGACATGTAAAACCCCAGAAAGAAGAAATGTCCTAATTGTTTAAATACATTATTCAATCCTCTGTTTCTGTCAGTCTTATATGGACGTATGACAGATGCATGCCTCTCGGTTCTTTTAAACATAATATCCACCAGTGATAAAGCGAGTGTCATTGCATTTATGCCGCGCAATGGTGTTAGTATTGGTATAGCCGGCTAGCACCGACACATGTGCAAGTCGATGTGTGCGCCCTTCATGTTCCAAATGCAGTTTTTTTTCTACTTTCAATTCCCCACTTTTGCACCTGTCTAGCTGGGCAATGTAACTATATCACACCACAACGGTATCCCATGTACTATGCGTGTCGTACATGGCTTCAACTCACCACTTAAGGGAAATTGTTAAATAACTGAAATGCAATGCTCGCGAACATATATCTTAGGTGCATGTTGAAAAAATGCCACGTGGTCAATCAATTGTTGCCCTTCCCTACGGCCTACCACATAATGATCTCGGTAGTTTCGCCACCATATTTATCATAAGGGCACATTACCCTACTCAGAAGAAACTAGTGCACGGGCTAGCCTTGTAAAGACTGCTGCCCAAACAAACTCAAGAAACACGACGAGCGGGTTTCGTCGACGCAAAAGGTGGTGTTAGGCTTTTGTTCTAAACGAGTGGAAAATGAAACAGAACTCTCTGGCGAGAACATGTGCGCGCGAAAAGAGAATATGCACTTTCGAAAATCCAGTTTCTTTCAGCGTCAGCAATTACTGGTCTTGGTAAAAATATTCTCGCAAAAATGTTTAGCCTCTAGTCTAAGAGTGCGAGTGCTGAAAACACAACCACGCATTGTCTGCGTGCTAGTTCGTGTTCTCTAAGAACATCGCACACCGCCATTTATAATTTGCTCCTATTGATGTTCACCAAAACCACATTTTGCAGTGCTCAACGCTCCCTTGTTATGGTGCAACACTGCCATTGGATTTTCCGGAACAATCTACACAGCACTGGTATGAAAACTGTATTATACTTCTTGCTCGGTTTGGATAAGTACGTTGGGATGAGTTCTTGTGCGCAACTGAGATAATGATTTAGAATATTTAAAATTTACCAACAGCGTGTCATTGCAATCAATGTTGACAATCATTTTTCGGTTTCGGCATTCAATACTTTGCGGTATCAGTTTATAACGCCATCTCAATTTGTCAAATGTTTCTACCCAGAAACTTGTTACTTACGCAAACTTCCTAACTCCACTCTTCATTATGATCACTGTTTCGTCTAGTGGTAAACCAGAGTTGTGTAATAAATATAAAGTGCCTCAGCTTTCTAAGCCATTGTCCTCTCGCAGCATTTGAATGTCTATCACGGCGCATGTCATGCACATACATTAATATGAATATGAATATCCTCTTTCTCTAGTGTTGATAATCCGGGCTACTTACCACCTCCTTTATTTATTTATTAAATGCGAAGCAAATCTTGGTGAAACTTTGCTACTTTGACAGTATCTATCTATCTATCTATCTATCTATCTATCTATCTATCTATCTATCTATCTATCTAGCCGCCTACGACTCTGTCTGTGCTGGCATGGTCGCTTCGTTAACATGGTATGTACCAAAATAGGTATACTATGACAAGAGCATATGGCGAACATAAATGATATGTCACGACATGAATATCATGACATGCGTGTCATGTAGGTCATGAAACAGCCACCTACGTCACGGTGCTCTCATGGTCGTTTCGTTAACTTGTTAGGTACCAAAATTTGCATAGTATGACATGTGTGTCTGACGAGCATAAGTGATAAGTCATGACATAAATGTCATGACATGTGTGTCTAGTAGGCAATGACAATGACGCTACGAAAACTATTAACACTGAAAAACCACTCAAATGGGTTCGGTTCGGACGTGGCTACTAAGTGAAGGAAACCCTACAGGATGCTGGTAGAAGCCATAGTCATCAGCATGACTCAGCCTAAATGACAATGACTCAGCAAGAAATTATTAACACTCAAAAGCCACTGAAATGGGTTCTCACGTGGATACTAAGTGAAGGAAACACTAAAGGATGTTGGTAGAAGCCATAGTCATGACCATGACTGAGCAAAAATTACAATGACTGAGCGAAAAAAAACATTACCACTCAAAAACCACTGAAATAGGTTCGGACATTGGTACTATGAGAAGGAAGCACTAAAGGACGCTGGTAGAAGTAATAGTGATGAGCATGACCCAGTAAAATGACAATAACTCAGCGAAAAAGAATAACACTCAGAAACCAAAGAAATGGGTTCGGACGTGGCTACTGGGGGAAGGAAACACTAAGGGATCATGGTAGAAGTCATAGTCATGAGCATGACTCAGAGAAAATGACAATGACTAAGCGAAAAAAAGATTAGCACCAAAAAACTACTGGAATGGATTCGGACGTGGACACTAAGTGAAGGAAACACTAAAGGGGGATGGTGGAAGTCACATTCATTGGCTTGACTCAGCAAAATGACAATGACTCAGCAAAAAAACATTACTACTCAAAAACCACTGCAATGGGTTTGGACGTGGGCACTAAGTGAAGGAAACACTAAGGGATCATGGTAGAAGTCAAAGTCATGATCATGACTCAGCAGAAATGAGAATGACTCACCGAAAAAAGATTAACACTCGAAAACTAATGGAATGGGTTCGGATGTGGCACAAAGTGAAGGAAGAGGCTAAAGGTTGATGGTCGAAGTCATAGACATGAGCATGACAGCATTTTGCCTTAAGGTCTCTTAGGTGTAGCTTAAGGGACTCCTTAGGGCTCATGACATGAATGTCATGAGATGCGTGTCATGTAGGTTATGAAAGAGCCGCCTACATCTTGGTGGTCTCATGGTCGTTTCGTTAACATGGTGGGCTCCCCGCACATTGGTTCGCACAACATCGATTCCCACAGGGTGTGGGATCTGCCGTCTTTTTATGGTGTCACTTTTATGGAATGTTTTGCATGGGCCGCTTTTTCAGGAACGTTACTTCCTTCTATTGCTTAATCCCGAAATCTACTGTGTCTGACCTCCTTGTCCTTTTCTGTTCTAACTTGATATTGTCTAGCAAGTCTACCTAGTGATGTATCCGTACTGAGTAAGCTGTCAAAACCGAATCACCGCCGTAGCTTACAGCGTATGGCGTTGCATTGCTGAGCTTGAAGTGCTTGAAGTTTGATCGCGGTGGCGGCAGCCGTACTTACATGGGAACGGCACTGGAAACCCCTCGTGTACTGGGATATAGATGCATGTTAAAGAACCCAGGGTTGTCTACGGCGTAGCTCCTAATGAGATTGTGGCTTTGACACGTAACATCCAGGAATTTATTTAAGAGGCCGTTTATTGTAAGTCGCGAAGTTGCGCGCAAGAGCTCGCTTGCTTGCTTGCTTCCTATACAATGGCTTACACCCACTACGGGAGGTTGGCCAAGAAGCCGGCGGTTACACGGGTGTGGCGGGGGGAGAAAACTTAAGAGAAAAAGTATTGTGAGCTTAGAGTTGAAATTACTCAAAGAAACAAACTGATGTTAGATATATTCTTGTTATCTTAGAGGGAAACGTGTGCTTTTGGGAAGGAGAGCAAGCTAGAAGGTAATAAACTTCAATCAGTATAATCGAAATTTTCTAAATATATTGAATAATATATCAGTAAATTACCGTAAATTCGAAATTTGTAATATAATAAACAATATATCAATAAATTACCTTGGTATTCTCCTTGTGTCACCGAGGAACTCGCAAACGGGTCTGCATACGTTCCTGTGGCTAAAACCCAGTGTAGATGCCCCAAAGGGTAGAATGTTTTCAGTGTTTATAGCGATTCGAAATTTTCGAAATGGAACTTCGAAGTATTTCTTTCTCTGGATTGCGAATCAGAGGCAGGTTAGTAAACATGATCAATGGTTTCACTTTTTTTTAGAAATGACATAGAGGGGGCATCGCCTGACCAGACCTGTGTAGACAAAGATTTAGGGGTGTAATACGGCATCGTAATTTTGTAAGGGAGATCTCGAATTTACGTGTGGGACACCATTGATTGTCCGAAGAGTAAAGCAAATGCTTTAAATCTCTGATTTGCAATGTCTGTTTTGCAGAGTAACTTAAAATTGATAGTTTTCTAAACCTAGCCATGGTGGTATAAGCAGAAGTCGGCCGAACATATATGACTGGTCCATGTAGGGATGTACGTGCAAGTGCATCGGTCGTTTATTTTAAAAACAAACCGCGGTTACCTGGTACCCATATTAAGTGCACCAGACGTAAGGTCGAAGGGGCTTATGTTTCTAGTTCATTCAAGACTGTATTTTCTCAGGATGAGGAGAGTGTTGTGCACACTGACAACGAATCGGTTACTATTACAGCTGTCGAAAAATTTCCAAGGGCCAGAGTAATTGCTAATAATTCTGCCTGAAATATAGGTGTAAAATAAGGAAGCCGCATTGAACAGGGCCAGGATAGCCCCTCAGGAAAAATGCCTACACCCGCTTTCTCGTCACACACTGATTCATCCGTGTCATGAGTAAGACGCCGGCGGCGAAACAAAAGAAGACAAGGATGACGTGATCGGAGCGTTCCGAACGGTGCGAGCGCGCGAGGCGCGTGATCCGAGCTGTCATCGAGGGAGAAAAGGCTGAGCGAGCATTATCGACGTGGCTCCGGGCCAGGAAGGTCGCATCGCCAGCTCAGCTCTGGCGACGGGAGACTTGGGGGTCTGGCCGAGTCCGTGACGTTGGCCGTCCAAGGTGTGGCCGTCGACTTCGGCAAGTTCGAGTGAGGCTCCTGGACCGGCTGCAGCCTCTCACGGCAGGACCGGGCACTCCAGAGAGGACCCCTCTTCCACGGCAGACCGGCACGTTCGATGATCCCCGGAACGCCACGTCGGCACTCGGGAAAGGACCGAGACGGAAGCAACGGGCGAGGACGTCGCTAGGCCTAACCCGTCACCTCTCCCGGCCACGTCAGCAACAGTGACCGGGTCAAACAGGCTCCGAAGATGAGCGAGTGAACGAACCGACTTCAATGCAGCAAGGTTCATGCGACGGTCGACGAAAAGACAACCACATTGAAGAGTTGACAAGTCTCCGGCCGGGAAAATACGCGCATCGAAGAACTTAGTAAGAACTACTTTCTTGTATCGTCACTACAGTAGCCCAGTAATGCCAGACTTTGGTGTAAGAAGGGCCTAGGAATAACGGAGGAGAAGTTAAGGGCAGGTTTATTAGTTCATTAGGCTGTATTTTTGTTAGCGTTTATTCATTCATTGTGTTTTAGTTCAATGTGTATTTGAGTTTTTGGTTTGAGGTTTTTGAGTTTGTGGTGGGATTAAAACATGCTTGCTGTGTTGCCATGCGTCTTCCCTCTCCATCTCTCATAACACCCGCACGCCCCTGAGATCAGTGACAAAACACATCACAATCCGTCGCTATTACAGTATTGATTTTTAATTGCATTAAATGATCTTGTAATAATCCGTTTAGGTACTTATTTGGCAGGAGTTCCGCATTGGAAGGAAATATGACGTCAAATGCAAGTCTAATGGCATTTACGGGTTTTTTGAGGGGAATTATCTCGCGTAGCTGAACATTTAAGCCCCCCCCCCCCCCCCTAGTTGTGCTCGCACAAAAAAGAACCGGCGGATTGTGTATACGGGACCATGTTTCTTCAAAGAACGCAGATCTTTCTTTAATAAATAATACTGCGATCGTCTCAATGAAGATGCGTAAATGTTTCAGTGGGTTCTTACTGTAAAGATGCGGAATCTGCAAACGAGTGTGGGTAATCGGGTTTCTTGATATAATACATTATTAGTAACAAATTTTGGCAACTCAAGACAAATACGGAGGGCCTTTCACTCTAGAAGAAAGAGGGAGATAAATTTGTATACTGGCCCACCAGAGAATAAAACGCACCGAAATTCCAATATGAGCCGAACGATACGATACGACAACTCATAATGAGAGTGTCCCTGCGTATCCCAGAGCGGCGGTCATGCCAACAGCGCGCGCTGCCTTAGACGTAACGTGTTAGAAGTGGTTGTGCCAACTAAGTTTCTGATCGTATATAACGCCTAGATACTTAATAAAGTCACGCTAAGGGATTATTTCTTCATGGTATTGGAGGGAGGCATTAACAGGTATATTTAAGGGAAATACAAGCAAGGCACTCTTGATAGCATATAATGTGATACTAATATCATCAAGCCAATTTTCAAGTATTGCTAAATATGATTGTAATATTATCTGCAGTGAGTGAATATCACTCGCTGACGCAAATAATGCAACGTCATCTGCGTAATCATGCTCTCGTACATCGTCACACCGTAGAATTGAGCTCATTAGAATATTAAACAAAATGAGATAAAGAACGGAACCCTGTGGAAATCCCCTGCACTGACTATATTTCGACGTCGAAACACCCCCTTGGGAGCAATAGAATTTTCTACCTTTTGGGAATTCATAAATCCAATTTGTTATATAGTGTTACGGGCCGCCTCCATGCATTAAGGAATAAGACGATGATCGCCGGGGAACACTGCATGTTTTCAGCCATCTTGGCCATCTCTGTCAACAGTACCTGTTTGTAAATCCTGTCCCGCTTTTATCTATTTGAGGCCCCGTTACACATTGGTGGAGGTGCGGGGCATTCTCGCCAGACGACGGAGCTCAAAAGCTGTCGGCGCTGCGGTGCGACCACCATGGCACACCAACCGGAATCTGCTTCTGCGCCGCGGACACCGATTGTAGAAGTCCAACCCAGAGACCCTGGAACGTTCAACGGGACCGATGAAATCGACGTTGAGGAATGGCTCACGCTATATGAACAGGTGAGTGATTCCAACCACTGGGACCTGACAGTCATGCTGGCCAATGTGGTGTTTTATCTTAGTGGAACGGCGAAGTTGTAGTATGACAATCACGAGGACGACTTTGGGAGCTGGGATACATTCAAACAAAAGCTCCGTGACCTGTTTGGTGGGAACTCCAGTCGAAAAATCGCTGCGACGCAACAGCTGTCAACTCACGCCCAGACGTCCACGCAATCATATTTGTCGTGCATACAGGATGTGCTGGCGCTGTGCCGTAAAGCTGACAGTAACATGTCAAAGTCTGACAAGGTTGACCACGTCCTGAAAGGGATAGCGGACGACGCATTCAATTTGCTCATGTGCAGAAATTGTGCTACCGTCGATGCCATGATCGAGGAGTGTCAGCGCTTCGAGCAGGCTAAGAGCGGCCGTATTGAACGACCATTCGCCCGGCTTCCCAACACCGCTGCAACATCTTCGTGTGAAAAGCGGCCGTAATCTAACCTTTCGCTGCCTTCGGCCGAATTGACGAGGATTGTCCGCCGCGAAATCGAGGCAATGGTTGCCGCTAGCCTCTTTACCAGCTCTAACGCTGGCGACTCGAGCACACCAGCGGTTTCCCTCGTCCAAGCCATCGTGCGAAACGAACTCGCGAATCTCGGGGTTCACGCTGCTTGCGCCGTTGTCAGTCCTACATCGGCTTCCGGGGCCCTGACATCGTTCCCTCGGTATCCACGGTTCGCCCCACGATCTTGGAACCCTGATGATTGGCGAACTGAAGACGATCGGCCTATCTGCTTTAACTGCCGCCGTGTCGGGCACGTTGCTCGCTACTGTAACAACCGCTGATCGTTCCCGCCACGTACTCCACCCTTTGGCCACGCTCGCAGTCTTGATGGCAGTCCTTTTGAGCCACTATCTGCGGCGCACCCCTACAATCCTGACGCTGCCACGACATGGTCCAGCCGCTCGCCGTCACCTAGAGGTCACCAGTCTCGTTCGCAACTGTACCGCCGTCCGTCCTCCCGCTCCCCGCCACCTCACCGCGCGCCGTCGCCGGGCAACCGTGGCTCCTTCACTCCGGAAAACTAAACGATGCAGCGCGCGGAGGTAACGCTGCATCTACGACTCTGCCCCCAAACCCTCTAATTACTCTGCCGACTCGACGTTGTGTGTTGAACGTTGACGTTGATGGCGTGACGATTTCTGCACTTGTCGACACCGGGGCTTATATTTCTGTCATGGGCTCTGGTGTTCGCCGTCGCCTAAAGAAGGGGGTCACACCTAGAGCACTGCACGGGCTCGGGATTACCCGAAAGCCCGGGCCCGGCCCGGCCCGCGGGCCGGGCCGGGCCGGGCCGGGTAAAGCAGTTTTTGCACGGGCTCGGGCACGGCGTGTGCTTTTTGACCCGGGCCCGGGCCGGGCTCGTGTTTTTTGACGCGGGCCCGGGCCGGGCTCGGGCTTTCTGCGAGTTATTCTCGGGCTTCTCAACTCTGAAAAACATGTATTTTTCGGTCTCGGGCCGGGTTCGGGCCAGTTTCGAGCCGGGCTCGGGCCGGGCTCGGGCTTAAGGTAAAGGGGTGGCGGGCCGGGCCGGGCGGGTAACGTAGACTATTTTCGGGCCCGGGCCGGGCCCGGGTCTCGCCATAAAAGTTTTGATCGGGCTCGGGCGGGCCGCACAATGTAAAAACGGGCCCGGGCCGGGCCCGGGCCGCAAAAATCGGCCCGTGCAGTGCTCTACTCACACCTGCTGTTTCCCACGTTGTAAGAGTGGCCGATGGCGGAACTCCCATCATCCTTGGAATGTGCACCGCCCGCGTCACAATCGCCAGTCACCCAACTACTGCTTTATTTTCCGTTCTTGAGCAATGTCCGTACGCCGTTATACTTGGTCTGGACTTTCTCGCCACTCATTCTGCCCTAATTGACTGTGCAACTGACCTCCTGCAGCTCGAACTACCTCACCTAGCCGATACTCAAACCAGGCCTTCCGCCCGTCTCTCCTCTCTCGATTGTGTGCGCATGCCCCAGCAAGCCGCCACGTATATTCGCATGGTCTCGAACCCTCCTGTCGCCGATGGCAATTACGTGCTATCCCCGGTAACAGACGTTCTGCTCGCCAAGAACGTCGCCGTGCCTAGCAACCTCGTGACTGTCACCGGCAACCCCATCTCCATTCCTATTTTAAACTTCAGCGCCTCTCCTCAACTGATTCCGGCAGGCATGTCACTCGCCGCCATCATTGCTGCTGAAGACTACGAAATTTGCTCGTTGGATCCCACCAGTCCCCCCAGTTCGTCCTTCATTTGCAGTTCGCCCTTCACAAGCAGTTCGCCGCGCGATGTATTTGTCGAAATGACCCCTGCTGACCTTCCTTCTGATCATCCTATTGACCTTGGCCGCCTCCTGGAGTCTTACCACGACATTTTCGACTTCAACGATCGTTCTCTGAGCCAAACGTCTGTTATCCAACATCGCATCGAGACGGGGAACGCGAGCTCTATCCACCGCCGTCCCTATCGTGTCTCTCTCGCCGAACGTCGTGTGATCCAAGGCGAAGTTGACAAAATGCTCCCAAAAGGCGTTATCGAACCTTCTTGCAGTCCGTGGGCGTCCCCTGTGGTGCTAGTAAAAAAGAAAGACGGCAGCTGGCGCTTTTCTGTTGACTACCGACACCTGAGCAACATCACATGCAAGAATATCTAACCCCTGCCCAGAATCGATAAAGCTTTCGACTGCCTCCACGGCGCCACGTACTTTTCCTCCATCGACTACTGATACTTCGGATACTGGCAGATAACCGTTGATGCCATGGACCGCGAAAAGACTGCGTTCGTCACACCAGATGAACTTTACCAATTCAAGGTTATGCCTTTTGGATTGTGTAATGCACCCGCAACCTTCGAGCGAATGATGGTTTCCCTCCTTCGGGGCTATAAGTGGTCTACGTGTTTATGCTATCCAGATGACGTGATTGTCCTTTCAGCTACATTTGAAGACCACCTAGCCCACCTGTCGGCCATTCTCGATGTGTTTCGCTGCGCTGGCTTGCAACTTAACTCCTCCAAGTGTTTCGTTCGGCGTAACATCACCGTTCTCAGTCACCTTGTTAGTGATAGCGGTGTCCAACCTAACCCCAACAAGGTGCGTGCCGTCCGAGACGTTCCTGTTCCTCGCTCAGTTAGCGATGTATGGAGCTTTGTCGGCTTGTGTTCCTACTTCCGCTGCTTTGTCAGAAATTTTGCCGACATTGTCCGGCCGCTTACTGACCTACTCAAGAAGGATATCTCTTTTTCCTGGGGTCATGCACAAGCTGCCGCATTTACCTCCCTGATCAGTTTACTGACTTCACCGCCCATTTTGGCGCATTATGACCCGCCGGCCCCTACAGAAGTTCGCACCGACGCTAGTGGCCATGGCATAGGTGCAGTACTCGCCCAATGCCAGAACGAGCAGGACCGTGTCATTGCCTACGCCAGCCGCCTTCTCTCGTCGTCGGAGCGGAATTATTCGATAACTGAGCGTGAATGACTCGCTTTGGTCTGGGCTGTGGCAAAATTCCCCCCGTATTTGTACGGCCAATCGCTTTCCGTTGTCACGGACCACCATGCCCTTTGCTGGCTCTCGTCGCTGAATGATCCTACAGGCAGGCTTAGCCGCTGGGCGTTACGACTACAGGAGTACACCTTTGACCTGCTCTACAAAACTGGCCGGATGCACCAAGATGCAGACTGTTTATTACGCTACCGTGTCGACCCCCCCCCCCCCCCCCCCGACACCACCGAACGTGATACCAGTGACTTCGTCATGGCTATTTCAGATCTGGCCAACATACGCGCTGAACAGCAAAGTGACGACACGTTACCATCTATAATTGGCCGCCTCCATTCTCGTCAGCCCGAACCATCGCTTCGTCTCTTTGAGCTTCACGACGATATTCTTTACCATCGTGGTACCACTCCCGATGGCCCAGAGCTTCTGCTTGCCCAAGCATCTTCGTGCTACTGTTCTCAAAGAACGCCACGATGCTCTGAACGGTGGCCATCTTCGCGTATCCCGCACATACGATCGCGTTTGGCGCCGGTTTTTCTGGCCTGGTCTGTACCGATCTGTTCGACGCTACGTTGCTGGTGTGACCTTTGTCAACGACGCGAACGGCCCTCGGGGTTGCCTGCAGGCCTTCTGCACCCTATTGACATACCACAGGAGCCATGCTACCGCATCGGTCTTAACCTCCTCGGTACATTTCCTACGTCTGCTTCAGGGAACAAGTGGATCGCAGTTGCGACCGACTATGCTACGCTTTTTGCCATCACGCGAGCTTTGCCGAGTAGTTGCGCCACTGGCGTCGCCGGTCACAATATCGAGGAAAATTCATGCTCTTTAGGATATTCAGGAGAACGACATGCTCAACACTGTCGTACGCCTTAGCTATATCAAAAGCCACCGCCGCTGCAAACTGTCGCCTTTGTCGAGCAAGCTTAATATGGCCCTCCAAATCAACGTGTGCGCACAAAATCGAGAATCGAAGTCTAAATTCGATCTGACATGAGCTCAGTAATGTGTTGTTAGTTAAAAACCTCATTATATGGATATATAACACTCTTTCTATTAGTTTCATAATACTAGATGTTAATGCAATGGGCCTTAAGTTGTCCATATGCAACCCTGCTCCTTGTTTCTTAAGTAGGGGGAGAATCTTAGCACGCCTCCAATCTGGTGGGATTCAACTGTTCTTTAGGGAGTAGTTGATGATATTAAGTAGGTCCTGTGGAGACGCGTCAAATAACATTTTATTGTGATAGCAATTATATAAACACTTCAACACGATTTCTGCCGTCGTCGTCGCCGTGAGGTTCTGTATAGATAAAATCTTCGCCGCGCGCCGTATGCCCGAGCGGAAGCGTGCGGGGACGCGCGCTATCACGGAGAGCGAAGACACTCAATCTCCCACGCGCAAACAAGGAAGCGGGAAGCCAGCGCCGGAGGGAGCGGGGGGGGGGGGCGCACTTTTACTGTGCCGACAACCGCGCTCGTCGCTCGCCCACACCGTCTCTTATCTCCACGTGGCTCTGACCTTTGTATGTGCTGTGCATTCGCCGCTCAGTTTCTGTTGAAGCGATAGACCGCACGTACCTTAGCCCGCTGCGGCGTCTACGCTTGCTGCCAGTGTTTTGACAGTCGTTGTCTGCAGTCATTCAGTGTGATCTATTCATGTTTGTTTGTGCGCGCTCACACCACGCTTGTTCATTCAGTTAGTAATAATCGGGCCACATTTTCCAACGCACGCTACACATGCAATGCTGCCCGGATCGGCAGTGCAGCGCTACAGGTGTGTCCCTTCGCACGCGCTGCCCACGGGAAGCACTTCTCATCAACACCACCGTTTCACACGTGCCTTCTCGTGGTCATCGAGTCTCTCTTCATGTCGGTCTACTTACGCCGCAGCACACCTGCTTACTTAATCAGCTCATGTTTACTACAATTCATATTGCTACCAAAGCCGCTCACCTTACTTCGTATGACATTGCTGTGTTGCTATCGCATTCATTGCTTTGCCCATAGGGCGAAACTCTGACATTTTTTTGCATGCTCGTTGTTATACCATCTGGACCTGGAGCTGAGGCAGGTAGCAGTGTTACAACGTGCAAAAGTTCTTCAATCGTTACATCTATAAAACGGTCTTGGGGGTCATCCCTGACGAACTTTAATTTTAACTGAGCTGTAAAACGGTTTTCTAATCCTCTGGAAATTTTCCCGGTGATTCTGATAATTCTTTAGGCGATAACATAACTGACCAATATTTATAGGCGTTGGTATAGCCTTGCGGAAAATAAGAACCCTAAAAACCGCTTTTTTATTGCAACTCTTCGACAGAAAAATATAACGTTTTTCATCATAATAATTTTTCGTTAATGAAACTGTTTGTTTAAACACAGCTGCAGCATACGTATAGTTACTTCAATTTGTAGGACATTGGTTAGGAAGTTTCTTCCATGCAGCCTTTCGGCGTCTATACTCTCATGCACAGTCAGGGTTCCGTCAGGGACAGTCAGAACTAAACCTTTTGCTTTGTATACTGCATATACAGATTTGTTTCGGGTACCCTTCAAAACCGAGCAAAGGCGCATAGCTTTAGGGTCTCTCTTCATACCTAACAAAGAAGATAACGTTGACTGTAACGTTTTCCTAAATTTTGAATCGTCAACGAAAACGTACTTCACTATCTAAACAAATTAAGGGGCAGACCGTATCCATCAATATAGGATGGTGATCACTACTTGTGGCGTCATCAACGACAGCCCAAGATGAGAATGAGAACCTTGAGCTAGCAAATGGTAAGTCTAAGACAGTGAGCGACTGACATCGAACAAAACATGAAACTTTAGTATTTAAGCAGTTAAAATTGTTCAAAGAAGCCCAATGCCATAAACGCTTCCCGAATGCATTATTCCGGAAGCCCCGCTCCACATGATATGAATTGAAATCACCCACGAACAACGTGCTCTTTTTGCAGTAGTCCACGGCGACCTCAAATGTAAGCACATTTTGTATTCCAGTATGGAAGCAATTATTAACCATAGACAGCGGTGTGCAGCCAGGGAAGTGTTATTTCTAATACTAAAATGTCACATTCAGGAGATATAGTTTGATATGAAATTTTTGCTCTATGACAAATTTTAGATGAAATTAACGAAGCCAATCCTCCACTTCGGCAAGGCCTATTCAATCTAAAACAACGATAGTTTTCTTAAATTAAATTCTTGACCAGCTGTCAACCAAGTCGCTTGCAACAGTATAATATCGGGAATATGTTGTGAAATGAGGTATAATAGAATGTGTAGTAGCAGAAAGTATTGACCGGCAATTCCATTGGAGTACCTAAGGCACCCTATGTTGACGAAAGCTGAGCAGCAGCAGCTGCTTGCTCAAATATATTTCCTTTCAAAAACTACTTCCTATTAAGGGAATCTTTCGCACATTTTTTTCGTTTTGGAGTTAGTAGAAGAACTAGGCAATTTGTTATTAGGAGATCTGGTGAGTTTGTGCGTCCGAGGGCCTATGTATACATCCTGATTGCCTAGCGACTCTGATTCCGAGTGAACTTCTTGATCAAACGGCTGTGAACTTGAAGGTCGCCCTAAATATCTGCTCACGGAGGGGAGTGATTTCGGCAATTGTGATTTAGGAGACAGAAAGAGTGGAGGTCTGATTTTGGACACTACATTTTGTTATAACCTGAGATATATCACAAGATTGCGTAGAGAGTACTTGCGCCAACGAGTCTGTCATATTTGCTATAAGCTTTTCTACTGCTTTTTCAAGAGCTTTCTCTATTGCGTTTGTGATCGTCTGGCAAAAAGGTGAGTCCACGCAGAGTTAGTGGCGGGCTGTAACTCCAGCGTATCCCTGTGTTCTGTTCTGAGTTTCAGCACAAGCTTCACGATGAGAGAAACGATTCCTTTCAAATTTGAACTTGCAGGGCAGTTAGAATCGTCAGCGGGATGATTCCCACTACACAGACAGCATGATTCATCTTGAGATGTGCAATTGTTATTACTATGTTCATCCCCGCATTTACGGCATCGAGTGGTTGATCGGCAACCGTTAATGCTATGTCCAAAACGCCAACACTTGAGGCACTGTAGTGCTCGTGGGGCTAGGGGTTCAACCAAAAGATGGCGCGCCTGTTGCTACCTTGCAGGAGGCGCGCCATCTTTTGGTATTGTCACGTGCGCACTGCTGACTGAGTGAACCTTGTATATTAAATTTCGCGTTGCTGCAGGTGCTCCCTTCGAGGTTAGTAGCGCGTGCTGTAGGAAAACGCGCACCTCAAAACGTCGTTTCTGTTAAAGAGACCCCAAGGTTTCAGAGCTCACTTTGTTCCTTCTTAAGGGTTGAGCGAAATGGAAAAATCGTAAAAATATGGAAACGCTAATGTAGTCTTACTGACCTCTATGCTGAAGACCAATACTTTTATATTGACACTTGTAATTGTTGTTTTTTTTCACCGATTTTCACCAGCTAACAAATGTGAAGCGTTATCATTCGGCCGAAAACGCTGCCTGCATGTATCAAACCATTCTCGATTCTTGTAGCCTTTGTAATCTTTTATCAGCGTGGCCTGGACAATCGCGTAAGACGAAACCGAAGGTCGGATTTTCGATCGCGTACAAGATCGCGGGCCAGATCTGCGTTGACTCAGTAGCCGAGTCAACGACGACGGCGATGACGACGGCAGAAATCCTCTTTGAGTGTCTATATATGCTATCGCAATAAAGTTTGCCGCTGGTCGATGTGATAACTCACTGCACATAGTAGCAAAAAGGTTGTCACTAATATTTGCCTACGGGCGGCTCCTCAGTCATCGGTCACGGGATCACACGTGCAGGTTAGATTGACGGCTGTTAAAGCCGTGTTCGGGACCGTGGTCGACCAGCCAGCAACTACCGCGAGCGCGCGTGCTCCGCTCGTCTGTGTGCTGGCATGTGGGTAGAAAGCTCTGAACTGCGCGACTCTGCGTGTGTGGACAATAAACTCGCGTATTCGATGCGATCAGCGTGCCTTCATGTGGCTAGACGGCGCGATCTTCGCAAATGCTTCCGTACTTCCCATAGGCGCTGCTTTTTGCCGTTGCCGCTGTTAGCGTAGCGTTAATAATTTCAATCGGTCTGGTCGACCTGGTCGAACCTTGCACATATAAAGATAGCGTGCCGTAGGCGCACGCCAAAGCACCGACCATGGCCGGGCCATTCACAGAAGGTGCCGATCTTCGAAACGTTCACTATTCGAAACATCGAATATTAGATCTCCGATGCGTGAATCGAACTATTCGAACATTCAAGTAATTGCACGCCTTACTTCTAATGTCATGGCTGGGTGACATTCGTATTTGAAGTAAAATTATTCTATATATTATACCAGTTGTTTCACATAAACGTGTGTTGAAAGTCAGCGCTTGTATGTCTGGTCTCTCTTCTATTCGTGGTTTCGTTTTTGCACGGCTACTATGTCATCCCGAATACCTCATTATGCATAAGGGGAAATATCGGCCGCTTGCTTGCTCTTCACTTCATGTACTACGTGACACCTGCATTTTAACGTGTATCCAAGTACCTTACCACTACGCCACGCCGACTCATGGTTACAAATTCATATTTGGCATGTCAACGCGCAGACACAGTTGTAGCTTTGCACAGACGTCTCGCACAGACATGATAGATGCGATATCGCCTTCAACTAAAACTTACGCCTCTATCAGAATGAAAAGGTTGTTGTCCGTATTGCATAGTATGCCTGGAAGTGCTGCAACACTGATTTGATTTTGCGATTGGCATAATAACTACAAAAAAAGCCTTAAGTGAACCGCCGACCCGGAATGTTGTACGGACCATTACTGCCGATTTTGACAGCCGTTTCTTATTCTTCGCGCAAAAGTAATGCAACATTTTCATAGCTCGACAATGCTTTGCAATCGACACGTATGTTTAGTCCTATATCTCCGTAAGAGAAGCGGTCGGTTAATGCTGCTGACAGCCTTCGGCGACACACGTCATATCGTCATATCGTCATAACACGTCATATCGGGGCTCATCGCTTGTGCTTACACTGTACACACGAAAGAATGGTCTATTTAAAAACACCGATGGGAAAGATGAACTACAGAGTGATTATCCTCGTTAGACTTGTTGATTCCTCAGCCCAGATGGGCCGATAGAGTGTAGACGAACTCGGCGGGTACGGTAGGCTTAACCTTCGGTTGAAGCCAACGATCTCGGTGTGGGTACCTGGCGAATGCGAAAATGTCTGTATTTGAGCTTCAGAACCTTTTTAACTATTATTTTTAGTACAGCAGGGAAAGTGGAAGCGCTCGAATCACCGCAGCTTTGTTGTCGGTGCGATAATATCAATCAGCGGCAGGCTTTCTGAGGTCCGTTCGAACGCGTCTGAACGGCTGCTCGGTTTCGTGTCGACTGTACAACACTGCGACAACTAGCAGTCATTCGATTGCGTACAAACTACTAGAAAACGAGGCGTTATCTGCGTTTGCGCAATTTCGCTCACGAATACAGCTATCCGCACAGTCAAAAGGGAAATGTACAAAGCGAAAGTGATCTGAAGTGTCGCATATGCATGGGCTATAGCTCACGCACCTTTATTCCAAGCTGCAACAGCACCGACACGAAACCGACATTTATGATCCCAACTTATAGCGCTATTTAGGACAGGAGTCTGTTTTTTGGACAGGAGATACCCATAAAATTGTATCAAGCATTTAATATTCAACAGCGCCTATACTCCGGCAGTGCGGCACAAACGAAACCAGCGCAGCGTCCAGTGCGAGCCAGCGACAACCAGCGCGTGTACAGCGCACACCAGTGCGCCCCAGCGTCATAGCAGTGAAACCAGCGTCTAGCCCAGTGTGACCCAGCACTTCTCCAGCGATCTCACCAGTGTCGCAGTGATCCCAGTGACTAGCGTGCGCCAGCGTCCCCAGTGCCACCCAGTGTCAAAAAACGCACTGGTTTCACACTGGAAGGCACTGGAAGACGCTGTTTTTGCAATAGGGATTCTATATCTGCTACAATAACCATGAGCTGATCTAGCTAACGCTCAGTTGAGGATGCCTTTAGGCCAAAGTCCAACAAAATAAAGCATGGGCCATCATTCCCTATAGATGAATTGGTACAGCGCCGTAGTTGTCAGTTGTGGTAATGGGTTTGGTTCGATAGAGTGGAAAGCTGTCTTTTATTACATTTTCCTTTATTGAGAACGAATATATAGTCTTAACTATTACCTTCATGTGGAAATACCTTAGCTCATTAAAAACAAAGTATTTCTTCGTGCTTTCCTGGCTTCCTTGTCAGATAGTTTAGCATGCACCTTATGTGATTTCTGAAAATGTTTATTCCTTGTTCTAATAGTTTTCCTTGCACCTCAACCTGGCATTGAGCATCCTAAGAACGTTCTCGGTGAAGTGGAGGGACTTCAACATGCCCTGTATGCGGATGACTTAACTGTGTGGACGCTTGGGGGGTCGACGGGAAGACGTCAAGAAATCTTACAAAAGGCTGTTGAGAGAACTGAAAGGTACCTGGATGATTGTGGACGATGATGTGCCGCTAGGAAATCAGAACTCCTGATTCTGAGAAAGATGAAGAAATGGGCGACCCTCACAAGATACAGCAGATCCTGATGTAGCGCCAAATGGAATCCACATCCGAAAGGTTAATACAGTTTGAATCATTGGATTTGTCTTCCAGAAGAATGGAGCGGGGTTTTTCACAGAGCACTGGCTTAAAGAATCAATTAATTACGCAGGTTACCCACCTGGCGAAGAGAGTCAGAAATAGAGGACATGAATTAAAGGAATAAGACACCCTAATGCTCATACAAACATTGGTGATCAGCAGAATCACCTAAGGTACAACGTACTTAGATATGAAAAATAGTGAAAGGGACAAGTTAAACATACTAATAAGAAAGATATACAAGCTGGCAAAAGGACCACCCCCCACCACGTCAACAGAAAGACTGCTGACACTAGGAGTACATATTGCCTAGGAAGATTTGACGGAGGCTCGCAAGACGAACCAAATTTAAAGACTAAACTCACCCCTGCCACTAGAAAGCTCCTCAGAACACTTGGGCACCCTCTCGAAGAAGTACAAAACAGTCCAGAATGTGTACCCCTGAGCCTGAGAGCAAGGATACACGTAGCACCTATATCAAGAAACATGTACACAGAATAAAACAAAGACAGAAGACAAGCGAGAGCCACCGCGCTACAAAATTTTCACCAACTAAAGCAATAAGACAGAAATAAGGTACACGGATGCCGCGATATACGGGGCAGGGAGATATTCTACATGCGTAACCAACAGGCAGAACGCAGAGATAGCAGCGGCATCGGTAGTTGCTAGGGCTATTAATATAGCTGAGCAGGTCGCCGTAGCTATTCCCATACGGACCTGCCGATGGCACATGCCGGTCCAACATTATCCAGAACAAAGATATTCCTGTCTCTTGCGACCGATGTGCTGGTGGGCTTGACATCGTCTACCGTCAGACCAAGACGAAATTATAGAAAGCAAATACAAGAGCACTCTGGAACATAACAAGTACAGGCGAGAATATCCTCGATGACATTCCAAACTTAACGGTGAAGACACCGTCATACTACGCCGACTTCAGATGGGCAATTACTTCCACGGCACTCCACTGCAGCGATGTACTCCTCAACATGTACAAGAAACTACCAGTTCTGCAATACACCAAACACCTTTTAGCACCTGCTCTGCGAATGCAAAAAACAAACCGCGCCCCACGCCCATCCAAGCACCAACAGAAGAGTAGTGGGAGGCCCAGCAGACAAGCCCAGGACCTTAGGACAAGCTACGACTGGTGAACATGGCTAGGCTATCAGCACAGGGCCACGGCTACCTGGAATAGGGTGGCCGCCCACCTTCGGGTACTATCAGCTTGGTCTCTGTAATAACGTTTATTCACTCACTCCTTGCACTTGTGGAGGTATTTGCACTTGAAGATTTCAAATCAGGATGTGTACTCATTAAGGCTTTGCTGGTTCTGGCGCGGATTTTACGCTTTAGTTTAACAGTAATTGTATACCTTGTCTCTATAAAATGCGAGGACATTGATTGCCTAATTTTATGTGAGTGTATTGTAATGTTAGATTTGCGAACCTCAGGGTATGTAAAAGAAAAACGCGGTTTTTATTGTAAGATGAAATTTAAACTAGTGTTCTCGTCTCAGCTTCTGCCTATTTACGTGCTATTTAATTTTTTTAGGGAGGCCTTCGTGGAGTGGTGTGGGCAGATTGCATGCAGTTTATTATTATCTTGGTCGCCCCTACCGCACTGTTTGCAAAGGTCATGGTTGACTCGCTGTCGGCAAACTCAACGATTCAGCCACTGAGTGACATGGACGTCGGGATGTATATAGGAGAGTAAGTAAACAAATGTAGGGATTTTGAAAGCACAATGAAACTGATAGTTTCTTTTTTTAGAATCTATAAAATTGTTCAGTGTATGTGTGAACACAAATATAGCAAAGCATGGTTTGCTTTCTATGCTGCAAGTTGATGGTTAGTGGTTGTACAGAATCTTTGAATTTATATTTCGCCTATGTTTAGAGTAGCACTGAACAAGGAAATTTTCATTGGTTTTCGAGAGTGCAAGAACATCATTTCAATAACGTAAAATTATTGACGCCGAGTATACATAGCAGCAGCAGGCCGGGTTAAAAAGTGTACATTTTAACATAGGATGGAAAAAAACAGACGTAGCCCCCGTTAAACCGGGGAGCACGGAACAACTAGTGCAAGAGCATGTTCTTTTATTAAACATACAACATTATTTATCGCACATTCCGAAATTTCATTGTATGGAATAATTGACTGTTTGATAATAGCCTACGTTGCGTGGCTAAAAAGGAATAAGCAAATATGTGCTGCAGTAACTTGTATTGTACATTAGCAGCTATATTTACTCCCTTTAATCGTACAAACAATGGCGTCAATAATGGGATAGTTCGGCTGCTAAAGGTAAATGTGGTACTAACGCACATCCTGCACCCATGTGGCATAAAGTATGCGTCAGGTACATGGATGTGAGTTGTTATATTGTCGCAGTTCTCAAGAATGTGTTCACAACTGCATTTTAGGCATATGTCCCGCGAAAATTGCACATAAAGTAAGCTCAAGTATTTTTTTTTATTTTTGCTCATATTGGCACTTATGCAATTAGGAGTATAAATATGTTCTGCACCGCAACACTAGCATTCTTCATTCGAGCTGGAATTAATTTGTCAATTTTTACAGAGGCACCTTACCCTGAAAATTGAGTTAATTGGCTTAAAGGTGTCTTCAAGGTGTGAACAAATGCATTTCGTGCCTATGATATTTAAAATTGTTCGGAAATCTTCTCAACTAAAGCTGCCGCAGTCACAAAACCTTTACTATTATATGGAACTTTGTTTCTGTGTGCCTAGGTCGCTCTTGCCATTTACTTAGGCTTGAACGCTGATTAACACCCAGACATTCAGGATGTGGAAATATATCTGGCACCTGCGGTATACAAATGCGCTTCAAAACTGTTTTGATCATGTGCACGCTCAAGCCTCAAAGGATTCAGCTATACTTTCTGTGACGTTGATTTTGTAAAAATGTTTCGAATTGCTCAGCTAGTTACTGCTTTTTTTCTGAAATCACTGCGCGAAACGCGTGTGTAAGAGTCGATACAGGAAAATACTCGCGCTGGAAAATAATAGCACATTTCTGTTTCCGGAGCTTACATCTGAAGTAGTATTGCTGCTTTAACCCTCCTACTATGCACGTCACTCGAAAGCTCAGTTACCGCTTATGTAGCTATGAGTAGCCATTTTAGTGGCACTATAATACAGCTGAATATTTATATTTGAATTTAACCTCAATATTCATTTATTTGCAGTGACATTTCTTAGTCGACTTAACTGCTGGTGAAAAGCGTCGTCAATGACAAAATGAGTCACACGTTGACATTCTTTTTTTCTCGTCAACAGAAGCACTCGCGCATTCAAAAAAAGGTTTTAAATTGAGCGATACAGTTTAACGGATAGGAACAATATGTCGCTGTGAATACTGCGACTGCCACTGGCTTTGATCCATCAGACAGTTGGTATGCATGACGTCGAATAGAACTTTCACCATTTAGCAACGTCTCCAGCTAAATGGTGAATTCACAAAAACCGGATGTTTGGGATCCAGCCCGACCCCTTCTTCAGGGATCAACGACTGATGGTGGTGGGGTGCAGCTTTTAGAAGTATTTCATAATAGGGGAAGGAAGTTGTGGTAGATTTAAACTACGGACTGTCACTGCTTCCTTGTTTACAGTCATCATCATCACCATCAGCCTATTTTTATGTCCACTGCAGGACGAAGGCGTCTCGCTGCGATCTTCAATTACACCTGTCTTGCGCTAGCATTTGCCAACTTGCGCCGGCAAGTTTCCTGACTTAGTCACCCCACCTAGTTTTCTTCCGTCCTCGACTGCGCTTCCCGTCGCTTGGTATCCATTTTGTAACTTTAATGGTTCATCGCTTAACCATGCTGCGCAATACATGGGCTGCCCAGCTCTATTTTGTCCCGTTAATGTCCATTAGAATATCGGCTATCCCAGTTTGCTCTGTGGTCCACACCGCTCTGTTCCGGTCTGGTAACGTTAGGCCTAACATTTTTCGTTCCATCGTTCTTTGTGCCGTCCTAAACTTGTTGTCGAGCTTTGTTAACCTCCAAGTTACTGCCCCATATGTTAGCACCGGTAGATTGCAATAATTGGACACTTTTCTTTTCAACGACAGTGGTGAGCTCCCAAACGTCTAGTACCTGTCCTGGCAAAAAAATGCCAGGACAGGTGATTCTTGCCAACTGAGACAGCTTGTTAGGAGAGCTTAAAGAACTTTACCGTCGAAGTGTTGTCTTATTTTCCTAAGATGATGGAATGACAGCGACATTGTTGCACTTCTCGTCTGACGTTCGCTATCCTTCCTCACTAACGCAGCCTCGCTGTCTTCTTTTCCTATGCGTTGCCTCAGCTAGTGATACAAGCAACGGTCCTACGCAGCCTGCTCCTTTTAGACGTTCCGCCCGCGCGATGAAGCTGCCTCCCAGGGCATGGTGGCAGGACTTCTCCAGAGCGCTTGCAAAATAAGACTCCACCATTGCTAATTTCCTATGAGCAGATGTCAAGGTAAGGAGTGAGTTCTGCGCACGGGACTCACGAAGTCAGTGCCTGTGGCCCACTAAGAACACCACACAAATATCTAAAAACCAAATGGAGTCCTTTTCTGGCGTCTCATGTGTCAACACAAGTGGACTGAGGCATTCCCGAAATACGTCTAGTGCGACCGCTGCTTCGGCTGAGAAATTTGTGGGGCACAACGAATAACAAATAAAAACTGATCAATGTATCTAAATGTCCTTATGACGGGCGAGTCCATTAACCGATCATTCAATGATCTATCGCATTTCGCCAAGAACAAGTAACTTGGAAGTGTCGTTTTGGAAGACGCGCGATTGAATCTTCCTCGTTCTGAATGTAAATATGGCCATTCCATTCCATGAAAGTGGACGATTTCTTATTTATGTAACTCAAAAGCCGAGCTAAAACTGTCAGATTGTCTTGCTTCGATAATAGAACTCATACGTTTGGTGCACGCAATCAATACATTTTGTTACCAATGCATGAGCTTCAGGACCCAATAAAGTTCTTCATACTGTGGTGTTTGGGACTATTCGGCACTTTCGCTAGTGCGCAGTGATGTGGAAGAGAGACAGAGAGTCGTTTTGGACCATTTATCAAAATGGCAAAGAACCCTAAAAAAATATATACAGAGATAGCTGATGATCTGCGTAACGGCAGTCAGTGTGTCCACGCACGCACAGCACACGAGTATAAACGAGCTGTGACAGTCCCGTGTTTCGAGGCTCACGCTTCCGTCGTCCAAGGCGCTGCGGATTCACCCGTGCTCGAGCCGACTGCGACGACGACACGTTCAGGCCCCGTCCAGCACGGTTCTCGGGCTCGGCACGCTCAGGAGCAGCAACGGCAGCAGCCAGGAAACGCCTTGTCCAGCACGACCTCGGTGCCCAGCTCGTACGCCGCTCGCAATCCACGTGCGGCGGTCGCACGTGAGGACCGCGTCTAGCGCAGCAACATCTGTGCCAGATGAACGCTGCTGGGCACAGCTCAGGTGCAGCAGCTCAGGGACCGGCGGCACTCGGGTCAGCCAGCGCCCTGAGCATTGGCAGCAGGAGCCCTGTTTCCTCTGACGCCCTCGTCCACGCCCGGCTCCGCGATCCTCCGCACCTTGCCACGGACGTCTCTCCAGGCAGGTCCTCTCGCCTCGTTCACCCCAGGAGCTCGGAACTGCTGCCCGCCTGGCTCGAACACTGCGAGCTCGCCTCGTTCACCCCAGGAGCTCGGAACTGGTGCCCGCCTGGCTCGAACACTACGAGCTCGCCTCGTTCACCCCAGGAGCTCGGAACTGCTGCCCGCCTGGCTCGAACACTACGAGCTCGCCTCGTTCACCCCAGGAGCTCGGAACTGCTGCCCGCCTGGCTCGAACACTGCGAGCTCCCCTCGTGCCGCCGCGCTCGTGTACCCGTTCACTTCTTCTTCCCAGAGCTTGGGTGGCCGCTCCGATCCTCCAGCGGCATCTCGCGGCACTTACATATGACACATACCATACCATACCAATGCATGGCGCAGCGGCACTAGTACGGTACAGTTTAACCTTTTAGAGATTCTTGGCTCTTCTATACAAATAACTATTAATCTTGGTGAACAAATGGAATAGCTAAGAACAAAGCCTGCCTCTAAGCTCTGTAACGCCATGGACGCTTTCTTTGTATGCGTCTTTTCGTGGCGAGATTCGTTGGAATGAAGGAGTTTTGTATGTTTATGCATCCTGCTCAGTGAAGCTCCTGTCGCGACACGATATTACTACCGTTGTGTACTAGGTAGGAAAATGCCGACGTCGCTTCTTTTGACAGTTTCAGGTTCGACTTGACCAGCGACGAAAACGTATGGTCCTGTATCGTGGGAGCCTCAACACTGGCAATGTATCGACTATGTCTTGACCAAATGGTTGTACAGCGGATGATGGCATCTCCATCAGTGAAGCAAGCTCAAAAGTATGCAGTTCTTTTGCTGTAATGACGAGGCGTTTTCTTTTTGTCAGCTGAACGTTCGGCTTTAGCTCGTTCTACCTCTGAATTACACCTGACACAGGGGTGTTTCTCTCTTATTTATTCATATGAATTCAATATTTTCGCTGCAAACAGGAGATCGTTTCTTTTTCTTTGAGCAACGTGTTTTTATCTTCGTTAAGATAAACTACAACGTCGATTTAGCATTTTAGTGCTCTCGCATGTATCACATAGTAAAGACGTGAAGAGAAATGCCAAAACAATAGTTCAGAGCTGATTCTCAAGCACGTCCTTGCTCACACGAACGTTATGTGAAATATCGTGCTATAGACGAATAGATATTTTCCCTGTTAAAACCTACTAAACATTTTAGACTGAATAAATGAATATTTTTTATCTTGTGCCCTTTCTGAAGGTGGTGCAAAATAATTTGTCACTGCATCGCTTTTCTATTCAGCGTAAAATAACGATAGTTACGGTTTTAATCCTCTCAGGTTTCAACGAATCACAACATCAAATGTACTATAGTGAGGATTTTCGAGAAATTTTGTTACCTACATACTCCGACGGCTGTTTCTGATACCACCATATTTTCGTTCTTTTTATTCAGCAATATTTTAACTACATAGCACGCTGGGGAACCTAACTACAATTCTAAGGGCGCTATAACGTAAAATGATTCCAAACTATTTTGATTCCAATTTCTGCAATCAGCCTCCACGATTGGTCAAAACATTTTCGGGCCACTCCCAACTTCGCCTGTCTGTCACGCAACGTCATGAAAACCGCGATAGCTCCCCATCTGGTATAACGTGTACACACTGATCATGCATGATTAAACCACAGAAAAATAAAAATAACTATTTCTGTTTGACGCCTTTTCACTATTAGCCCTCTGCTATTGGTCCAATGTTTTCTGGCTACGCCCACTTCGCCCGTCTGTCACGCGACCTCACAAAACCGCGAAAACTCACCGCGTGAAAATGGCGTGTACGCGAACAAAAATGTCACAGTTTCGCCCTAAGGGCGAAGCAATGAATGCGATAGCAACACAGCAATGTCATACGAAGTAAGGTGAGCGGCTTTGGTAGCAATATTAATTGTAGTAAACATGAGCTGATTAAGTAAGCAGGTGTGCTGCGGCGTAAGTAGATCGACATGAAGAGAGACTCGATGACCACGAGAAGGCGCGTGAGAAACGGTGGTGTTGATGAGAAGCGCTTCCCGTGGGCAGCGCGTGCGAAGGGACACACCTGTAGCGCTGCACTGCCGATCCGGGCAGCATTGCATGTGTAGCGTGCGTTGGCAAATGTGGCCCGACTATTACTAACTGAATGAACAAGCGTGGTGTGAGCGCGCACAAACAAACACGAATAGATCACATTGAATGACTGCAGACAACGACTGTCAAAACGCTGGCAGCAAGCATACACCGCAGCGGGCGAAGGTACGTGCGGTCTATCGCTTCAACGGAAACTGAGCGGCGAATGCGCGGCGCATAAAGGTCAGAGCCGTGTGGAGATAAGAGACGGTGCGGACGAGCGACGAGCGCGGTTGTTGGCAGAGTAGAAGTGCGCCCCCCCCCCCCCTCCCGCTCCCTCCGGCGCTGGCTTCCTGCTTCCTTGCTTGCGCGTGGGAGATGAGTGCGTTCGCTCTCCGTGATAGCGCGCGTCCCCGCACGCTTCCGCTCGGGCATACGGCGCGCGGCGAAGATTTTATCTATAGGGAACCTCACGGCGACGGCGACGCCGACGGCAGAAATCCGGTTGAAGTATCCATACAATTGCTATCGCAATACAATGCATTAATATGCCGAACAAAATTGAAAATTTTTCTGAATAGCCACAGACTACCCCGTTCCGAAAGGAATAGAACATGGCTGCCCGCCGATCACTCAGGCCCTCGCTACTCGCACCTGCCGGTGATCATGTATTTTTATGCGCATGATAAACCCTTTTGCGTGGCAGTAAAACGTTATCAAGCCCTTTCGGCACGTATACGACAGCGCTCTGCCAACTCTTCCTTGCTGAGGATCCGTTTTAGCGGCATTCTTATCCTTCCGTTGCAGACCGTCGCGATTTTCGACCAGCCACCGCAAGCTAAGTAAGGCGAAGCGGACCAATCGGAGAAGCCGGCACCACCTTCTTCATGCGGCTATCCATTTTCACTATGCTGGCTCGGCCCCATCGAAACCCTCTCCATTAGAGCGCATTCCTCGCCTCTTGTCAGCCAATTGGATAAGAAAAACCACTGAGTGTAGACAATTTCATTTGTTTTGAAAGCGAACAAAAGTGAACATGAGGAGAGTGCTTGATTGGGTTGTTTCATTTCATTTCATTTATTATCACCTTGAAGGCCCGAAGGCATTACACAAGGGGGGGCAAACAAACTCGTGTAAAGGTGGTTAGGTACAAAACAACAACAAAAAAGAAACTGTTCTGATTTTGTATGACTTTGAACAATCAAACAAAAATTAGGAATTTAAAGAAGCGAACAAAAACAATATACACTAGGTGGAAGGGCTGACAAGGGTAGACTATTACGAGTGGTTTATGATGGGTTCATGAACGATGTCCACTGGGACAGAAAGTTATTCAAAGTGATTTGCTAGGTATTCCCGAAATTTTTTGCGGTAAGTACAGGTAACGAAGTGGTCAGGGAGCGCATTCCAATAAACGATTGCATCAGGAAAGAAGGAAGTGGTCATGGCAGATGAGCGGTCGGGTAAACGTGCTATGGCAGAGCTGTGACTTATGCGAGAGGAAGTTCGCAATGGTGGTTTAAGAAGGTGGTGCCTTGAGCGTAGATTGCAAAGAAGGAGTGCAGCAAACAAAGACGAGATATGATCCGGCGTGACTTCAGTGTTGGCAGACCTATTTGTTGCTTCATGGAAGTGACACTAGTGTACCGTGAATAATGTGAAGTGATGAAGCAGGTGGCTCGGTTTTGAACGTATTCCAATGATGCGGCTAGGTAATCTTGAGATGGATGCCCGACAGCGGAAGCAAATTCGAGTTGTGGACGGACAAATGTCACGTACGCCAGCTTCTTCACTTCTGGGGATGCCTTTATTAAATTTCTTTGTAGATACCCGAGTGAGCGCGCTGCTTTCCGACGTATTCTTTCGATTTGTGTTATCCAAGAGAATGATGACGTCAAAATAAGATCCAGGCACGCTGATGTTCTGCTGATGTTGACCGAGCTAATGTGATAAGTGGATTCAAAGTGACTGCGCTTTTGGGTAAAAGACATCGATTTGCATTTCGATAAGTTGAGAGGCATGTGCCATTTTTCGCACCATGACGAGATGGCATCGAGGTCACGCTGCAGGCAAAGAACATCGCCAGAGAAGTTAGCAGTGTTGTGAACTACGCAGTCGTCTGCGAAAAGTCGTAGTTTACAATGTATGCTATAGTAGGCAAGTCGTTCACATAGATTAGAAATAATAAAGGCGACAGACAGGCGCCGTCAGGGACGCCCGAAAGTCACATCGGTAAGAGGTGAGCGGTGACTGTTTGTGGAAGTGTATTGTGTGCGCCCGGATAGGAATTGTTCAATTCATCTGAGTAAGGTATTGCAGATCCCAAGTCCAGATAGTTTTTGCAGTAAGAGCTTGTGAGGCATCTGATAAAAAACTTTTGAATAATCTAAGAAAACAGCGTCGCTGCGGGTCACCGCCCAATGGTTGCGTCGGTGGTTACGTAAATTTGTCGTCAGGAGTTTGGAATCAAAACATTTTGGAATCATTTTACGTTATAGCGCCCCAAATGTGTCAAATCCCACGAAAGAAGGCATAGTACGATCCGCTTTGCGAAAGTATTTGTGCTAATAGTGACGTATATTTCTTGCCCTGAGTATATACCTCGTGTGCCAGGTAACTTGAGCCAAACCTTCAAAATAACCTCAGGCCACGTAGCTGGACAAAACCAAGTTAATGTTGTTTGCCGTCGCTTGGACATACTCAGATTATTTTTTGCATTCCTCCTAATTAGATAATTAGTCGTAATTAATAATCAACTTCTCAATCATTATTGTTACATGAAAAGTGTCAATGAGAAGATTGTAGAGCAACATGAAAAACTCCCGATATAGTTTTCTGTTGCTCAATACGTGCTACGTAAAAAATTTAGTATGTCTATCATTGTAGCTAAATTGTGCTGTGTTATGTTTCATTACAAGCTGCAAAATTTGAAAGAATGTGTAGGCCTCCCCACTTATCTAGCAATCACACCTAGGGGGAAGTTGAGTGCTACATCTGATGCTACCAAGTGAAGAGCCAGTGCTTATGCAGGGTGTCCCAGCTAACTTTAGTCAGACCTTAAAAATGTGCCCATGCACTCTAACACGACCAAACTCATGTTGCTTACTATTGTATGGCGTAATTCACTATTTTTGTATTGTGCTTAATTGCATAATTAGTCAAGGTTAATTACCCACTTCTGCAGCAAAGAAGTTAGGCAAGGACTTCCAAAAAGAAAGTTGTAGAGCGGTTTGCAAAACGTCCGGTTAAACAGTTTCAAACTTTCTCTCTATTAAGTAATAGTATTTTCGCGCTTACGTCAGATGCTCTCGAAATACAAAAAAATGTCATATGACATGCCCCCTTCCGCGCCGTGATTGCAGTGGCTCCAAACTTTTCGTTTACAAAGAACCATAGCAATTAGCTGGGTGTGTTGCCGCTTAAAAGGCGACAGGGTAAGCGTTATCGCAACGAAAGCGATAACGGTTGCTGGCGTAAATCGCACAGCCAACGCCTGCGTCGCTGCCCTGTCACCTTTTCAGCGGCAACACACCCTGCTAAATGCTATGTTCGTTTGCAAACGGAACACATTGGACGCCTTGCAATCACGGCGCGGAAGGGGGCATGTCACATGGCATTTTTTTGTATTTCCAGGGCATGTGCAGTAAGCGGGAAAATACTAATACATCATAGAGAGAAAATTACAAACAGCGCGAAAGGGCGAAACAAGGTCGCAAGAGGGTGAAACAAGGTCGCTGTTTCGCCCTTTTGGGCGAAACAGCCACATTTTTTTTGAGCGTGAAAGATGCCCCCAAATACACGCAAACTGCCGCGCGACTTGCCGCTCGAGAAAGTTTGCGTGTATTTGCAGGCATATTTCACACTGGAAAAAACGTTTTTATGTCGGACGTGTTGAGCAACAGAAGGCTGTATCGGGTGTTTTTCGTGTTGCTCTACAATCTTCTGATTGCCACTTTTCCTCTAACTATAATAATTGAGAAGTTGAATAAATACTTAGGTATAATTATCTAATGAGGCAGACTGCAAAAATTAATCTGAGTATCTCCAAGCGATGGCAAACATTACCTTTGTTCGGTGCAGCTGCGTGGCATTCGAATATTTTTAAACTTTGCCTCAAATTACGTAGGGCACCCTATGTAGGACGAAGTGTGTTTCTACCGGACATCAGAGCCAATAAGAAGGGGCGCCGTTGGGGCTCATTGACCCCCTTTTGTGGTGCGAGCTTTCCTTCGTGAAAATTAATGTAGAGTTTCAGTCACCCTCGTTTGATGTCACGCACATCAGGACAATATAAAGTTAAGATCAGCAAACATTGATGAAATGTTGTTACAAGCAATGAAATATAGTTGTACGAATAAAAAATAACAACTAACAATATGTCGACCACTCGAGAAGGCGGCTTGTCAGATGCGGCGTCACACGTCGGCGACCACTCAAGTTCGGCAGGCGCACAGTCAACAACGACATGGTTAGTAGCAAGAAAGTCCCAACCCAAAATAACGTGGTGTGAACACGGTGAAAAAACGACAAATTCGACTGCGTACAAAATGTCCTGTACGACAAGGCGAGCTGTGCATGCATGCCACTGAAGGTTGAATGTGGTGCGCAGTTGCGGTACGCAGGGAGACGTCGGAAAGCGGAATCGTAATTTTTTTTTAGCTTGCGGCACAGTTCTCCACTAAGAATAGACATAGCGGCTCCAGTATCGACTAGTGCTTGCACAGAAACACCTTCGATATTCACGGTTATTTCGTTCGCAGCTTGAAATTGAGGCCTTGAAGTTGTCGACACGAGTGCAGTTCTTGCCTCCAGAACTGCGAGGGCTAGTTTTCCGCTTGGACTGGTGGGGGGTGACGAACCATTGGGGAATGTGAACGGCGACGTGGTGAGGGCGACGAGTGGGAGGAGATCGGGTGTGGTGGCTCAGAAGGAAAGTAGCCGTGATTTACTTCGCCCGCATTAGTACGGAGGTAACGACGACGACATAAACGTGCGACATGGCCAGGTAGACAACAGAAGTAGCAAAATAGGCCTGTTGTCCTGGGTGCGCCAAGGATTACTGGACGGTGGTGCGGGACGGCGAAAAGAAGGCGGGTTCGGGTGGAAAGGCGCACGCGCAGCGTAGAAGGTATTTGCTGGTCGAACAGGATCCGTGCTGAGAGCATTGCTGGTGACTGGCGGCGTGCGACCGCAGCATAGGTCAGAGGAGCGGAAACAGGCGGATGCTGGTAGGTGGTTGGTAGAGCCTCAGAAATTTGCTTCTATATGGCCGGTCGTAGCGTGGGAGCAAGCGCCTGCGCGGAGTCCGGGACGCAGGAAAGAAGGGACAATTGTGGCGCCACTTCTTCTCGGACAAACTGCTGTATCTGCCGCATGAGCATTGTGGTGTCAGTAGAAACGGAGCTTAGAGTTAACGCTGACATGTTGGCTGTGTCAGAGCTCGGGAGGCGTGTAGAAGTGCGCTGTTTCCGCAACTCGTCGTAGCTCTGACAGTACTGGACAACGTCCGTGACAGTTTGGGGGTTTTTGGCAATGAGCATGTGGAAGGCGTCGTCCTCGATCCCCTTCATGATGTGTGTGATTTTATCGGCTTCGGACATAGCAGGGTTGATGCGACGGCAGAGGTCCACAATATCCTCGATGTATGACGTGAAGTTCTCGCCGGATTGCTGGGCGCGACTGCGTAAGCGCTGTTCTGCGCGGAGCTTGCGAACAGCGGGTCGACCGAAGACTTCCGCGAAGCTTGTTTTAAAGGAGGACCAGTTGGCAATATCAGTTTCATGGTTGTGGAACCACAGCTGTGCTACGCCCGCCAGGTAGTAGTTGACGTTGCTGAGCTTGTCGCCGTCATCCCATTTATTGTGGGCGCTTACCCGCTCATACGAAGTGAGCCAGTCCTCGACGTCGTGCTCGTCGGTGCCGTTGAAAATGACAGGGTCTCGCTGTTGTGGTACGCCGAGCAGGCGACCACCGGTGGCGCGGGAGCACCTTGCTGTGGTGCGTCGTCAGGCATAGCCGAGGCGGGGCGTAGAGTCCGGGTACGGAGTTCCAGGATGAAAAGGGAACCAGCACGCTCGACCAATTGATAGGACACGTTCAAGGTTAGATGCGCTTGGCGTTTCTATGAATGCCAGAACAGGCAACGGTTATGCGGAGCGAGTGCGAGCACCAACCATAAGAAGCGTCTTCGTCTTCTGCTGGCGCGCATATTTGTCACTACAAAACTTACACTTTTTCAAGCAATATCTCTATATACCGCAGTGATGTGCACCACAGAAGATTGACTTATTGCCGTCAAAACAGGAAGCATGGCCTCGCCCTAGAATTGTTAAACAAAGGGAGTGCTGCGCGTTTTTTCCTTAATTCTCTTTGTGTCTGTGCAGAACTGTGGTCTCTGGTACTTTCTTACTTCTTCTACCAAACGCTTCGTGCATTTTATTGGGGATTGCGATAACAATATGGTACAGAGGATGCGATCCAGGCCTGTCAGGTGCCATACAGAAGATTGACCAGGTAAGCGTTTTATTCCGGCAGTTTATCTTGGAGTACTTGTCTATTGTACTGCTGGAGCTGGTTTGTCATTTCAAATAGCAACTCCAACAAATTATCGAGGCCAAAATATATCAACAAAACTTGTTTTACGTGCTGTTTTCTGGACTGTAGTCATCTGTGGCAAAAAACGGTATGGCTGAAAATTTTGAGCTTGAATGGGAGAAAATTTCGCTGTGACAGCAGTTAATTTCTCGAAACTGGGTTTGCCTTGTCCGTCCGGCAATGTTATTCCGCTGACGATAGGCGCTGTCATCATCGACGTTCGCTTTTCGCCATCAGCCCGCCTCATCATGCCCAGCCTAAACGTCGCCATAACACGAACATAAATATATTTTTTTTATGACAGACTACACTTGAATTCCGACCCATATCAGTGCAGGAATGTACTTTTTAACGTCGGGCACACTACCCACTTTAGAATGATGAAATTTGTTTTTTTTTCTTGCTCGTAAAAAAGAATAGTAGCCCATCTACAAGCAAATAGGTTTAGGTACACGCATAGAAATTACTCAGACAGGCAAACACATGCAACTAATGAAAATATTTGTTCTGGCTGAGGCTCTTTAGCCGCATACAAACATTATACATATGCCACACCCTCCAGAAAAACATCTTGTTCATCGCGGAGTTTCTGCATGCGCATCGCACGTCTTACGTTTCCAGGGAATATGACACCAAGTATTATGAACATATCACATGGCGCATCTTCTGGATTTTTGAAAGCCGAGAAAAGAATTGATCAGTGTTACATCAATATCATTCTTCGGCGTTCTTAGGAGTACATGCTATGAAGCAGTGTTTTATAGTATCTTCGCGATGGATAAGCGGCAATTTGTTCACCACGGCACATAACAACCTCTTGTCTGCTACTATGTCTTAACTGGGGGGTTGCTGTGTGCACTATATAAAAAAAGATGGAGCGCCAGGCGTCATAAAGAATCGGCGTACTTGTTTTAAAATATCTTTAGTATCAACTTATCCAGAAGAGAACGCGATAAATTCCTGCAGGTGGTGCTTTAGTTCTGCAGGCGTTTCCACGCAGAAAGGAACTTTTATAAAAAGGAATGTGTCAACAAGCTCTGTAAAAACCCGTTAGAGACATCTGACATTACACACAGGTCGACGTTGCTAGTTGGTCGGGAAGATATTGGACAAAACGAAGCTATAACACCTCTCACAAGAACGTATCATCAGCCTTACGTAGGCACTATAGGCTGGAGGCAACCTGCTTGACAACAGGTGGACCAGACCTAGACAACCCCGTTCAAGAGAAAGAGACTGTCTCATGTTTCACAACGAGACCTGAACGAAAACGCGAAGGAAGGAAACCATTTATTAGGTCCTGCAAGTTGTGAGTTGCCTCACAAAGTGGGCTGCTCCCACGTTGGGACCGGCAGGCAGAGCCTTTTGGCCGTGTCGTGGGCTTGCTGGACGGCCCGTAGTGGCTCGGTCAGGTCCGGGCTGAGAATCGCAGCCTTGGCTAAATTTTCGTTTGTCCCGATCCCGATCCCTGGCAAAAGTTTCCTTGATTCGGTTGCACGACCAGAGCATATGTTCTAAGTCAAGTGGTGCCATTGCACTCTGCACACTCTGTGTTAGGATATTCGTCTGCCATATAGAAATGTAGTCTTGGTGTGGGATAAGTGTTTGTTTGTAGTAGTCTTAAAGTAAGTGCCTGTGGCCTTTTTAATGTGGGGTGTGGAGTGCTAAATTCTCTTCGGCTGAGATAGAAATGTTTTGTGAGCTCGTTGTATGTAGAGGGGGCATCCCTGTTCTCTTGGAGATGGTCTGTACCCTCGAGGGTGGCATCGCGGAGGGTCAGTTCTTGCGCGCTCTTATGAGCCATCTCGTTGAGATTCGGGTGGGCCTTCTCTATATTGCCTAGATGGGCTGGGAACTCGCATAAGGAGCGATCATAGATCTTGCTCTTTTTGATGATGTGTAATGCCTGTTGTGATATTGTACCTTTCTGAAAAGCTCTGAATGCACTTCGTGAATCGCTATAAATATATGGTCTACTTCTATCAGTTAGTGCTAGAGCGATTGCTACTTGCTCCGCGACCTCTGGTTTGTCAGTGTTGACCGTGGCTGAGTTTATGGTTTTGCCTTTATTGTCTACTAGCGCAACAGTGAAAGCTTTTCTGTCCACATGTCGGCTGGCGTCTACGAAACAAACACTTTGGTTTTATTTGCGAATGGTCCGGAGTAGGCAGGCTCCTCTGGCTAGTCTTCTCGCTACATTGTATTCAGGGTTCATGTTGCGGGGCAATGGTCTGACTAGGAGTAAAGGCTCATTCACACCGGCGACTGACAGTGGTCGCGCGACCAAGTTGGTCGCAAATGGTCGCTTTTCTCGAAAAGCGACCATTTTGGGCCAGTCGCTCACTGCTCGATTTTTCAGTCACGCGACCGTGGTCGCAAAGCTGCTCAAACAATCAGCGCCGTGCCGAAAGTGATGTGTGTCGTCGTCCACGCCAAATGCAATGTCCGCGTCACGATATGCATGCTACAGTGCGGTAATTGGTGTCTTGTCTTGTGATTCTGGGACGCAGCAGTTGCAGCAACGTTTCGAATGTACGCGGTCGCATTCGCTGGAAGCTAAACAGCAGGAAAAGAAAGCACAACACAAACCCTTTCTCCAGCTGCCGTTCGTTGGATGAGCACGCCACCCAAAGGTGAACAGCGGGTGAACAGCTGTGCTTTAATATTATGCACCGAATAACACGCAATGCGAACTAGAAATTACAACTTGCTCTCGATAATACTCGTTGTCATGCGCACAAAGTTCGGGCAGGAGGCGGCTTGCGTGGCCGGTCACTTCACGCGAGCGGAGGCACGGGCGCACCCACGAGCGTGGCGTTTTCTTCGGAGGCTTCCGCGCTGCCACAGCTGACACCCCGGCGGAGTGCATCAGCACAGGGACAACGTCTTCCTAGTCGCTCGAATCAAAATCCAGCCATCGCTCGAATCAAAATCCATGGGTGTTGCCGGAACGCGAAATCACTATACACAGTGCCAGCGAAGTGCGCGCTAACTGCGTAGATCCCTAGAATTCTCGCTGAGGAACGAGAATGTCCGGGATTGCGACTTGCAGGTCGCGCTCAGCCGGGCTTGCCGGTGTGAACATCAGTAGCCTTGGGCCGCGTTTTGTTCGCGAGTCGCAAATGGTCGCGCGACCTCCTCATGTCGCCGGTGTGAATGAGCCTTAAGGCTCGACCCGATTTGGTGTTTGATAGTTTTGCAATTTGAGTTCTTTCTTGTGCTTCTGCAATCTCAAAATGAGAAGTAGCTCCTGTATCTTCAACCTCAAGCAGTAGACCACTTGCAGCAGGTAGTTAATACAGGCTACTAGGCCGGACTGGCGCAAGAGAAGAGAGAAAGCGGGTGCTGAGCCGGCCGGGAGGGAGGAGTGGTCCTGCGTTTGAAAAGACGACGACGCTCGAGCCAATGCTGATGATGACGTTTTTTTTCTACACGCGGACACAATCCTGGGGAACCTAGCCCTTAACAGCTTCGTTGTAACAATCGGAGCCTTTCCACTACTGTGACTATAGTGGGTCTGCTGTAGTGAATATTTCCCCCACGATGAGAATGGCCGTATCATCGTTAGACATCACCGAACCGAACATATCTATCATGAACGTTCCAGTTGAGAAACTCGCGTTGAAACCTGAGCGTTGTACCGGGGAACTTGACACAAGCGTTGCCGAGACGTGCACCATCATTTTCGAGCTCCTGGAGGGCAAGACGGCGTCTGTGTTTGGCGTCAACATCGCACTCTCGCAACTGGGGGTCGGCAGCTCTTCACAGACGTTTTGCCTAGTCTTCGGAAGCCCTCAGGCTAGAATCGGCACGTCGACGACGAGCGCTTTCCCAACTGCGTTCGCGGCGGCTTTGCTAAAACGCGTTGGGACACGTCGTCAGTTGCTGATGAATGGCTCATACCCCCGTAAACGTGGCCTCCCCATTACGACGACTGAAGAGAAGTCATATTCTACACTGGAATTATTAGCGGCTACGCAGCCAGCTGTGGAAGCAGACGACGAACGGGGGCGCAGTGGCTTGAAAGATACATTGAAAAGCCTCAGTCATTGCTGAAGATAATTTTTAAGTGCAGTCTGCATATATATTAACCAACTACAGAAATATTATTTTTGATAAGGCAGCGTACCGAGCACCTCCACCAGAAGATGTTGCACAAAAACGTATATTTACAAATTTTTACACGTGAGTAGCACAGGCGTAACAGCAAACAGCCAAGATGGCGAGGAGCAACCTCTACTTCCGCTTCTTCGGTGCTGGCCTAATGCTGACCTCTGCTTCGGTGCCGGTCTTCGTCTTCTGTCTCGCGGCAATATTGTTGTTGATGACCTTAAAATTACCCCATATATTCTTTAAACACTACGGAAGAAGAAGACGACGTTCTAGTCAATGCTGGTGATGATAGTTTTTTCTACACGCGGACACGATCCTGGGGGAACTAGCCATTAACAGCTTCACTGTAAAAATAGAAAGAGTTGTCTTTCTATGTACTTCAAGGACTTGTGCCGTCCACTGAGAATATCTGTTGGAAAACTGCGAGAGAGCCACGCATAGGTACCGCAGATCGTCTTTCCGCTTAATTACAACGTGGTGGCAAGACTTAGTGTACCACATGCTAAACCAAAATCCGGATCATGTTTCGTAATTGTCATTGCGAGTTAGCCTAGGAATTTCGCACTATTTATGGCGGTATCGCGCATGGGCAGCGCTGACCAATTAGTGCAGTGTACTGCGACCCACGCAGACTCTCGGAGCGGCGGCTACTGTGCATGTGTTTTGGAGGCGAGAACGACCAATACCTTAGCCGGCATGGATGACATTACGCGCATCGCATAAAAATTGTTCTTGACAGGACTACGTAGTGTTCGCGTGCAATTCTCCGTTGTCATGCTCGGGAAAACAGCATCAAGGGCACAAATGATTCGTAAGGACAATGACGATGATCAGTCTCAAACATGATACATACCCACAAGAGAGCCTGATATCATGCGATTGGTGTAGAACACATATAACACAGCAACGGTCTCAATTCCAACATCGAAGACGCAGCAATAACGCTACCTATTTTTTTCACATAGTGCGCGTAACTCACAGGCTCCACACCCGCCGAATGCCCGATATAGCAGCAGCACGTTTTGGCCTCAGAATTGATTCAGCCCTAAACCGGACCTTCAAAATGACTCACTGAGCCAGAAAAGTTGAAGCCTTTAACACAGCAACTGCTTCGTGTCCGTCGGCATAATCAATATTTCAGACAAAAGTTGCATTTTACGAATTTTGTAGATAAGCTTTATGTATAAAGGTGTTGTGTAGGACGCGAGCGTGGCTGGAAATCAGCAGACAGAAGCGAGTAGTGCGTCCCTGAAGAACAAGCAACAACTGAACTTTATTTTCTAATCGTACAGCCTCTACGGCTCGGTTGCGCACCCTTGCACCACTTCCCTTTCCCGCACACAACGCCATAAGATTTTACCGAGTCAAAGATGGGAAAGGGCGTCTGGCTGCTGCTGTGCGACCGTGAGGGCGCCACAAAGGTAACCACAAATGCCAGGCTGCCGACACGTTGGTCAGGTAGGTGCTTCAACGTTGTCCGACTTTTTAACTAAAACAGGAATTATGACTGCATTACTCAAGTTTTCAAAACGTATTACACTGACCACGAGGCAATGTCACCATAACAGCGCACAAAAGAAACGAATTTAAGCATGATGCACCAAGATTGTTGGAATTAAATATATTCTTATAGTGTAGTGGGGAAGAGAGTCCGCAGCCGTTGAGAGAGGATGACGAAGTCCAGCAGCCCAGAGAGCGCGAGACAGTGACCGACGCTCTTGAGCCAATGCTGTTGCGTAGCCCTAACTGCTTTATAAATAAACCCCCTCACAGATTGGTGGAGCTGCTGGGCATGGATCCCAGTCTCCCAACCTGGAACTACGAAGCCGTACTTTACCTCCAGCGTCAGCGATGCCGGAAGAAACTACCACGCAAGGCTCCTCCCAGACTCAAGCCACTGTCTGTCCCGGCGTGCGGCCTCAGCGTCCCCCACCGATATTCAGCTCGACTGATGATCAAGACGTCGAGGACTGGGTGAGCACTTATCAGAGGGTGAGCGCAGTCAACAAATGGGACGATGCGACAAGGCTGACCAATGTAATATTTTACTTGACCGGCGTCGCGAGTCTCTGGTTCCGGAACCACGAAACGAAGAATAATAACTGAGCGCCGTTCAAGACAACGTTTTCGGAAATCTTCGGCCGCCCCGCAGTACGCAAACTCCGCGCAGAACAGCGACTTCATGAACGCGCTCAACAACCCGGTGAGAACTTCACCATCTATATTGAAGACGTCGTCGACTTGTGTAAGCGTATAAACCCGTCGATGCACGAGTCGGACAAGATCAAGCAAATCCTCAAAGGAATAGCTGATGATGCATTTCAAATGCTATTGGCAAAGGACCCACAAACCATCGCCGATGTTGTCAGCTTGTGCCAGAGTTTCGACGAATTGCGCGAGCAACGTGCCGAAACTCGCCGCCCTCTGGAACAGAATGACTCGATCGCGGCGTTGACTTTGAGCGACCAGAGTGCACTGTTGCTTCAGATCAAGCAGTTCGTACGTGAGGAGATCGCCCGACAGCTCTCTATTTTATCGAGCACGCCCGAGCCAGCCCAGGACTCTCTTCCCCACAACAATAGTAAAGTGTGGATCCGTTCCGAAGAAAAATGAGCATCAGGCTTTCGCCAAGCAACTGGTATCATACGGTTCCCTAAATCTGTACATTTGAACTAAATAATTTTAGCTTACTTAGACACGGGGTGCCGAGAGTGTTGAGTGCGGTACTCTGTTAAAGGTTGCACATAACTTTGGAGCACTGGCCAATTGTTTTCTTGTCGGTGGCACTGGCAGTTTTCTGCAGAAATGTGCATTGCATAGACGCACCTTCAGAAAGCACTACATCGTACACCGCCAGGAAAATCAATGTCGCGCACTAGAATGTCTCTTTGAGGAGTTAACCGCACTGTGGATATTTTGAATTGCACAAAATTGATTATTTTGCAATATTCAAATGATGATAGGTGCATCTTAAGGACAGTGCAGGAAAAATGATACTTGCTTGAACAACACTTTTCATTGTATATTAAAAAAATTTGAATTATCGTTTAAAGACTACAATATATACGCTATTTCCTTTCAAATTTTACTTTGTTCGACTATCTTGCGACCGCACACGCCTTAACATGCATCGCTGCAATCGCTGGCTGCTCCACCATTCCTCAGCAGTGCGTGAGCGTAATTATTTGATGAAACAATAGGCAGACGATAATAGCATGGGAGTCTAGCCTGTACGTGCTTATCAAGCAGTCGCTCAGTGGGAATGCTCGTCTTGGTAAGGACCATTCGTAGACCTGTAGGTGCAGTGTACTCTGACATAGCGTTAACCAACAGCCAACGACTGCTGCATATTTCCCGCTATCATTCAGCGAGTTCACCGGGACGGCGCCGCCGCAATCCCCGTGCACAACAAATAATCGACTTATGTAGCGCTGTATAATTACCAGCAAAGTAGCGACAACGCATGAGCTCACCTGTCTTCTGCACAATAAATGGAAAACACTATGCTGGGACACTGAAACTTAACACTGTTCAACTCAGTTTTGAGTGCAATCTGCTGGCAAAACATTTATGTAACCGCTGACGCAAGGATCAGGTGGCGACCCACCGCGTTGTCTGAACCGCTATATCAAACGCTCTCCTTATTTATAACAGGTCATTTTTTTGCTTTCAAAGCGCATAGGGGCCGTATAACGTAAAACTATTCCAATCGGTTTTTATTAAGATCTCCTGACGTCTAATTTACGTAACCGCAGACGCATCGGGCGGCGACCCGTAGCGTTTTCAAACACCCCAATCAAACGCTCGCCTCGTGTATAGTTCTCTTTGTTCGCTTCCATAACATCTCTACGCTTTCAAAAGGAATAACATTGCCTACGTTGAGCATTTCCTTTTTATCTCATTGGCTGACAAGAGGCCAGGTGCACGCTCAAATGAAGAGGGTTTCGATGGAGCCGAGCCGGTGCAGTGAAAGTAAATAACCTCATGAGGAAGGTACGACGCCCTGCTATTGGCCCGCTTTCGCCTTCTAAGCTTCCGGTAACTGGTCGAAAATCGTGGTGTCCTGCAACGGAAGTTTGAGAATGCAACTAAAAGGGATCCTCAGCGGGCAAGAATTGTGAGAACGATGTCGTATACATGTCAAAAGGGCTCGAAAATGTTATATTGCCACACAAAAAAAATTACTATACGCAAAAAGAGTCCTCCTAGGCAGCTTTCGCAATGTAGCGTGACAGCCAGGCGACGTGGGGGTCACCCGAAACATTTTTGACCTTTCACTGATGACTCATTGCGGAAATCGATAAGCAACAATTTCTAATCGCTGTGCTTCATAGCACCCCTAAAAACCTGCTCTGTGGGAATCTGTTTAGGCAAAACTTGCGTAGGTGTTTGCGAGGGACCCGGTTCTTGCTTAGTGACAAGTTGCAAGGCTAGAGGACATGACCACGCGTCCCCAAAGTTCTGGCTCGACATCACGTACCAGCAGGCCCGGTTTTTCACTTAAGATGGCTTCACACGACAGATGTCATGGCGAAAGAATCAGTCACGTGACAAATGGCGTACGTTCGGATCACTTCCCAGCTAGCAATCCCATGACAGCGGAGTACAGCCGACGACAACAGTGTTTGACTTAGCCCCTTTCTTGCCGTGCGATTCCACTCGCCGCCATCGAGCTAACACCGTAACATACGCGTTTGCAGCACGCATTTAGATTCGATTAGGGACTTGGACTGTGTGGAATTAGGCTGCCCTTGCTCAACGGCGTTTCACCGGTGGCATTCCTGTATAGTCTCATAAAAAAATTCTCGTATAATGTTGAGACATTTGTACTCACTGGTGTTCCTTACTGTGTTTGTGTGGTTATTTTGTTTGTATCGCGAGTTGAAATTCTCCAGACGCTCTGCCGTAAGAACGGAACGGCGCTTCCTTCCGCCGACGGCTTCCCCGTATCCCGAGACTCTCCTCAAATTTACGACTTTGGTTGGGCTTGCCGGGAGGGACGTCTCGTGGAGAAGGCGGGGGCTGTGGGAAGCTGAAAGAGCGGACGGAGGCAGAACGACTCAGAGGAGCTGGTGCGTAAGCACCTTATAACGGACGCTCTGACGAGATCTTAAGATATTAAAGGAAGAGCTTATTTGTATGACTGTAAATTGAAAATAATAAACGACAGTATTACATCAAACGGCATTACCTTCCTCAACGATCATCGACAACAACGATTAAGTATTCCTACTTATGATTTGGCCGATGTATCTCATAGCTGCAGCTGCGAGAATCTGATATTGCCATTTGCTGAAATTTCGCCAGTTATTTAAAGAGAACAGTCCCGCACTTGCCGCGTTTTCAAAACGAGTTGTAATGTAACATTTTCTCATGTTTGCACCTTCTTTAAACTTCCTGCTTTGAGCTATAGCAGCAATATAATATGTAGGAAATCATGATTATCTTAGGCGTTACGGCCGCGGTTTAAACCTAATTATAATTTCAAATTTTCAGATTCTACCACACTACATCAATACTGAACTGGTAAATATACCCGGATTGGCAGGACTATTCTTGGCCGGTGTTGTAAGCGCTGCAACAAGGTAAGGAGGTAAAACAGAGGAATACGCTATCCGATTATTGCAGCGGAGAGGGACATTCAATTTATTCCGAAGGTGTATTCCGCACGCAAGGTGTCCAGTCATATTATTGGACACCTTGCGTGCGAAGCTTCATAGTCGGAGAATATTCTATTCCTACCTTTCTGGGCAATTAAACACAACTTCCGTACATTTCCTAATGATTATTGCATAGGAAAAACACCGTGACTTGTTCATGTAGCTCTTATTCTTTACTTCTGTGGGCTGGGGCTGTCGTGTCAACAGCCCCTGAATATGTTTTGTTTTCTCCGGCTTGACAAAATTTACCATGACATTGAGGCATGATGTGTAATCTCTCCAAAAAATTGTGCAAAAATCATCGACAAAATTTTCAATGTAAGCGACCAGGCGAACGCTGCTAGAAAGCTATGTGCTTTGTTGAATCAATAATGGGCCTGAAAGCGCATATTTCTGCAGCGCGGACATTCAGGTAGCGACGGATGTTTCATCGCGTAATTCTGTAGAGAACACAAACGTTAACGAGTACACTTGTAGTGGTGTCAGAACCCTTTCCTACAACCGGCACAGGTTGAGAAGGCTACCTGAAAAGAGGAAGGCAGTCCTTTCCGAGTGCTCCACCAGAGCATCAAAACCTTCAGACGCCTCAAAGCTATCCCGCATCCGCACGTGCTAAGAGGCCCGGCAATCGCTTACACGCGCGACGATGTAACGCAAGCGGGTGTTCAAAGGAGTGAACCTTCGCTTTGTCACCCATTGCCCTATTTTTGTAACTATCGGAATAACCCTGGCTGCCTATTGTAATTTGGCGAAATATTTTTGCTGCCATTGAAAGTGCCATATTGAGAGCTCATAGGTTTGTGAGAACGCTGGTCTCACCAAAGGTTTTTGTAGTCTGATACATTTACTCGTGGACGTGTCGGCAGTGAACGTTCGACTGCAGGTCACCGACCCTGAAAATGGCGGAAAGCGCCAAAGAAAGCTTTTCGCTTTGTAACTCGGCCCTCCACCGTCACACCTATGCGCAGTTTTTTACAGGGCATTTCCTGGTCCTTAGGTTTGCCGTGAGATGGGGTAAAAATGCTTGGCCTTGATCTTTGGCTACGTTTCAGATGATTTTGTTTCGTCACTTGACCTTTCTTCTATCTGGGCAGTTAAGCATAATCTTTTGTCAGTTTTTACATCTCTACATGATTAGGAATATTGATTCAATATGTAACTTCTTGTGGTGGCGTGGAGCCGTGGTAGGACACCGGGTTTCTAATGTAAAGGTCATAATTTGGAATCCTCGTTCAGTCCGCTACATTTTCAGACTATGAATTGCGCCTGACACTGGCAAAAACAAATGTCGAGAGGCAGTGAGGCTATGCTAGTCCAGGTTCAACCAGATCAGGAAGGCCCACTAAGCTTCCGCATAGAAACTCTCGCACCCGAACAGTAATTGGCCTCCCTGGTCCAGTTTTCGATCCCTACATCCCCGAGGACACTTGCAATTAACCCATGGACTTCAATCCCCAGCAGCTGCTCAGCAGTTGATGAAGGCAGTGGTCAGACCTGCGACGCCGCAGAGGGTGCTAAGAGTGTCTGGATCCGGACAGGTCACGACTGGAAACAGAACCCGGGAACGTTTATCCTGCGAACCGTACCGAGTGAGGCTAGCTGATGAAGGCTCTTTGAGGAATCATCACGCATTGCATGGAATATTATTGACCTTAGTGAGGTGAGAACTGGAGAGGTTTGTACAGTGCTACTAACGGACATGTTTTCTGGTACTGATGAGAGAGTACGGGGTAGGATTTCTTATCCATTGTGATGATTATGTTGTGGGCGCAGGTTAGCCAGACGCACAAGAAGGCAACCAGAGACACAGAGAGACGTATTTATGACACGAACGGCACATGGGACGAATACGGGAACACGAACTATACAGATAAACTGGGTTAACTGTCACTGGCGAGCACTCACAGTTCTAATCAGGAGTCCGGCCTTGTGGCGACGGCTCGGCGGACTTGCTATGACGGCGGTGAGTACTGGCGGCGGTTGAAGCTCAGGATGGCTCCAGGACGTAGCCTGGTTCCGGATCGTTAGCTCTGGGTCATAGCCCGAGCTCGGCACCGTAGCGGTGGGATGAGAGCCGGGGCGAAGCCCAGCACAGCAGTGGGTGAAAGTCGGGGCGGCGCCCGGTTCGGAGAACAGGACCAGGGCTCTGGGTCGTAGCCCGAGCCTGGAACACGGCAGCAGTCGTGCGAGCGGGGACGAGGCCCAGCTCCGCAGGACCCGCGTCGATGGTAGAAGCCGGGGCGGCGCCCGGTTTGTGGAACAGGACCAGGGGGCTCTGGGTCGTGGCCCGAGCCCGGCAGCACGGCAGCGGTCGTGCGAGCGGGAACGAGGCCCAGCTCCGCAGGACCCGCGTCGATGGTAGAAGCCGGGGCGGCGCCCGGTTCGGAACAGGACCAGGGGGCTCTGGGTCGTGGCATGAGCCCGGCAGCACGGCAGCGGTCGTGCGAGCGGGAACGAGGCCCAGCTCCGCAGGACCCGCGTCGATGGTAGAAGCCGGGGCGGTGCCCAGTTCACAGTGCAGGACCGGGATGCCGGGACGTGGGCCGGCGTTCGGTCCGCTCCATCTCGCTGCACTGCCCGTTCTGTCAGCCCGGCTGCCCCGTCGTTCTAGATGGTCTCTCCCGGCACGCGCACAGACCACGCGCACCAGCGACGCTCACTCCCGCGCTTTTCGGCCCCGCACGCCGAGCACCAGCACGGAAAAGCCCGCGCATTTCAAATATCGGTTCCGCACACCGATCACAAATATAAAGTTGTCGTCCTCCTACCACACTTCCCCCCTGTTCAAGAACGACGCGGTGGTGAGGTAGGACGCGTCGACTAAATATGAGCAACACACAACACAGAGTGCGCAGTTCGTCCGTTCGTCACTGAGTTCTTACCTGTTGTCCGGTAATTTAACTTTACACCACATAATGCACTGTACTCAACTGTTAGAAATGTTCGCTAGTTGATTGTCCCAAACACTCCATCTATACACTTGTTCACAACACATATTTGTAACTGACAATTCAATTGTCCGAGGCCATTCCTAAATAGTATTCCTTTTTATCCTACCCGTTGCATATGCACAATTTTTTCCGCCTTTTCCGGAGCTCCCATGCTTGTCTACTTCTAGCCTGTTTCTTTCTCTTTCCTACGCCTACAGATTGCTTGTACGGCTTGGAATGGCTTGGGTAGAACTCTGGCTTCTTCAACTTTTTCCTGGACGCCTGCATCTTGTCATGTAGCTGCGTTTTATGACGCTGTTTTCCTTTCCATCGCCTTTGAATCTTCTTCCTGCCCTTACAAATTCTGTGCAAGTTCTTCCTGCCCTTACGCGTTGCCTTAAATCTGGGACGCTTCGGGTATCTGCTGGCTTTCTCATTGCTCGGTTTCTCGGAATGCATCATGTCTGTTGCCTGGCGATCTGTGGTATCATTTGTGATTACCGATTCACTATAGTTGCGAGGTGAATCTACTTTTTTCTCTGCTGCCCTCTCTTCAAAATCTTGCTTAGCTGCAGCAGGTTCCGCTAGACGAACAGCCTCGACGCGTATCCTTTCTTCCTCTATTAGGTTGAGGTTGCTCACCGGTAGTCGCACGTTCAAACTTGTCTGTTCTTGAAGCTTGAGCTTCAGCAGTAAAACGCGTTCCGCGACTTGCAACCGTCTTTCCTCGAGCTCCATGATCGCGCGCTCATCTTCACGAACTTGCGCGCGGAAGCGTCTTTCTGTTGCACGTTCCGCGTCAATCCACTCGCGAAGAGCGGCGCCAGCTAAGCCCATGTCTTTGCCGATCGCGTACAGTCTCTCAATATCCATGGTCTCCCCTCGTGCGTCTAGCTTTCGGCAAGATGTTAAAGCCGATCCTGGCAGGCTCGCCAAAATTGTGATGATTATGTTGTGGGCGCAGGTTAGCCAGACGCACAAGAAGGCAACCAGAGACACAGAGAGACGTATTTATGACACGAACGGCACATGGGACGAATACGGGAACACGAACTATACAGATAAACTGGGTTAACTGTCACTGGCGAGCACTCACAGTTCTAATCAGGAGTCCGGCCTTGTGGCGACGGCTCGGCGGACTTGCTATGACGGCGGTGAGTACTGGCGGCGGTTGAAGCTCAGGATGGCTCCAGGACGTAGCCTGGTTCCGGATCGTTAGCTCTGGGTCATAGCCCGAGCTCGGCACCGTAGCGGTGGGATGAGAGCCGGGGCGAAGCCCAGCACAGCAGTGGGTGAAAGTCGGGGCGGCGCCCGGTTCGGAGAACAGGACCAAGGCTCTGGGTCGTAGCCCGAGCCTGGAACACGGCAGCAGTCGTGCGAGCGGGGACGAGGCCCAGCTCCGCAGGACCCGCGTCGATGGTAGAAGCCGGGGCGGCGCCCGGTTTGTGGAACAGGACCAGGGGGCTCTGGGTCGTGGCCCGAGCCCGGCAGCACGGCAGCGGTCGTGCGAGCGGGAACGAGGCCCAGCTCCGCAGGACCCGCGTCGATGGTAGAAGCCGGGGCGGCGCCCGGTTCGGAACAGGACCAGGGGGCTCTGGGTCGTGGCCCGAGCCCGGCAGCACGGCAGCGGTCGTGCGAGCGGGAACGAGGCCCAGCTCCGCAGGACCCGCGTCGATGGTAGAAGCCGGGGCGGTGCCCAGTTCACAGTGCAGGACCGGGATGCCGGGACGTGGGCCGGCGTTCGGTCCGCTCCATCTCGCTGCACTGCCCGTTCTGTCAGCCTGGCTGCCCCGTCGTTCTAGATGGTCTCTCCCGGCACGCGCACAGACCACGCGCACCAGCGACGCTCACTCCCGCGCTTTTCGGCCCCGCACGCCGAGCACCAGCACGGAAAAGCCCGCGCATTTCAAATATCGGTTCCGCACACCGATCACAAATATAAAGTTGTCGTCCTCCTACCACACCATAAAGACATAGCGGACAACATTGATAAATCCTATATCATTTAAACGAGGGTAGCGGTCTTCTCAATACAGGTAAATGGGAGAAATAGATTAAAGGCAGCACAAGCCTACCCTCCAACCTCCAGTCATCTTAATGAAGAAATGGAACTGTTTTGTGAAGGTTGTAATAAAACTCAGATAATCAGTGTGACAAGGCAGCCATCCTTGTTTATTGTAACTTCTTTCTCCTCTTCCCTTTTTGCCTTCTTCTTCTACCTTACACTCCCCCTCTTTTAAGTCTCACCCCTCCTGGGGTGATAAGGAATGATGTTGCTCACAGCTGCAATCTCTAATTGTCCACTGTTGATATACCCAACAGTCTTGAATAGGCCTTGCTGCACACATGTTTTCACGACCTGGAATGGACCAAGGATTTCTACATCGGTTCCGGGTAGTGCCTTTCTGACAAGCACAAAGTCGTTTAGCTTGATATCCGGTATATGTCCATGATGTCTCTTGTCGAACTGGCGTTTCATCGCTGCGCGATACCTGCTGCGCTTCTCGATGGTTTTTGGTCGTTCCGTTAGCTGGAGTTTGTCCAAAATTCCAAGCTCCTGGTCGGCGGACAGTTACGTACTACCACCAATAGCAAAACGTTGTGTTTGTGAGCGTTCTGAAGAAGGGATCAGTGCTCACCCGTAACAGCGATCCATCTTCCGACTTCCGTGGAAAAAGCTTGCTACGCTCGCACGCCTGTCGTCGTCCGCGCTGATTTCGGTGACGTTCAAGCACATGGTCCTCGGTAAAACGACGCGGGTGAGGTGCACAACACAGTTTCCTATCCTGTACTTGACTTCGCCAAATTTGTAATAAAACTGAGATAATCAGTATAACAAGGCAGCCATCCTTGTTTACTGTAACTTGTTGTTGTTGTTGTTGTTGCCTCAAAACATGGCTCGTAACTTCTTTCTCCTCTTCCCCTTTTGCCTTCTTCTTCTACCTTACAAAGGTGTTGAGTTAGCAATGAAAACAGCTGCTATCGCAGTATACCGTTGTCATGGGCGACTTCAATGTAAAAGTGCGGAAAAAGCAAGCTATAGGACAAGCAAATGGCAACTACGCCATCGACTGTAGGAACACTAGCGGAGAGATGTTGATAGAATTCGCGGGAAGGAATAGACACCGAAAAATGTATGCCTTCTTCAGCAAGCGCCATAACAGGAATTGGGCCCACAAAAGCCCTAATGGAGAAACAAGAAATGCAATAAATTTTATACTCTCTGCCAATCCCAGCATAGTACAGGATGTAGAACTGTTAGGTGGCGTAAAGGGTATTGACCATAGTTTAACAATGTCAGGGATTAGCCTCAACTTGAAGAAAGCAAGAGTGGAATTGTACAAGGAGAAACAGGTCAACCTAGGCACAGTAAGGATAAAAGTAGGCGAATTCAGGCTGGTGCTCGCAAACAAATATGTAGCTTTAGAACAGTAAGATGAAGGTAACAGAGGTAAGAAAGGAAACAGTAACTGTGCTCATTTATGAAACCGCAATTGAAGTGGGAGGTAAGGCCCCAAGGCTATTGTAAGTAAGCTCTGCCGAGTAACAAATGACCTGAGAGAAAGGATAAAGCATGAAAATATCTAACTAAAGAGATGAGAATTCGTGCAACTGTCAAAACTGATCAACTAAAAGAAAATAAGGGATGTTCGAAATTATAACGTGGGAAAGATTGAGGAAGAAATAAAAATGACCACAGCATGAAATCTGTGAGAAGAAATCTTGGCACAGGACAAGGCAAGACGTATATGCTGAAAGATAACCAGGGTAATGTCATAAGCGATTTCGATGATGTAGTAAAAGCAGCAGAAGAATTTTATAATGATCTGTTCAGTAACCAGAGCCACCAGGCTATCTTCATTAGAAGTAGTGATGTATACGAAAAAGAGGCTCCAGTTGAAACCAGTGATGAAGTTAGAATGGCCTTCCCAGAAATCACCTAGGGAGAAGCGGCAGCATAAGATGGAATGGCAGTCGTATAAATCAAAGATGGAGGAGATATTATGCTTGAAAAGCTAGCGCCCCTCTATACACAATTGCTCACGACTCCAAGTGGGCCAGAGAGCTGGAAGAATGCCAACGTTATAGTTTTCCTTGAAAAGGGAGACGTTAAATATTTGAAGAATTATAGGCCTATTAGCTTGCGTTCAGTATTGTATAAAGTATTTTTCCAGTAAAATCAAGGTAACACTTGAGTTCAGTCAACTAAAAAGAACAGGCTGGCTTCACGAAGGGATATTCTACAATGGATTACATCCATGTCATCATGCAGGAAATTGAGAAATTTGCAGAATACTATCAACGTCTCTATATGGATTTCATAGATTATGAAAATGCATTTGATTCAGGAGATACCAGCAGTCATGGAGGCATTGCGTAATCAAAGAGTACAGAAGGCATGCGTGAACAACTTGCCAAATATCTAAATATATTGTACAGCTACCTTGGTTGTCCACAAGATAAGTAGAAATTTACCTGTCAAGAAAGCACTCAACCATGGAGACAATCTCCTCAATGGTATTCACCGTATGCTTAAAAGTGTTCAAGCTGTTTGAATAGGAAGGCTTAGGAGTGAGGATCCACGGCGCAACTTCCCAGCAACCTTCGGTTAGCAGATGATATTGTCCTGTTCACCTACACTGGAGATGAACTGCAACAAACGATTGAGGACCTTGACCGAGAAAGTGCTAAAGTGGAGTGGAAGATTAATATGCACAAGGGAAAAGTAATGTTGAGTAGCCTAGCAATAAAAAAAGAATGCATCATAAGCATTCAGCTTCTAGCTGAATGCTTATGATGCATTCATAATATTTTCGCGTGGGGACGCGAAAACGATTCGTCATGTTCTTTGTCAGTGCCCATAATACAGTGTGCAGAGTCAGTCGCTTTCTGTCGTGCTGAACCAGTTGGATGACCAGCCTTTATCAGAAGAAAGAATTCTACAACATCGACGCGACTCAACATCGCATCAGAAGGCCATGCAAGCGCTCCTGCGGTTCCTGAAATCGACTGGCCTGTGTAAACGTGTTTGATCGGAACGCCTTCTCTGTTACCTATGACTGTGTTTTTTCGTGTTTTCTCTCTCTCTCTCTCTCTTTGCACACTTTATAAACCCTATATCCCCCACCCCAGTGTAGGGTAGCAAACCGGAAGCTTGCTTCTGGTTAACCTCCCTGCATTTCCTCTCTCGCTCTTTCTCCCTATTCTCAGGCTTTTTCTTCTAATCCCGCGCGTAACAATTCCTTTATTGATAGCCATATTTATCTTCCTGACATGCAATACATTTACATATCTCTTGATGGCGTAGGAAAACGGCTTTCGGAGATAAAATCTATCTTTACGACCGTTCCTGAAAGGGTTTTCTAGTTATTGTGTTCTAAAAGCATGTGGAGCTACTGTTTCCAGGTATTTGGTCGTAATCTTTAAGACGCCGCTGTCGTAATCTTTGTTACTGAATAAATAGAACATAGCCAACATAGTTATCATTCATAAAAGCGTTCCACAATACCGTGTTTCCATTTACTGGCACATCTCTTTATAAGCGCATGCTCCAAAATCTTAGAACACATCATTCGTTCCTCGATAAATCGTCATTTGCCAGGCATAATTTTTTGTCGCTTGAGATTTTTCAGAAGTAGTCTTTAGGGCCTGCACAGCCAAAATTGTCGCAAGACATTTTATTGACATATGGTCAATCTAGATTGACAGTGCACTTCTATGATTTCAGCAAACCTGTTGACACGCTACAGCACTCCCTTTTGCTTCTGCAGCTCTTACACGCTTAGCCGACAATGTCATTAACTTAACAACGTCAATGCGACAATGCCATTCTATTAACTGCCAATAACAAAATTGCGTTTTTATGGCCCTGAATCGGAACTTGGTGCTACTAAATCAGGTGTGCCCCTGTAGTCTGTAATAGGACGTTTGCTATTCTTAGTATACTTCGCCCCCGCGAAGTGTATTCGCCTAACACACTCACTGATGAGTGCGCTCTGTAGTAAGTGTCACTAAGCTTCCCCGTGTGGCAACCTGCGAATGACACTATCGGCGAAGTGCACTCGCTCAAAGTGCACTGATGTTTGCCCGTGTGACAGGGGTGTATTTCACCTAAGTAGAATCACTCCTCTACAGACTGTAGAGGCTGACTGGCAGTCATGAATTCTATTTTTTTTCTTGCCAAGAGATTGAACATTACCTTTGTTTTCTATATATTAGTCTTCAGCCCCACTCTTAAACTTTATCGGTTAAGGTCATCAACCATTTTGTTTCAACTTGTCCCCAGTGTGGCTGAGGGAGGCCAAGGGAAGGGAAGTGCTGTCAAAGACGGCAGGAAATTAGGTGCAGTGATGAAATTAAGAAATTTGCAGGGTCAAGTTGGAACCAGCTAGCGCAATATGGCTAACTAGAATTCGCTGGGAGAGGCCTTCGTCCAGCAGTGAACATAAAGATAGGCTGATGATTATGATGATGATGATGATGATTACATGAAATACCAACACTAACGTTTATTCATTAACAAGTTACAAGCGGTTCAATGTTGTGTCTTACGTAACTAACTGATGCCGTCGTAACGTTAGTTGTGTGAGACCAGGCTAGTTGGTAATACCTTATCAAAGTAGTGCAGCAGCGGACGCAGGATAGAAACAAGGAATGAACGAGTGTAAGAGAGCTTCTCTCTTTCAGCGGTTGTGTTCGTTCTTTCATTTTGTTTGTCCTCCATCTGCTGTTGCGTTGTTTCTATCATGTAACGCGAGTGTTACCACCGTGAAAACTTTTTTATCTTGGGGTCCACTACGAACACGTCGCCGCTTCTTCAATCTTTTTTTTCTCAACCACCACTTAGCCCATCACAACTTTGACATCGATCGGCCGAAGTACTGGAGACCTACCACATACTATTCCCAAAAAAGAATGACACTAAGAACATCGGAGAGATACGGTCCCGCGCCGCCGTGTTCAAGTCACTTATTTTATGCGCGACATCGGTATGATACGAACTCATTATGCTGAATTGTTCATTCACGACACTACGCCCAGGGCAGCTATTATGATTGCGCATTTCGAGATCTGAATGGTACGTGCAAGTGTTAGTTAATGACACTGTCGTTCCATCTTTGTGTTTTCCCCGTTTGTACTTAATATTATCCTGTGGATGCGTGTAATATTCCTGGGAAATTACGGAAATAAATAAATATCCTAAAGAGACTGACAGCCAGCCGTCCGCCAGGACGCTTCTTTTAGTCCAATTAGGTTTTGACATTGCACGCGCGCGAGCGTCCAGAATATGTTCGGCAGCACGCGGGCGCACTCAGTAGCTCTGCTGTGAGCAGATAGATGGCGCCGCGGTCCGCAGTCCTAGCTTAGCGGCGCCTTGGCATTCCTCTGCCTCCCCTAAATTTTTGTTCATAGTGTAGCGAGTAAAACTCAACGCGCTAAGGAAATTCGTTACTTCAGATTCAAGTGATAAGTGTACCAGGCTTAATGCTTCGCAAACATGAAAGTATCTTGTGCAGGGCGTGAATGACGTGAAGACGTGAAGAATGACGATCGGGCAGCATTTAAAGCCCACTCAAGTGCCGCTCGCGCGCACAATTAGTTTCGTTCGATCTAGTCATTCATCCACGCATAAAAAAATAAAAGCGTTAGCCCGCGTGTTACCCCCTCGATCAGAAGAAAATACTGAATTCACCGGAAAATGTATTTCGTGCTTATCGTTGCTTCCATACACACTCGATAAAGCGTTCAAGCATGGCTGCGCGAATTCAGTGTGCCCGCGATATAAATTAAGAAGTGAAACGGCGCAAGCTTGCGATATGCAACGCACTAGAGCAAAGTGACTGTTCATGGCTGGAACTTAGGATGAGGATGCACATAGCTGTGTAAAAACTCTTTCAAATGGGGATTTATTAGGCGGGACGAAGGCAGGCGTCTTATCTTGGATTACAGCATCACTAATACAGTTTACTGGTGAAAACCCCAGCAAATTACTTTTTATTACAATTCCACTTAACATAGACAATGTATAATATTCATTTGGCTTTCGTCCATTGAGACTGAGTGACTCTTGCATGATCTAAAAAAGAGGCGACTTTCTTTTATTGCGATAGCAATTATATGGACATTCCAATGCAGATTTCTGCCGTCGTCATCGCCGTCGTCGTCGCCGTCGCCGTAAGGTTCCGTATGACGTCAACGGCGATGAAATCGTTGCCACGCTCCGGACGCTGTATGTGCGAGTGAAAGGGCGCGAGGGACGCGCGCTCTCACGGGAAACGAACACACGTCGGAGAGCTAACGCGCGTTCCGCGCCGTGCTCCCTGAAGGTCTGCATAATTAAGCGTCTCTTAACGCGGGCAAAACGCCGACGGCGTTGACAACAGTTCTGCGCGTTGGTGGTGCTGCTGCATGTCAAGTTTATACAGCTGATAAAACTACTATCCCTACTCCGTATAGCTCTCTACTAATTTACTATTGCAATTGGTGCTTCGCCTTTCGGGTGCTGCGACAAATTTTTTTCTTAAATTGCGTATGAGAATGTGCCAAGTAAGCGTATTTGACAATGCATGCTACACCGCGTCCACAAATAAACCTACACCCACCACAGAATTATCTCATAGACTTTTTTGTTTCATTTTACAAAGACACAATAAGAAAAAAATTGTGCATGAAGCAGCTCAATAATTTTATTAGGAGATAACCATCCCACAAGGTGACGCTCTCATACACTCCCACAATGCAAAAATGCTGAATAAAAACATAGAAGTGTGTAATATACACAACACGTGCATTCTAAAATAATTCAGTAGCCAGGATGGAACGAATTTGAAAATCAGGCGCACATCTGCACTGAAAACAACAGTATTATACAGGGTGCACCAATATTTAAAAATAAGCAAATGTCCCGTAGCCCGACAGAACCAAGGTAAGGTTGTTTGCGGTCCCTTGGAGATAGTCAGATTAATTTCTTGCATTCCACCTAATTACATAATTACTCTCAATTATTTATGCAACTTGCCAAATATTATAGTTAGAGGATAAGCGTCAATGAGAAAATTGTAGAACAACGTGAAATCTCCCGATACAGGTTTCTGCTGCTCAGTACGTAATATGTAGAATTAGCCTGGAAGAAGCCTACAGGCAAAGTGCCTCGAGCGGCCAGTCGCGCGGCAATACTGCGTGTATTCGCGGTTTTCTTTCGCGCTCGTAAAACACTTTTATGTATCGCATATTGAGCAACAGAAAGCTATATTGGGAGTTTCGATGTTGCCCAGCAATTTTCTCGTACACACTTTTTATCCTAATTATAGTCTTTGAATAGTTGATGAATCAATTATGCAAATAAACTTGTAATTTGGCGGAATGAAAAAATAATCTGAGTATCTCTAACCGACTGCAAACAACATTAACCTGGTTCTGTGCAGCTGCGTGACATTTGCATATTTTTAAATCTTGCTGCATGCTAGTTGGGACACTATATATATCTTGCACATGCAGCAAACTTGCACCAACTCCTGTGGCATACAGTATTTTCTCACAGAGCGGTTTTTTTGGCACACTCTTCCACAGCGGCTTTCGAGGTTTATTTGACAATATGAGGTACTTTGGAAAGTTCGGAAGTAAGGTGGGAACTGCACTTGCAGTCAGAATAGGGCTCTTTGGCACGTCAAGTTGAACCCTTTCATCGAGTTCCGCGTAATATGCCATGGATATCATATCTTCTGAAAAATTTTTGGCGCGGACATGCGCAGTAGCCATTAGTGTTCGGCCTGCCCTCAGATTTGCACGGCAGCACTGCTCTAGACGACCGCTGTCGGACGGCGCTTTGAATAGAAGCACACGCTCCGCACAAGTCTGGTATCGATAATTGCAGTTCGGAACGAAGCACTTTCTACCCGTTTCAAACGGCCCTCAGAAGGCCGCTGCCAACCTTTGTCGAGGGCCCGTGGCGACAATACCCAACCACAAGCTCATGAAATGCACGCCAACAAAAGGCGTGCCTTCAAAACAGCGCGGCCGCATATGCAAGCAGGAAGACGCAGCAGCGGCAGCACGCGCCTTGCCGCCGGGACTGGGACCGCATTCCGCAGCGCCCTCTACGACGGCGCCGACCGAGCTGTAACCGAGCCGAATATAATCTGCCCGCGAGCGGGTGGCGCTTTCGTGCGCGTTGGGCGGGGAGTGTCAGCACCTCTCTTTATTATTCTTACACCGTGCTCCAATTTCATTCTCATCAGCTCCTCTCTGCGAGATCTCTCCAACTCGGCATCACGGCGTTCGCTCAGCTGAATCGAAAGAAGTACAGCGCTATCAGTTCTAACAGCGAACCGCTTCTTTTTTGCATGGCACTCGTGCACGGTAAATCAGTTTTTGCTGCGTCTTTCTGAGCCGCTTCCATACACTCTGCATACAACGCGCCAAGCACTCGGGCGCATCCTTTCCATGATCAGACAAGACAAAGTCAGAGAAAGTGACGGTGCTTACCATGAACCCCAGATCTTCCCGTATAATATCATGGACGCCAGCATTCAAAGAAGGAGCACGGGTTGCTGATTGGAAGGATGAGGTGTGGAATGACAGCTTATCGCAAAGTATAGCCCTAATTAGAGTGCGTCAAAAATAATAACACTGCACCACAAGGAAGAAACTACGACTTCTCTTGTTTTAGAAAACAAAGACTAGCAGTGGCGACAGCCGAGGAGAAACCGTGAGTTTACATTTACAACTTGTTGGCAAACGGTTAGGCTTGTGGAGACTGCTCTTACGCTGGTACTCCCGGCGGCAAGTGTTTCAATTCACTCATTTTTTTCACTTCAGGAATATCACTAGCCACACATTTAAATCAGTATTTTCAGTGTTGTGTATAGCCTTCTGCTGCATGTAACGCCGCGCTTTTGTTACCTGTGAAGCAAAGGCAAAACTGTTGAGTTTAACTGCTTCTCCGTGTACGTACCAAGCTGCGTAATATGCTTCTAGAAGACCAATGCTTCACTGTAAGTACTGATGCACTGGCTGACAACCCAGAAGCCACGATTTATAACTCTAGCAGTTAAGATGGTTTTCATTTTGTGACAGAGTGATTCTTGATGACGGAGAGCAGGATGCCATTACCAGAAGACGAACGTGTGATCCGAGTAGAAAGAAGAGAGAAGCAGGAAAAGGGCGCGCAGCTTTCTGCGTACCTCGTAGTCGCTCTATTTGTTTATATTACCCTGGTGTCACATATTTTTAAGCATTAGTGCTGTGGGTAAAATTACATGTTTCCAATATATTGCACGCATTTTACTTATTGTTCATGACGGTTCCAGCAAAATGCAGCAGTTTGATGAGAATAACATTTAACAGATACAAGTTCTGATAAAAAATACTTTCCTCCCATGCAGCACAATATCATCAGCGATAAACTCCCAAGCAGCAATCCTCTACATCGACATCATCTCTCAAGGTTACAAAAGGGCAGACGAGCACGTCTTGATGATTACACGCAGCACAGGTTAAGTATAGACTTATTTTTGTCTTTGTGCCTAACTGAGATATCCCGGAGAGTAATTTATTTCGTGAACAATAATTTGAATGCCCCTTGTGAGTGGTTGCATATCAAGCGCTCTTCATATTTTATTTCATAAAGCGGCCATGAAACACATTTTGAATATTGTAGGAAAATGTTGCCGATGTGTCGCAGAGGCTGCTGTGAACATGCGAGTCAAACAAATATAACTGCGCGGCGTGGAGCAGGAAATATAAAATCTATTGTAGAAACAGCGAAAAATCACTTGCTCTATCTTTCGAAATGACGTCATGCGGCCTCATCGAAAGCAGCTGGCCCAGCGATGCTATTGGCTGATATTGTAATCATTAGAATATTCTCAGTAATGTGTATTTGTTAATTTTGAGGTAAATAAATGAAAAATATGTACGTCTTCCAACTCAAAAATACAGAAAATCAATTCATATTTGCATTGAGCTTGGCTGCGTCAGCTGGGAGTGGCCTGGGAGATGACACCACCCTGCTGCGCAGCGAAGTCTCCTGCGGCAGCCACGGTCTTTCGCAACAAGCCCTAGTGACACGGTGGCACTAAATTTTTGGCCGGGGCTATGGTCTATTGCTTTCTCCGCTGTGTAAGATTTCAGTGCGCTAGCGAAGACGAAAAGAAACGAGAGAGAAATCCGTAAACCGGTGCGATAACTCCCCTTACATTTCAAGAAGTCGAAACGTTTGTGCGGCATGATATTCTCAAGACAGCGTCCTTTTAGCGGTGAGGAAATTTTAAGCTTACTTAAAAAATTGTTCCAGGGCCCCTTTGACTTTGAATCATTATGAAGTGCCGCATGTGTCTCTTGGTTGGGCATGACGTTATGTAGGGGTTCAATCACGTATATTTTACGCTTAGTGCCGCGATTGCTCCTTATGGGTGATTGAAGGTACTATGTAACGATATTTGCAACAAATAAAAGACCATGCCTCATTGCAGATACTCTTTTAAAATATTTAAAATACCACCAGCTTTTTTTTTGATGTCGACATGTACATTTCAAGCTTTAGCCGAAAAATAATTCGAACCGCTGAACTGGAAAAATATGCGCTATTTAGTGGTAGCAACAGCCCCAATAAATGAGCCAGTGTCTCCCCTAAATTTATTCTTCGTAATATCGCGATAGAAAACTAACGTCCTGCGAATACATTGCACACAATGTTCATAGTTCGCACATTTGCGAATTCGTTCTCATTTGAAAAAAAAAAATTGGTGAAGTGGCGTGAAATTGAATTACATTTCGATGGAAGGCCTTCGAGAAAGGACTGGCGAAAGTCGTGCAGGCTGCTGTTGAATTCGTGACCACACTACGTAAGCAGTTATCTTCGACATTGCTCACGTTGTGGTTCCCTGGCATCCGTTTGTTAGCCAAAAGTCTATTTGCCGGCTTCTTTGCTGGTGTAGTTTCCGGATATCTCAATGCTGATGAAAACAAAAAAATCACGCAGGAACTCCGATGGAGTTCTCTAAGTATGCGTAAGCATTGTGCCACTTGCTTATCTCCACACATCCCGGGGACATCATCTTCTCAAACTTGATACGAGCAGTATTAACACTTATCAACTCTTATCGCTCGTTATCTATATTGTCGGACTGTATCCGACCCTCATCAACCCTTATCGGCTGCTACCAACCTTATCGGACTCGGTCCGACCCTTATCGATCGTTATCAGTCTTATCACAATTGATCCGATCTTATCAATCTCGATGTGTTCTTCTCAACTTTATACGATATGAACCGACCCTTATAAACTTTTATCGGTCCATAGGACTTTATAGCACTTGATCTTACCCTTATCAACACTTATTGTTCATCAATGACCTTATAAAAATTGATCCGACCATTCTAAGCCCTTACCATTCTTTCGTGCCTTAGCCATCCGCTTTGATCCATTATCAACCGTGACGAGACTCATATAACCCCTCATCACTCCTTGTCATCCTTATGAAGTCATTGTCTGGTTCTGTATACTCGTATATGTTGCGCGACGCGAAGCGCATAAGCCCTTAAAGATCGGTGGCAATTCGGTCGGTGAAAGAACGCCCAAACTGAAGACGCATCAGGCTATCACCGAAACGGATCCGTAATGTGGCGTCTTTGAATGAAATTTTCCCAAATTCATAATTTGCCTAATGTATACAATGCTCCCAGACATGACTTTCATTCTACACCACGAAATGTTTCAAGAAAGCCTTCATAGGGACTGTTCTCCTATGAAATTTATTTTGTGCCGCGGGTGCAACACATTCACATAGTTCACATATATTCACCTGCTGCAAGGGTGGGTGTGCAGCCCAGGGCATAAAGCACTCGGCTTCTTAGCGTGGGGTCGTAGGTTCGAAGCTCACCACTGCCAACGTTGTTCCTTTCGAATTTACTCTTTTTTAAACATTTATTTATTTATAGAAAATTTATACCCTACCCAACATGGAAACCTCTCGGTCCGTCACGTACGACTGACAGATGGAGAGGTTGTTAGGAGGCATACAAGTGGTTACGCCTTTAAAAAAGCTGTTATAGCGCGCAAGGATGAACTTGCATTCGTGCCTACAATATATACGTCATACAAGCTGAGCTCTTATATTGAGCCACCTGACCGAATTGCAAATACCTTGCCCAAAAGTTTAAGTCTAATGATAAATTTTAGAGCGCCGCTCTTGGGCTCGTCGACGTCGCTCCTCGTAAGCGTCGGCGTTGCTCCTCGTAACTGAGCGCAAGAACACAGCGAAAGATGAACGCGAACGCGGAGTGCAGCGGGAGAGGAAAGCCGGTGAGATCGAAGAGAGCGCAAAAGGGAAAGCGGAGGAGAAGAATATGGCGAAAGTGTGACGAGGCAAGCGGAGTGCCGGCGGTTGACCAGGCATGCGGCGAGCGCGGAAACTAACCGCTGGCGCGGGCTTCGGACCCCGTGCGCATGCGCTCCTTCACCAGCGCCACCACCGCTAGACAATGCGCACGCGCGAGCCACGCGTTCCCGTGTTCACGCTTTATTACAGCAGAGCTGTTAAAGGGCAGCTGAAGCACTTTTCAAAAAAAGTGAGCTTTTAAAGAATTTGTATAGTTTTTCCCCCCTGAACAGTAAAATCACAGTTTAACAGGCCAGAAGTAACCACAAGTGTTTTTAATTTAGCAAAAACAAACCGCAGCGTCTGCGGGAGTAGCCACGAGTCGTTTTACAGGCTATGATAGCAAAGACGATTGTGACCTCATCTTAGGTATCGGCGAGGCGCGTTATTCGAATAGAGCGGTCACGTGACCCCTGTATTGGCGTCATCTTCACGTGCGGTCTCTCGCTACTGCACTCGGCGCGTGAAGGGGCGGAGCTTCAACAAAACTTTTAACCGCGATTGCGGCGCTGCTACGCGCGTAATCGAGAAAACAAGTGCAGGAGTTGAATTATACTGTGTCACCCTTCCTAACCCCCCGTAAATCTTCCAATTCTAAAACATTTTTAGTTTCCCTTTAAGGCCTCGCTACGTTGGTCTCGTGCGCCGCATCGCCGAGCTTGTAGAGAGTGAAAGCAGAGCTTAGGAGGAGAGGAGGTGCAGGCGGAGAAAGATCAATGGACAGACAGAGAGTGAGAGAAACAAAGAAATAAGTAAAACAATATACACTTTCTTGGCGACACGGGATTCGAACACAGGTACCCATAGTCCAAAGGCAAGCGTCACAACCACTTCGCTATACACCCACGCTTGCAGAACATGCAGTTCTGGCAATAATATGGTTGCATTCTACCCACCATTGTAACACAATTTCCTATGGGCGAGAGAGAAAGAAAGAGAGGCGCACAAATAAATAAATAAATGCAACATAAACTTTCCTGGCGAGGCGTGATTTGAAGCCGGGTGCTTACGTCCGAAGGCGAGCGTGATACCCACTAAGCCATACATCCGAGCTTGCAGAGCTCTGCTGTTTCATTAGATTTCGCAAGCGCGGAACTGGCTTAATTTATTTTCTGAAGAATGAGCGACGCAACCGGCGGAAATGCTTCGTCAGCCGCTGCTGCTTCGTCAGCCGCGCTGCTTCGTCAGCCACGCTGCTTCGTCAGCCACGCTGCTTCGTCAGCCGATGCTGAAACCCCGAACAGGGTTTCAGCGCCGCCGTCGAGACGACCCTCTTGTTCTGAGTTAAAATTATTTGCCACAATACCAGTACATCGCGAATTCAGGAATTGGCCTCCCTGGTGCAGTATTCGTCCACTACGTCCCTCATGACTCCAACAGTTAACCCATCGCCCTCGGTCTCCAGCGGTTGCGGAGCACCTGACCAACGCGGCGGCCAGACGTGCGTTGCGGCAGAGGGTGCTAAGAATCTCTCGGTCCGGACAGGCCGCCACTGGAAACTGAACCTGGCAACGTTCAACACGCGCACCCTATCGAGTGAGGCAAGCTTAGCAGGGCTATTTGAAGAATTATCATGTATTGCCTGGGATATTATTGGCCTTAGTAAGGTTAGAAGAACTGGTGAGGCTTATACAGTGCTGACTAACGGCCACGTCCTCGGCTACAGAGGCCTTCCGGATAAGAGATAACTTGGAGTAGGATTTCTAGTCCATAAGGACATAGCGGGCCACATTGAATAATTCTACAGCATAAATGAGAGTGTAGCAGTCGTCGTAATAAAGGTAAATAGCAGGTATAGAATGAAGGTAGTACAAGCCTACGCCCCAACCTCCAGTCACGACGATGAAGAATTAGAACAGTTTTATGATGATGTTGATTTAGCAATGTGAAAGGTGCAAACGCAGTATACTGTATTCAGGGGAGGTTTCAATGCAAAAGTGAGGAAAAAGCAGGCTGGTGAGCAAGCAATTGGCAACTACGCCATCGGTTCTAGGAACACTACAGGAGAGATGTTGGTAGAATTCGCGGAAAGGAATGGGCTCTGAAAAATGAGTACCTTCTTCAGGAAGCGCAGCAACAGTAAGTGGACCTGGAAAAGCCCTAACGGAGAAACAAGGACTGAAATAGATTTCATACTCTCTGCCGATCCCAGCATAGTGCACGATGTAGTAGTGTTAGGTAGGGTAAAGTGCAGTGACCATAGGATAGTGAGGTCTAGCATTTCTCTCAATTTGAAGAGAGAAAGAATAAAATTAGTCAGGAAGAAATAGGCCAACCTAGACGTAGTAAGGGTAAAAGCAGACCAATTCTGGCTGGTGCTCGCAAACAAATATGCACCTTTGAACTCGCAAACAAATATGCACCTTTGAACAGGAAGATGAAGATTACATAGAACAATGAATGAAGCCGCAACTAGGCTCATCTCAGAAGCAGCAATTGAAGTGGGAGGTAGGGCACCAAGGCAACCAGTAGGTAAGCTCTCCCAAGTAACAAAGGACCTAATAAAAAAACAGCAAAACATGAAAGTGTCAAACATGAGAGATCAAATAGAATTCGATGAACTGTCGAAACTTATTTATAAGAGGAAAGTAAGGAATATCCGAAATTATAACGTGGAAAAGATTGAGGAAGCGGTAAAATATGGACGCAGCTTGAAATCAGTAAGAAAACTGGGCATATGACAAGGCAAAATGTGTGCACTGAAAGATAAGCAGGGTAATATTATCAGCAATATCAATGACATAGTAAAAGCCGCGGAATAATTCTATTCTTACCTGCACAGTATCGCAGAGCAGCCAATCTACTTTCATTCGAAGTAGCGATCAACAGGATACAGAGGCTCCTTCTATAATTTGTGATGAAGCTAGAAGGGCATTGAAAGACAAGACCAGAGGAAAAGCTGCTGGAGAAGATGGAATAATAGTCGATTTAATCAAAGATGGAGGAGATATCATGAGTGAAAAGCTTGCGGCCCTTTATACGCAATGCCTCACGACTTAAATTGTACCAGAAAACCGGCATAACGCCAACATTATACTCATTCATAAGAAGGGAGACGTTAAAGAATTGAACAATTATATATCTATTAGCTTGCTTTCAGTATAGTATAAAATATTCACCAAAATAATTTCCAATAGAATCAGGGCAACACTTGACTTCAGCCATCCAAGAGAACAGGCTGGCTTCAGGAAGGGATATTCTACGATGGATCATATCCATGCTATAAATCAGGCAATAGAGAAATCAGCGGAATACAATCAACCTCTCTATATGGCTTTCATAGATTATGAAAATGCATTTCATTCAGTAGAGATACCAGTAGTCATAGAGGCATTGCGTAATCAAGGAGTACAGGAGCCATACGGGAATATCTTGGCAAATATCTACAAGGATTGCACAGCAACTTTGGATCTCTACAAGAAAAGTAGAATTATACATATGAAGAAAGGGGTCAGGCAAGGAGACAAAATCTCTGCAATGCTATTCGCTACATGCTTAAAAGTATTCAAGCTCTTAGACTGGGAAGGCTTAGGAGTGTGGATAAACGGCGAATATTTCAGCAAGCTTCGGTTTGCAGATGACATTGTCCTATTCAGCAATAATGGGGTTGAAGATTATTATGCAGAAAAAAAACATAATGTTCAATAGCCTGGCAAGGGAACAAGAATTCAGGATGGCCAGTCAGCCTCTAAGGTGTGTAAATGAGTACGTTTACCTAGGTCAAATACCCACAGGGGACCTTGATCATCAGAAAGAAATTTACTGAAGAATAAAATTGGGTTAGAGTGCATACGGCAGGCATCGCCAAATCCTGACTGGGCGCTTACGACTGTCGTTGAAAAGAAAAGTGTACAATCATTGCATTCTACCGGTGCTAACATATGGGGCAGAGACTTGGGGGTTAACAAAGAAGCTCGAGAACAAGTTAAGGACCGCACAAAGAGCGATGGAAGGAAAAATGTTAGTCCTAACGTTAAGAGACAGGAAGAGAGCGGTGTAGATCAGAGAACAAACGGGGATAGCCGATATTCTAGTTGACATTAAGCGCATGAAATGGAGCTTGGCAGGCCATGTGTAGCATAGGATGGATAACCGACGTGCCATTAGAGTTACAGAATGGTTACCAAGAGAAGTGAAGCGCAGTCGAGGTCGGCAGATAACCAGATGGGATGATGAAGTTAGGAAATTTGCAGGCGGAAGTTAGAATAGGCTAGCGCAAGACAGAGGTAATTGGAGATCGCAGGGAGAGGCCTGCGTCCTGCAGTGGACATAAAATATAGGCTAATGATGATGATCATGAATTCATAAATTCTGGAATATGCTGGGGATGACTTGGTAGTGCTTAGCCTAGCCCAACTACGTGGCCAATGCCTTGCGATAGTCAATCGATAGTCAACAATAGCTAATTGATAATCGATCAATATTTAATAAATTAAGAGAAATATATGGTGATGACTTGGTAGTGCTTAGCCTAGCCCAAAAGCCAGGACTGCCTAGGTGCCCATCAGCTCCGCTGTCTCTTTAGCATTGCGCCTCCATTGCAAGCGAGGCAATTTTTTTATTGAAAGAAAGTTCGCTGGAGCGTAGTGCTCATACCGCAATGCTTGATTAAAATGCATTTATATTCCTCCTCGCTATGTATTCGCATGGCATTGTACGCTGTACTTAAAGTCACTCCGGTATGTCTTCAGATGCATTAAAAAATGGGTGTCGTATTTAACCAATTACGCGCATCTCAACGAATTTGAAAGCATTTGCAACCGTACAACCCCGTGACTAATGTTAGTAAAATACACGGATAATATTTCCGAGGAATCACATCTTCACACCAACTCTTTTATTTTACGATATTTCATTTACGTAGACGCCTTGTAAGGCTTGAGGCATACGCAGAGTAATATGACTGAAATAATGAAACCACAATCATTTTGGTTGTGCGCAATCAATGCTAGTGGCTCAGTTTTGGGTGCGAACCGCCTTATGCGTCCTGACTGTGGGCGTCCACTGTCGTCGTCCTAGTCATGGTAATTAAGCAAGCGGCTTGTGTTCGCGCTCGGCACGCGCTCGTGGCGCTGCTCCCGCGTTCGTCGTCGTCTGGTCTTCCAGAGCTCGCAGCGTTGCCGCTCATCATTCCAGCGTATAATTTCACTTGTCTTCTGTCGTGGTAATGGGGAGGCCGCGTTTACTGGGTTATGAGCCGTCGCTTAAGGCAGTATGAGCCCATTAGCGGTGCATCACATCATGCTTCGCACCTCCCTAGGTTTCACGTTAGTAAAGCTGCATTTCGCTCAGTGGGTCATTTGACACTTACACATGAAATTTAATTCCCCATTGAAACCGAGCCCACGATTTAACTTTTGCTAACAGTAGTAACTGATAAAAACTAAAACAGTAAGGCACGCGTCCGTAATGGGCAAATTGCGGAGGGATTTAAAGAAAACAATGATGATTTCGCTAATACTTAATGGTAAAAGACATCATCAAGCTTGTCCTAAAATAATGCTACTGACGGCTTGGCCGCACGGCGAGCTTTTTTTCATGTTTTCGTAGCATTTTTTTATAAAGCGGGCTACTGGCTTTCTGACACCACCCGTCCACCTATCGCACATATTATCTCGTGATAATAAATTATAACGAAGTCATTATTTCAGGGATAGATAATTTGTGGGGTCAACATATATTCAAAAATTCAAATAAAGCCAAGATGTAATTGCGTACTATTCAGTCTTGTTGTTTGAATAAAGAATTCTCGTGCTGTGATGATTTGTGCATTGGAATTGGAATTTGTGAAGCTGTGATGTCAATGTACTTGTCGCAACTGCTTTTCTTATGCAAATTTATTGCAAATTTTTACAGCTCTCATTTTAGGTTTGATAATGACAGCGTATAGCTCACTGGTTATACGCATGGGATCCTTAACAAGGGTATGTAAATAATTCATTTTCCAGATATCGCAGCGACACAATAGCAATAAGATGCCATTGAAAAAAGTAAAAACAAAAAGCAAATCTGCAAATAAATACAACGATACAGAAAGAAAGACATATTTAATAGCGTGGGAGACGATACACCATTTCGATATTCTTCCCACCCTTAAGCCTGGTGCAATACCTATGGCTGCTTTTAACATGACGCTTTATTCCTGCTCTGACGTGCGCCCTCAAGCTGTTAACAAAAGTAAATCGCGTTTTGTTTCTCATTTCGCAATGACACACACAAGGGAAAACGACGAATACGCATTAAGAGCTAGTATAAAACGACATTAGAGCAAGTGTGTAGAGATCACCAATATACAAATAGGAAGAAGTAAATAATTCCCTCAAAAGCTCGAAATTTTTAAAGTCTCTTTATTACGAAGTTTATTGAAGCGCCTGCAAAGCAGTGGCTACCCGACTGCTCGAATGAATACAGTACTAAAGCTTCCACGGATACGTTTACATGGAGGTATGCACCCTGGTGGTAGCCACGTCATTGGTAGCTACGTCAAATTGTGGAGGATTCCTCCTCGGCAGCATTTGCTTAACCCCGATACAGTACGGTGCTCATCTGTGTGTGCGCGCTGTCTGTATACAGCCATAGAGAAAATTGTGAATTGGTTGGTTTCTTCAAACCATCCCACGAGCATGACTTTAGCAGTGGAGCGAAAAATCAGTGTCCGTGAATGGCAGGCAAGCCGTTCGGTGGTGTAGGTTTGGCAAATTGTTGTGACTGGATGCTCATGTTTCTGTGTCAAGTTGAAATGAATAAATGTGTGGAAACAGAGGAGGTGTCGAAAGTGATATTCCAGACCTATATGATGCATTGGTTTACAAATGTTCTATACGAAAATTTGTCTTCGAGACATTAGCAGTGATGTGCCATGCCATCTATATTTAGCGAACATTGAGAAACCACAGCACGTTTTTCAACGCCTAATTATATCTATAAAAACATAGCGAGAACCCCTGTTTTCTTTTGCCAACGCTCACGCACAACTTCTTTAATTCGTAGTTTTTAATAATGTGGTAAATCTTCATAACAGGAAACCCCAGAAACGGACACAAGAGAAGGTAAAATCTCGTGCTAAATTTCGACATGGATAGCCACCCATTGAAGACATCTTGTACTCAGGGCTGATGACAATGCGGCAACTGCACAATCTTTTCATTTGCACTTAAATGCACCGTCAATACATCATAAACAAGAGTTGGATTTAGGGAAACACAATTTATTTTGTAAGCATTAGGCAGTGGATACCTAGAACTATTACTGGCCCGAAACGTTACATCGCACTTCCAAATTTAGCGCCTAAAATTCCTCGCCAAAGTGACCATCCGCAGTTGCCTGTGGGCAGTAATTGAAATCTTGTTTCCTGTCCAATTTTCGATGCCTTGCTTTGTCTATATCACTGATTTCTTATTTTCATTTTAATCTCCTAGTCTTTAATGACATGGCTGTTGCTTTAGTCTTGCGCGTTCTTTGAATAGGTGGTATAGAACCGTTTATACTGCTTTCTACGAGTGGCTCCTGTCATGTAACTTTCAATGACTTTGGATCTTTAACTTGGAATGACAGGAAGTTAAGCAATTTTTCAGATTTGCGAATTGAAAGGTTAGGCATAGAACTAATGAAAGGATATGCGTCGGCATTTCTTTCCTTGAGTCCACGCTTTCTAACTCAACCGTTTAAACCATGTCTATCCCTGCTCTTGCTTGTGTAGCTGAGAAATTCCCTCAGTGAAGCCATCTGTCAGAAAAAAACGGCGCACTCTCATGACACGTTGGCATATAAGTACCAGACACTGTTTTTTCAGAGCGAATAGAAGTTTCGTAATCGCCTGTGGTATGTCGTTGGTGCCAGTAGATTAAAAAATAAATTTAAAAACCTTCCAACATAGTAATGCGCTCACTTTGAAAAACATACTATTGGATACACCACACCAATTCAAGCACTTATTTTGGGTCTGAGCGCTGCCTTGGATGTCCTCTTCTGTTAAGCTCTTCAGAATCGATGTGGTTTCCTTTTTAATTGTCGTCACACCCACATAATAACTCTGCTCGAGCCCCAAGTTGAATTGGGGAACATAAAAAGTCAAAGAATTCTAAATACATTGAGCATGGAGACAGTGGAGGCATGTTGTTCGAAGTGCTTGCCAAAAACGCTCGCACTATGATTGCCCGGAGCGTAAGGACATTATTGTGGTGCGAAACACAGCAACCATTTCTCGAAAAATTTCGTCGCACGCTTCGGCCTGATCTATCAGACGCTTCAAGACCTATGAATTCAGATAGCTGCACGGACGAGCTTGGCCCTAAGGTGAAAATTCACTGTGGCCAGCTCCACAACACTTAAGGAACACCATAAACATGCCGTTGACTTTCGCTTTGTTCTACCGCGCTTTTTTTGCCTTACCTGATCTTTCAGGTAAGGCCAACAGTCCTTGCTCTCTGACTTCAGCTTCATGTCGTATAAGTAAATTTAAGTCGTATCACCGGTTATTATATGTTATTCGCTGTTCACAGGAGGTTTTCATTTAATGCAACATTTTTTTTCGTTTTAACCATTGCTCAGGAGTCTGCATTTGGGCACCATCGTGCCGCCAATAATTTAATTTCCAAATTTCCTGGTAGAACCCTGTGAACGCATATCTTTCTCAAACCAAGTGCTTTTAATATCGTTCCAACTGTTGCTTAGCATAAAAGAACGCAAACGATCCATCTTTCTATCTGTGGACGAGCTGGAGTCTAGAAGAAAAGAATGGGAGGTGGAACCTATCCAGTTTTGCATAGCGCACAAAGCAACTTTTTGTTGTATCTGTTATTTTGTTCGCTTTGCAAAAATAGACGAGGTTTAGCGTCGTGCTGACCAGCGTCGTTCTTGCGGTCTTTACAGCCTTTCCGCAATAGCTTGACTTAATCGGACACAGTTTTTCCTTTAAGGGCATCATTTTCTTACGCCTTTCGCTGCAATTAGTAAATTTCTGCAGAATTTATGCCAAACTTCACCAGAAATTGTGTATCGGTCCTTTGTTGGGTCGGTTTATCTATCTACCTTTCGACAAATATAGAAAATCAGTTGCACAAAATGTGCGCTTGCAAAATTCCGCATGGTCATAGCTATAGGCTACTATTAGAGGTCAACTTGGTCCGTTCGACTGGCGAGAGTAGAGAGTAGCGCGGCTACTACCACGTTCAGCTTTCTTTGCTGACTCACTGAATGAACTTTTGGGACATATCTCGCACAAAAATAAGCTTTTTGAGCTGGATTACTCGAAGAAGCATGCATTACACGCAAAAAAATAAGAATACATATTTGACAAATAAACACAAAAATTTATTAGTCAGAGTTTTACCTGATCTTTCGGACAGTTGTCGCAACTTACGTATTATCATCACTAAGTTCACAAGGCACAACAAATTAGAGCAAATTTTGCAACTTGCATTATTTTCCAGAAAAGCGCAAATAAACTCAGCTCTATTGTAGGAATATACCCCGAATGTTTGGAGAGAAAATGTGTTTTCATGCATTGGAACACAAAAACTACTTAAACGCCAATGTGCACTGTCCACATTGTTGGGAACCCATATCTCGAATCAGCCTAAGAGTTCGTTCCATGTGGATATGCCCTATGAACTACGAAACTGCGGGGCATACCTCCTTCAGAAGTCGATACACTTTGCAAAACATGCCCTTTCATTATCATTTTGTAAAAAATTATATTTTTTCTTACAGCGTAAGTTGTTATGGGCTCATTCCAATAGCCTTTTCGGTTCGCGATGGTGTCCGCCGCCGCTACCTCCGCCGCCGCCGTCGGGGACCGTAACTGCTATCGCCGGAAATGCGAAAAAAGTACCCGGTTCCCGCCGGGATCTAACCCGCGCCCGCTGATTAGGAGTCACATACTCTACATACTTAGCCACGCAAGCGCTTGCTATCGGGCAGCGGAATAAAGCCCTATAAATGCAGGCGGAGATCATCCGAGCCTCCGCCAGCAGGGTGGCGCCATCTGGTTAAGCTCCTGAAAACGCAGCGTGCGCAGGCGCAGACGACGAGATGCCATTCAGACGAGGCACGCATTAAAAAAAACGCGATCCCCAACCTCCGCCAGTATGCTGCCGCCATATACATAAGGCGCCTGCAAACGCAGCGTGCGCAGGCGCAGACCACGACATGCGATTCAGAATAGGCGCGCAATCAATGCGATTCCGATATCAGATGTTCGCCACGTATTCTGGATACCTCTTCGGTGCACGTTATGGTTTCTCCTTGCAATGTCGGAACCGCTGCTGAAGAAGCGAATCGTAGAGCTACGTGCGCGGCTACAACCAGACGTCATCGACTGCTGTGCAGAGAGCAGTACAAGCCGCAGCTCGCCGTCGACGCCGGGCGGACAGTTCAGATCCTTCTCGTCAAAACTGGGCAAAGTGACTTTGTCGCGAAGACCCTGGTGTGCGCGGTGCCGAAATTAGAGCTGCTCTTGAGCCGCTCCTCACTCAAGCTTACGCTGTGACTGTGCTGCGTGTGTCGCGCAGGCCAGTGACTTTTTTATGTTTATTCGAATATTCGAATAATTCGAATATTCGAAGAATTCGAATTTCACATGCAAGTGGTATCTCCCTTTTAGAGCAGTACAGCTCTGAAGCATAATTCTGCTACATATTACAGTCGTTTCTTTTTAAATTGTGTTTGCGCAAGAAACACACTACACTAACCCTAGTACACTGTTGCACCCTGATGTATACTATACGGCCTGCAAGGAGGCTAAGCGATATGCAGTAATAACCGAACAAGGAGCGCCAACGGTTACAACATTTCTCCTAACACGATTCGTTGGCCCGTGATACGGTGGGCTCAGTCTGTAATGGCACAACGTCGTGTGATAATTCACAAGCTGCCCTGCGTTATAATAGCACCGGAATCTGGTTATTTTCTCTGTTTTAGTCTTCACCGTGATATTCATCTGTGCCAAGTGCTGCAAATTCACACTGCTTATTACACTCTTCGCAGATACTTTTACTGGTGAACACAGCATTCACAGCGCCGTTTGTTGGATTGTGCATCTTGGCAGTGTTGTTTCCTTTTGTTCATTGCAAGGTACGTAAGCCACTCAATTTATATTTTTAAATCTTGATTTGCATTAAGTACGCTACGTCAGATTACTTGCATTGTGCAATGTCTTTAGGGAGGTCACATTATCTACGTCAACTTGTCCCCAAGTCGCAAAAATCGTAGGCCCATATAAATGCAGCCTGGGAAAGTGAACATAGCTAAGATACAAAGTGAAGGTTGTTCAGATTTGCTGCTTGACAGTATCAGCTATGCGTCGTATTGTTCATTGTTACAGTACTTGTAGGGCTCTGAACAGCGATTGCTGAAGTGGTAAAGAATGGCAAACATGCTTACGAGAGGCCACAAAACAATAAAGGCTGCATAATTTGTAAAATATTTTTCTTCATGAAAACTCAACCATGGCTGCAGTACAGGATAAAACAAAGTTTCTGCACGGTCAACACATTTCCGGCATCAATTTTTGTCCTTATTATGGAAGCGCCGTTCTTCCGTCTCGGAATAATAAATATTTCCCTGGTATGAAACAGAAGTGTGATCTGAAGGAACGTAAGAGTCTTCCTTTTAGAAAACTATTGCTTGCTTCCTACGAAGCTGATAAACAGAGTGTCGTAGCAAAGGCGTCACAAGCTGCTAAAACACTTGTGTGATATAATGTTGTCATTGTTCGAATTTTCGGTCATCAGTCCTACAGCGGCACCAGGGCAACATTTGTTGCGCAGATTGCCTTGCTCAATAGAGAAGTGTACTGAAGAGTTCTCTCTTTTTTGTCATTAAGAGCGCTGCTTGCAATTATTTTAATCGTTTTCAGCGCTCAGTGTTTTGCACAATTATTTTTTACAGCGACGCTGTTTCCCTCTATGAATTCCCCGCATGTGTTCCAAGGGGGGAGGGGGGGGTGCCCTTGACGGCCTGCGTCTATATCACTGCGCACGGACAGGAATGGAGACGGGTAGGAGTGAGGGGGGAAAAGTGAACCCGGTTGCACCCACGGTGTAAGAATAAGGAGAGGTGCTGACACTCTTCCCCCAACGCGCGCGAAAGCGCCGCTCGCTCGCGTCCAGATTATGTTCGGCTTGGTTGCAGCTGGTTCAGCGCCGTCGTAGAGGGCGCTGCGGTATGCGGTCCCAGCCTCTGCGGGAAGGCGCATGCTTCGCTGTCTTTGTGCTTGCATGTGCGGCCGTGCTGTTTTGAAGGTACACTTTTTGTTCACGCGCCTTTCATCATCTTGTGCTTGTGTATTGTCGCCACGGGCCCTCGACCAAGGTGGAAGCGGCCTTCTGAGAGTTTGAAATGGGTAGAAAGTGCTTCGTCACGAACTGCAATTCTGGATACCGAACTTGTGCGGAGCGTGGGCCTCTATTCAACGTGCCGTCCGACAGCGGTCGTCTAGAGCAGTGGCGCCGTGTAAATCTGAGGGCAGACCGAACTCTAATGCCTACCGACCATGTTTGCGCCAAGCATTTTTCAGAGGATATGATATCGACGGCATATTACGCGGAGCTCGATAAAATGGTGCTACTTGACGCGCCAAAGAGCCCTGTTCTGTCTGCAAATACAGTTCCCAGCTTATTTCCGAACTGTCCAAAGAACCTCACACGGTCAAATAAACCTCGAAAGCCGCTGCGGAAGAGAGAACCTCCTGTGTGCCACAAAACTGCTGTGTGCCACAGCAGTCTGTGCAAATTTTGCTGCATGTATGTACTGGGTGTCTTAACTATCATGCACCAAGATTTAAAAATATGAAAATGTCGAATAGCTGGACAGAACCAAGGCAATGTTGTCTGTCGTCTCTTGGAGATACTCAGATTATTTTTTGCATTCCGCCTTTTTACATAATTATTTTCATAACTGATTAATCAACTTTTCTAATGCTATAATTTAATAAAAAAGTGTGAACGAGACAATTGCACAGCAACATGAAAGATTCCCGATACAGCTTTTTGTTGCTCAATACGTGATACATAAAAGTGTTTTCCGAGCGTGAAAGAAACCCGCGAGTAGACTCAAAATTGCCTCGAGGCACTTCGCGTGTATTCGTGGGCTTCTTTCACGATGGGAAAAATACTTCTACGTAGCGCGTATTGAGTAATAGAAAGCTGTATCGGGAGTCTTTCATGTTGCTCTCCAATTTTCTCTTTGAAACTTTTAATATAATTATAATATTGGAGAAGTTGATTAAATAAGTAATACTAATCATGTAATTAGGCCAAATGTAAAAAATAATCTCAGTATCTCCAAGGGACGGAAAACAACATTACCTTGGTTCTGTTCAGCTACGTGACATTTACATGTTTTTAAGTCTTTGTATAAGACTGCTGTTTTCTGTGCAGATGTGTGCCTGATTTTCAAATTTGTGCCATCCTGGATACTGAATGTTTTTTACAATGCGCGTGCGGTGTATATTACACGCTTGCATGTTTTTATTCAACATTTTTGCATTGTGGGAGTGTATGAGAGCGTAAGCTTCTGGGAAGGCTATCCTCTATTAAAGTTATCGAGCTGGTTCATGCACAATTTTTTAATTATTCTGTCGTTGCAAAATAAAAATAAAAAGTCTATGAGATTATTGTGTGCTGGGTATAGGTGCATTGGTGGACAGGCTGTAGCATGCATTGTCAAATACGCTTACATTGGCACATTCTCATATGCAATTTAAGAAAAAAGAAAGTCACCTCTTAGATCCTGCAAAAGTCACTCGCTCCCCAAACGACGAAAGCCAAATGAATAATATACACAGTCTATGTTAAGTGGAATTGAAATAAAAAAGATTTTCACAAGTAAACTGTATTAGTGATATTGTAATCCAAGATAAAACGCCTGCCTTCGTCCCGCCTGATAAATTATCTTTTGAAAGATTTCTTTACATAGCTATGTGCTTTCTCATCATAGGTTCTAGCCACGAACACCCACTTTGCTCTAGTGCGTTGCATATCGCAAGTTTGTGCCGTTTCATTTCTTAAATTATATCGCGCCCACACTGAATTCGCGTGACGATGCTTGAACGGTTTTCTGAGTTGCAATTTTCCGATGCAGTCACTATTTTCTTCTGATCGAGGGGTAGCACGCGGGCTTACGCTTTCATTTTTTTATGCTTGTATGCATGACCAGATCGGCCGCAACAAAATGTGCGCGTGAGCGGAATGTGAGTGGGCGTTGAGTGCTGCCCGATCGATCCGTGTTCACGTCATTCACGCCCTGCACAATATACGTTCATGTTAGCAAAGCATTCAGCCTGGTACACTTATCACCTTAATCTGAAATAACGAATTTCCTTCGCGCTTTGAGTATTACTGGCGCCACCATGAACGAAAATTTAGCGGAGGCAGAGGAATGCCAAGCCGCCGGCGCCGCTAAGCTGGGACCGCTGGCCGCGGCGCCATCTATCTGCTCGCAGCAGAGCTACTCGGTGTGCCCGCGCGCGGCCGAACATAATCTGGACGCTCGCTCGCGCGCAGTGTCAACACCTAAATATTCTTCCACCGTGGTTGCACCTAATGTGAAATCTGCCGACATAGCAGAGCTGTGGTTCTCTTGTGTTTCTCTCTGATTTTTTGTTATTTTCTTTGATTATCTCTGGGTTTCTGTGATTTTGCGTGAGGAGGAGGAAATAACTTGATTGAGTCCTGAGGAACTCCTCCCCACCCACTATTGGTTTAGTGGTCGGCAGGGGTCGCGGGCTGCACCAAGCTGGGGGGGGGGGGGAAGCCCGTGAGCCTCCACCCTTTCGTGAGCCCTCTGGACGGCCCGGAGCTGGGTCTGGTGGTCGCTGCTTCACAGAGCGTCCTCCCAGTCTTCTTCTTTACTGAACACGGTACCGCTTAAGGCGGACCAGAGCATGTGCGATAGCGAGCAGTACGATTCGGCACAGTCCGGACATTGCGGTTCTACCTCTAGTGAATAAACGCTCAGTCTGCGTCTCGAGGGGAACGACCCTGTCTGAAGCATTCTGAATATCGATGACTGTGGTCCATTGAGTTTAGCGTGGGGGAGCGGGAAGGCCCTCCTCGACAGCTGATAGTGCGTTGCTATTTCGTTGAAGGTGAGCAGCCGGTCTCGGTGCTCCCTCCCTCCCTCCCCGCCACTTCGCTCGCCACGATCGCCGCGGTGCGTGAGTCCTCGCGCGCGGTCGTTACCCAACGCCAACAGCTCGTTGGCGTTGGAAAAGTCGGGGTGCCGGTCGGCCCCCATGTGGCCGGAAACCATTTGATGATGTGATGACCCGCGGCTCCCTTGTAGCCGAGGACGGCCGCTGCTTCCCGCGATATCAAGCCCGAGGCGAATGCTCTGCCCGCCGATCGCGAATCTGTGTACACGTAAGGACGTTCGGGGTCCCTCATTGCCATGGCTATTGCCACCTGTTCTACCACTTCGGACGTTACCCCCTTGACGGATGCCGCGTTAATGATCGTCCCATCCAAGCGTATCGAGACGGCCGCGTACCGGTCGCTGCGCCCGTACTGGGCTGCGTCTACAAATGCCGCCAGTCCCGGACAGTTGGCGGTCGATTTCAGCAGTGCCCGGGCCCTCGCCTTTTGGCGCTACTCGTTGAATTGCGGGTGGACGTTCTCGGAAGTGGTTCTACCTTGAGAGGGCCCCTGACCGCCGCGCTGAGCGCGACCTTGCATGCGTTGCATTCTGCCTCTGCATATATGCCTGCTTCTTCTAGGATGCGTCTGCCGGCCCTGGTGGTCGACAGCCACACGACATGTGCCTTGGTCTGTGCTTCGATGATTTCTGCTAGCGAGTTGTAGACCCCTAACCGATCGAGCCGCTCCGTGCTTGTAGTGATTGGAAGACCTAGCACCCTTTTGCTGCTCTTGTACATCAGTGTCCCTATCTTGGCCGCGTCTCTCCTAGTCCATTTTAGCGCCGAGGCTAAGTAATTTACGTGACTCATGAGGAGGGCGTGGTAAAGTCTAATGAGATTGATCTCGCTGAGCCCTCCCCTGTGGTTGGTCACCCTGAGGATCAGCCGGAGCATGTTCTCCGTTGTGGACGTGAGTTTCATGACGGTTTGCGTGTTACCGCCTTTAGCCTCAATTAGCAGCCCCAGGATTCTTGTAGTGTCCACTCTGGGGATCGGCTGGCCGTCGCTCGTGTGTAATTTGATCGGAATTTGATCGATCGGCGTCAAATGCCTCATGCCCTGTTTCGAGGACCTGTAGAGCAACATTTCCGATTTGCTGGTTGACAGGCGGTGTCTCGTTTCCTTCAGGTACTCTTCCGTTATGTCCAGTGCCTCTTGGAGAGCCTGGTCGACTTCTGCGTCGGACCCTCCCGTGCACCACACCGTAATGTCGTCTGCGTACAGGGTCACTCTAGTGTGCCGGTCCGAGAGCCATTTCATTGCTAGATTGAATAATAGTGGGGAGAGCACCACGCCCTGTGGGGTGCCCTTCGTGTCCAGCGTGTACCAATGGGACGTGGCCTGTCCTATTTTGATCGCGGCCTTCCTGTTTCTGAGGACGGAGCCTATGTAAGAGTGGAATTTCCGGCCGAGCCCCATCACCGAGATCGTTTCCAGTAAAAATTTGTGTTTGACCGGGTCGAACGCTTTCGTTAGGTCCCGGGGCAGTATTCCCCTGGTGTCTCTGGTCATGCCGTCGATTATATGCTTCTTGAGTAGTAGCATTACATCCAGTGTGGAGAGGCCTGGTCTGAAGCCCACCATGTTGTGTGGGGACAAGCGCTCTCTCTTTAGATACCGCGATACTCGGTTATGTATGGCATGTTCCGCCATCTTGCCCACGCACGAGGTGAGCGATATCGTCCGCATCTTCTCCGGCGCAAGTGGTTTACCGGGCTTTGATATTAGTATGACCGAGAGCACTTTCCAGACCTCGGGTACTCGTCCCGTTCCCACGCTCTGTTGATTTCTTCGGTGAGCTTCTCGACTGACTTTCCATTTAGGTTTCTCAACAGTTTGTTCGAGACCCCGTCCGTGCCCGTCACCGAGTGTCCGTTGAGGCCTTGTAAAGCATCCCAAGTTTCCGATTCCGTGAAGGGCGCCTAGAGTTCTTCGACCTCTGCGCTGGCGTGTTGTGGATAGTCGCCGTCGCCCGACGGGCCCAGTGGCAGATACGTCTCCGCCAGCTCCTTTAGGAGCTCGCTCTCAGTTTTGCCCTGCTCCTTTTGCTTGTGTAAAATTCTATCGATTGGCAATCTCTGATTGCCTTTGGATTGCATGTCGTCTAACAGTTTCTTTAGGAGGTTCCATTTGCCTCCGGCTCTCATTTGTCCGTATACCGACGTGCACACCTCGCTCCACTGTTGCTTGGAAAGCTCGATCGAGTGTGCTTCGATTTCCCTGTTTAGTGCCGCTACTTTCTTTCGCAGTCTGAGATTTAGTCTTCGCGTTTTCCACCTGGCCGTGATGGAATTCTTTGCCTCTAATAGGTGCGCCAATCTCGCGCCCATCCTTTCCACGTTCAGTTCGGTTTGGACGACCGTCGTTGCGGTGCTAACGTCCTCTTTGAACATACTAAAGAGGCTGTCTAGGTCCGCGTATTCGTTTGTGTCTTCCTTCCTTATTTTGCGGAAGGTGTCCCAGTCGGTGACCATTCATTCTCTCGGTGGTGCTGCCCTGATGGGGATCGTCACCGCCAATATGTAGTGGTCGCTGACGAGGTTCTCGTGCAGGTTGCGCCACTCGGCCCCTCGCACGTTTTTGACGAAGGTCCGGTTAGGCGTCGTGTCCCGCGCCACCGACGTGCCTAGTCGAGTCGGATAGCGGGGGTCCGTCACCAGCCCTAGCGAACACTTAGTGACTGCCTCCAATGGCCTTGCGTAACCCAAGGCTTCGTGAGACACGTTAAAATCTCCCGCCACTATTAGCGCCCCCCCCCCCCTTGACCATTGAGGTCGCCTTCACTATTATCGATGCGAACGACTGTCTGTGTTCAGAGGGCGGGCTTTAGACGTTCACTACGAATACGCTGTTTTTCAGCCAACCGTTTGGTATCATTTCGATCGCGCTTGCCTCCGCTTTCGCATTGCCAAATTTAAAATCTCGTTCCTGACAAAGAGCATTTGTTCGCGACGAGGGTCGCGACTCCGCGCTTGCCCTGTTCAAATGTGTGTGTGTTTCTGCGATTATGTTTTTTTTCAGTGGTTTCCGTGCGATTATGGGTGATGTTTTGACATCTACTGTTTAACATTCCCTGCTAACTCCCAGTCGAGGAAATCTCTTGCACAGCCGCTCAAAGGCCACATGAGTCTTTGTTCTGCCTCTTGTTGGGACAAATCAGGGTTCGTTTTCCTCCAAGTACGCTTGACTTGCGTTTCTTTCTTTCGTAGCTCCGGATTAGCCTCCAGCCGCTGACCTTTCGCATGCGCTTCCCGCCGACGATTCTCGTTGGTATCGGTCTCCCAGCGGTTACGTCTGGCTTGCGCTTCCCTCTTGCGTAGCTCTGGATGTGCCTCCTGCCGCTGCCGTTTCGCTGCCGATTCTCATGCTCGAAACGTACAATTCGGCCGTCGACGGCGCTGTCGCCCTGCGGCGAGCTCCCGCAGCCGCTCACGCTGAGCGGAATTCATGTCGGGAAAGGGCGCGCGCTCCACCTCCCCCTCTCCCTAAGTGGTCCGCTCCTGAGCCGGCGTTGATCTCTAATTGAATGCAGTGCCCCTAGCGGTGTGTCTGGGAACCTGCCCTCGGCGTAACACCGTCGATCAGACGGACGGCGTTGCCTCAACCTACAACAGCTCCGCTGTTAAACGTACGGCGATAGCCCTGCAGCAATGGAGAAGGGTAGCGGGAGAGGGCGAAAGAGTCTGGCGATTGCACCTGTGCACGTGGCCTGCGCTTCTGTGGTTCTAATGTCACGTGAGTTGGAGGTGCCGGCGCGGCTGGAGCAGCGGTTGCGGCAGATGCATGGGAGGTGCGTTGACCAGGCGTGGTTTGTGTCGGCGTAGTGTGGTGCCGTATGAAAAAAATGTACGATTTCATAATGTATCCAGCCAAAAAAACTTCGCTGGTAATCCCTGCCTATACGAATGTTGCAGCTCACGAATTTTCTTTGCTGTTGTTTACTCGAAGTGCGTGAAATAGGAAAAGTGCCATGCAATTATGCGCCCACGTCACGCAACATCAGTGACCCCCTAAGTGGTATGAAGGAAATAACTAGGCTCATTACCTCATTCGGGAACATGGTAATCCTTTGTGTATATGTTATGTCCACGGTAGCCGTAATAAAAGGCATTCGGAACTTGGAACAGAGTTTATTCAGAGGGACTTGCACACAGCGCGGTCCAAAGCCGTCTCTCGTTGCTCTCTGTCTCGCGTCTGCTCTTGCGTCTCTCGGGAGCCGCCGACGGGGAGAGTCAGGAGTTGGATAGAGGGTGCCGCGTTAGCGCAACGCGAGTTGCGTTCGGAAGAAGGACATCTCGTAGACATAGCAGTATACATCTATAATGACGGTGTTTCCTTCTGCAAGCATCATACAACGCTTTGCATCTCGTGACATCTCTGTGTCCACGTGCATGAAATGGCACTTCCATTTCGGCACGGCTTATAGGTGATGCAAAACAAGAATACACATCATTGAGAGAAGAATAAATTTTGACCTTTCCGGTGCATTTACAGGAACGTTCCATAACAATACACGTCGCATCGGAGAAAAATAAACACAACTGTTCGCATCGCACTTGGATAACGTTATCAACTGCTTGACCAGATCATGGCTTCGCATAGATTCCAGGATGTGCTTTGGATCTGCATTGAATTCCGTAAAACTTCCCGTTGAAATGTTTTATAAGCTTGTATGGGCATTCTTGAAATCATAGTTGAACCCCATGAACCTGCACTTAAGAACAGTTAAGAACTTAAGAACATATAACACTTTATATGAAGTGTCACTAGTATTTACGACACAGCATATGCTATAATGAATTCATAAGCATATACTCAACCTTCCTGTGGACGTTATTTCTCTTCAAATATCCGAACGCCATATGGTAAGAGCACCCTGCTAAATAAGCTCCCAGCGTGCGTGTTCGTTGTAATTTGCGGATGTGTGTGATTTGTGTGAACTGGTACACAAGCAAAAGTCTGGTATGCTTAACAATGACCGAGCGTTCGTTTCATGCGACGTGGAGCCAGTATACAAAACGAGACGCTGAGCGTGAACGGCTATAGAGATGGTCGTTTAAGCCACACTTGCGCAGCGACTGTTCAGTAGTGTATCGCGGGCTGGTGCGTGTATACGGCAACAGTGAGAACCAGGCTAGTACTTTCAACGCTGCTATTAATTCTGGAATTGAGGCCGCGCTAACCTACAAGTCCTAACTCAGTACTCCTGAGAGATAGAGAGAGAGAAAAACATTTATTTAGACCATCGAGTTGATCTTGAGGACGAGTGGGTGGTGTCCGCATTCCAGGACTCCACTGGCCATGGCTGCTCGACGTACTTGCTGGACGAGAGGTTCTTGTCCCGCCAGGGTATCGCCGGTCAGCTGTACCTCCCACCGCTCAATTGACGTGTTAGGCGTCTTTAAATGTTCAGGTTTCTCCCCGCACCCCCACGAGATGTGAAAGAGCGCAGGGCGTGTGTCGCCGCACCAGGGGCAGATGCCGCGACATGTTTGCGGGTATATTTTGCTGTATCTGTGTAGGTTTGGGAATGTGTTTGTTTGGATTAGTCTGAGGGCTATGGCCTCTTCAGTGCTGAGCTTTTAGGAGCGAAGCTCCTTATGGCGGCACCCACTCCGTCCCCGTCGTAGTAGTAGTAGTGTGTAACCATTCTGAGAAAAATGAGAAAAAAAATCACAGCATATCCACGGGGTGAATGATGATGAGTGGGCGAAGCTCCGGAGGGAATCATCGGATCTCCCGCTTAAGGGGACGCTAGCACAAACGCGTTAGAGACGTGCAGTACTCTCTAGTAAGGGGGAGCGGCCACAGCGTCTTACGCAGCCATTTACACATGCCGGAACGTGCACCGCGTTTGCCGACGCCATCACATGACTGCTGAGAGAGTATACCCCCCGTATTTATAAACGCTCCTAGACTTGAACTTGACTTGCCACCGCCTTGGGCAGCGCGTTCGAAACGCGTTGAAGGTAAGGCGGAGAGACCACAGCGTCTTACACCAGCTTCTTACACGGTGGTGGTGGTGGTGAAAAACTTTTATTTGTACGGCAAAACGTACGAGGAGGTATGTTCGGGACGACCCTGAAGAGGCCGCCCCTTACAAACACTAGGTGGAGTCCCTAGTACGGGACCCCAGTGGCAGTAGCCGCCGCCTGGGCGCGCTTAACCAGGGCCTTTTGGGCCCGTAGGTCTGAGCAGCCAAGCAGGGCAGCCTCCCAGTCCTCCCGGGTAGGGTTGGGTAAGGGGGAAAAGGCAGGGTTGGATGGGCAAGCCCACACCATGTGGTAGAGGTCCGAAGACTTCTCCGCACAGTGCGGGCAAGCTCCAGTAAAGGCCGGATCGAAATGTTTAAGAGCCGCCGGGCACAGCATAGTGTTCGTGAAGAGACGGAGCAGGAGACGCTCCTCCTGCTTTTTGAGGCCTCTACATGGGCGGGGGTAGAGTTCGTGGCCGGATTGATAATAAGCTGTAATTTCTGTATACGAGTAGATTGGGTTAGGGGTGGAGTCCTGATCGGCGGGGTCAGAGAAATAAGGAGCCCGGTGAGAAAGCGCGCGGGCGGCAGCATCAGCTGCCTCATTTCCCTCTAATCCCATGTGAGCAGGAGCCCAAACGACGTATCGGGGGTAGGGGTCCCCGGTTCGGCAGCTAGATTGAAGGACGCGATAGGCCAGGAATGGTATCTGACCCTGTTCGTAGTTCCGACAGGCCCCTCGCGAGTCGGTAATGATGGTTTGAGAGCGAGAATCGGATATAGCCAACGCGATGGCGACTTCCTCCGCATATGTTATGTCTCTAGCGCGAAAGCTAAGGCCGTTAACTGTTTTGCCTTCGTGGACCACCGCGGCCGTAAACCATCCCCCATGGTGTGGGCCGGTGGCATCCACGTAGAAAACGCCGGGTTTAGAATCATAATGGCGCGCCAGGGCCTCCGCCCGAGCCAGGCGTCTGCCATCATGGTGTGTGCATGCCATGTTCCGGGGAAGAGGGCGCACGTGCAGGGCATAGCGCCATTCTTGTGGCGTACGTACGCGCTCTTCCATCTGTCTGAGAGGTTGGAGGTGTAGTCGGGCAAGGAGGCGGCGACCCGACATTGTCTGAGAAAGACGTGTGATTTGATTGGTAAGATGAGCTTCCTTGAGCTCCCGATACGTATTCACCATCCCCAGGCCTAGAAGGCGCTGGTTAGAGGTGCTGACCGGGAGATCAAGGGCCCGCTTAATCATCTTTCGGAGGATGACCTCAAGGGCGTCCTCCTCATGCTTGCGGAGATGGAGGTATGGAGTCGAATACAAGATTCGACTAGTCACAAATGCATTAGCCAGCCGCAAGGCATCTTTGCATCTGAGACCCCCGCGCTTGTTGGAAACTCGGCGGACCATGCGGCCCACCTGGCCCCCACCTTCCGCAGCTTCCCTAGTGTTGTGTCGGACCGGCGGTGTTTGTTGATGAAAAGTCCGAGGACTCTAATTTCGTGTTGTTCAGGGATTCGACCATACTCTAGAGAGAGAGCAATTTTGGACGTGCATTTGGGCGAGGGGCGGAGATGCACGAATTCAGACTTTTGGGGGGAACATTGGAGGCCACAAGCGTGAGCATATCGGTCCACTATGGTCGCCGCTTGCTGCAGGTTGGCCTGCATGTCTCCCAAAGAGCCTTGCGTGGCCCAGATGGTGATGTCGTCCGCGTAGAGTGCGTGTTGCACCCCCGGGACAGCCTCCAGCTGGGCAGGCAAGTTCTTCATGGCCAGATTGAACAATAGGGGGGAGAGGACAGCGCCCTGTGGTGTACCTCTGGACCCTAGAGTGTATGGGCCATGTTCGGTGTCCTGTATGTGCAAGTATGCGTGTGTCTGTGTTAGAAATTGTAAGACGTACTGAAAAGCGTTACGCCCGCAGTTGGTTTGAGAGAGATGAATTAGGATGATTTGATGAGTGACGTTGTCGAATGCTCCCTTAAGGTCCAAGGCCAGAACCACCTTGTCGTTATGGGGGCATTCGATGGGGTCTAGGACTTCCCGATTAAGTTGGAGGAGGACATCCTGTGCGGATCTGTGGGGGCGAAACCCGAACATGGTGTCCGCAAATGTGTTATGGTCTTCCATGAAAGTAGACAACCGGTCCCGCACCATCGTCTCCATTAACTTGCCCACACAAGAGGTGAGAGAGATGAGGCGGAGGTTGTCCAGATTTACGGCTTTGCCAGGTTTAGGAATAAAGGTGACAAGTGCTGTCTTCCAATCGATAGGGAGGGGCACTTCTCCCAGCCAGATAGAATTGAAGTATGCCAACAGTGAATTGTAAGTCGAGTCTGGTAGGTTTGCCAGGAGCTTGACTGTAATTTTGTCCCGTCCGGGTGCAGTGCCACGTTTCATCTTGGCCAGGGCTGCCTTCAGGTCATGGAGCTGGAAAGGTTGATCCAGCTCGGCATTCTCAGAGCCTGCATATGAGTATGCCGTCCCTCGGGTATCCTGGGTAGTGCACAGGTATTGGTCCCTGAGCTTGTGTGCTAGCTGAGTTGTGTTACCAGCAAAGCCGTGGATGGCGCGCTGCAAGTGTTTCTGCGTTTCAGTGCGGGTTTGTGTGGGGTCAATGAGGGCGCGAAAGAGACGCCATGTGTTTCGGCTGGACATTTGTCGCGCAGCCGTATTGCAGCGGCTAACCCAGTTCGAGTCGGCGAGCTGGGCCGCATACTCTGCCGCCTTCTGGGTAAGCTCTGCTATGCGAGATTTTAGTTGCCTATTGTGTTTCTGATGGCGCCATCGGCGGACGAGGCTGTGCCGGGCTTCCCAAAGGTGGAGGAGGTGGTTATCCACATCCGAGACCGCCTCTGAGAGTTTGATGTGTGTTTCCGTAGAACGCAAGCTAGAAACCAATTGCTGGGACCAGGCCTGGTAGCCTTGCGTGTGTATGGGAACAGTGTCCTGCCAATTTTGTCTGAATTTCGTCCAATCTGGGATGTGGGCTTGTTTGAAGGGTCGTGCCATGGGGCGTGTGCGAATGGTTGTGTTGATGAGACAATGGTCGCTACTGAGGGTTTCCTCAGTATTGACCCAGTCGGCGAACTGAATGTTGCGTGTGAAGGTCAAATCCGGACAGGTGTCCCTGGTCACGGAGTTGCCAATCCGAGTTGGGTGGACAGGGTCAGTGTGAAGAGTGAGGCCCAGCGTGGACGTAAGCTCCGCCAACTTGCGGCCACGCTTCTCTTCACGGCGGTACCCCCAGACCCGACTTGGGGCGTTGAAGTCGCCCACAATCAGGAGGGGGTCCCGGCCCGCAACTCTCAGCGCACGACTGAGGAGGTCCGCGAATGAGACGTTTTGGAGTTTTGGAGAGCAGTATACGTTGAGGATGTGAATGGATGGGTCCTGTTTGCGGAGCGGGAGGAGAGTCACCATTACGTAGGAATAGTTGGTTTGGAGGTCAAGATCGAGCTTGTTAGCTGTGTAATTTCGATGAACGCAGAGACAAGACGAGGGGTCATGCTGGAACGTCGAATAGTTCGTAAGGGTAGCGCCCTTCCCTGGCTCTTGGAGGGCAACCACCGCGGGCAGATGCTCGAAGGTTGAGAGAAAAAGTCGGAGGTCCGCTCTCTTCGTGCGAGAGCGGAGGCCCCGACAGTTCCACTGGGTTATGATGATGGGGGACGCCGATTTGGAAGGGGCAGAACGCCTAACTTTAGGGGTTCCCGCCATGGTTAGGTTGGGCGTTAAGAGTGAGTGGAGCTGCCCCAGAGCCAGTAGGCAGGACCAGAGTTTTGGCATCTAGGCCTGCCAGGGTGCAGTCTTCGTCATCGTCAATGTCTACAATGCGACGCGAAAATTTGGAGGGGCGGCCGGATACGTCCCTAAGGGGACCCGCTTTGCGCAGCGTGCGGAGTTGCGCAGCGACAACATGATTAACTTTACTCGTGATCAGCTCATCAATTTTCGCGAGCATCTGGGCCATCGCGGTGCCGATCAGGAGCTCCATTTTTGCGCTGAGGCGCGCCTCCATAGTCTCAAAAGAATCATGGCCCGACGGCTTCGGCAGCGTAATCTCACTATCCATGGACTCCGCACTGGAGGCGGAGGGGGAGGTAGGAGTAGACGGTGGGTTGGAGAGTTGAGCCTCAAGGCTCGCAATTTTAGCGCGGAGAGGCTGCGTGTGCTTACGGATCTCCTCGGCAATTAGAGTAGGAGAGGGAGGGGGGGATTGGAAAGGGGAGGCTGCCCCACCGGGACCGCTCACCTGCTTGCCATATTTCACTGCGTTCGCCCAGGCACCGGCTCCCGCATCCTTTCGCTGTTGTTGCTGCTGGCCGCGGTTCCCCTTGCCGTCGTGTGGTGGCTGCTGCTGCGCCGCTTGGCCCTTGACGTCACCTCCACGTGGTGGCGCCTGCTGCGTTGTGACGTCGACGTAGCGTGATCCGCCGTGCGAGAACGCCGCATGATGACGAGTCTTCTTCCCCGACTTGGGGAGGCCGCTCTGTTGAGGGGTGGTCGTCTTGGGTTGTCTTTATTTGGCTGTACATTCGCGCGAGTTGGTGGCGTGGCTTCCTCCACAGACCGCGCACTTTGGGTTGCACTCATGAGGGGTCCGCACCCCCTCCACTAGCTCCGCCTGCTGTCCACACAGGCCGCACTTTGCATTGGCTGGGTTGGGACACGAATCAGCCCGGTGTCCAACGGTGCCACACAGTCCGCAGGCCGGAATGGTCCGGTAATAGGGTTGAACGAAGGTGATTTCCGAGTTGTAATGAATGTAGCGAGGCTTGACTCTGCCAGCAAAGGTGAGTCGTGCCTTGTTCGATGTGCCGAATTTTCGTATATCCAAGAGTTCGCCTGCGCGCCACTGCAGAGCCTGGCGTAGGGTGTCGGTCGTCTCGTGGTTGGCGACCGTGACCACGCCGTAGCAGACGTCCTCGCCACGTTGCTTCAGGTGGCCGTGGGCGGCCATCTTGCCTTTGTCAGTTTGTAGCTCGAAGTCGCCGAGCAGCTGGTCCGCCGTTTGGGCCTCCCGCGTGCTAGCGATGATGAGGTTCTGCTCCGGCGAGAGGAGCAGGTTGAGCGTCGCCGCCTTTTGTACTCCCACGAGAGTAACGAAGGCGGCGCAGAGCGCGCCACGTTGAAAGACGTCTCGTAGCGCCACTGGCTCACGAGGCTTGATGATGACGACAAAGTCTTCTGGGTGTGGTCGAGGCAGAGGCTTAGGCTTCCACGTCGTTGTAGGCTTGCTGCGCTTCGCGCCGGATCCTTTTGCCGCACGCGTGGCGGATCCTGTCTGAGTTGAAGGTGCCTTGCTGGCGGGCGGGGCCGATGGAGCCATTTTCGTAGCTTTGCGCTGGGAGCGGCGCTCAACCATGCGAAAGAGTTCTTCGTTGCGGATGGGGTTCGCTGCCGCAGATTGCTGTCCCTCGGGGACCGGGATCATCGCCCACGCCATGGCGTCGGGATCGTAACCGCGTTGAGCAGAGAGATCCGTCATCTTGCAAGACCGGTCCGTTCTCACCTGGATGAGATTGGTGTCCTCGGGTGCCGGGCAGCTTTAGGAGTCCGATGGAAGCAAAATTGATGGGGTTGCACGAAATTGACCGTGGCTTTCGTCAGTAATTGACGGAGCCGATGCACCACAACACGCAAGAGGCAAACGCCAACCGCGTTCCCCCGACCCACTCTTACACGGGCCGTAACGCGCTAGCACAAACGCGTTAGAAACGCGCTAGAAACGCGGTCTTTCGTTAATGTTGGGTATTTATTGCCATCGTGGTGCTTGTGTCTATTTGTGCTTCGTGGCGTAGTGGGCTAACGCCGCGCGCTCGGAAGCGAGGGGTCCCTGGTTCGATTCCGCGCTACGGACACAACTTCGGAATTTTTTTTCTCATTTTTCTCAGACTGGTTACACACTACTACTACGACGAGGGACGAACGGGTGCCGCCTTAAGGAGCTTCGCTCCTAAAATTCCGTGTCCGTAGCGCGGAATCGAACCAGGGAACCCTCGCTTCCGAGCGCGCGGCGTTAGCCCACTACGCCACGAAGCACACATAGACACAAGCACCACGATGGCAATAAATACCCAACATTAACGAAAGGCCGTGTTTCTAGCGCGTTTCTAACGCGTTTGTGCTAGCGCGTTACGGCCTGTGTAAGAAGCTGGTGTAAGACGCTGTGGTCTCTCCGCCTTACCTTCAACGCGTTTCGAACGCGCTACCCAAGGCGGTGGCAAGTCAAGTTCAAGTCGAGGAGCGTTTATGAATACGTGGGGTATACTCTCTCAGCAGTCATGTGATGGCGTCGGCAAACGCGGTGCACGTTCCGGCATGTGTAAATGGCTGCGTAAGACGCTGTGGCCGCTCCCCCTTACTAGAGAGTACTGCACGTCTCTGGAGGTACGCCGGGCAGGCCAGCAGGAGATGCTCGATGTTCTCCGGCTCCCCGCAGGAAGAGCAGGCCGGGGACGTCGCTCGTCCTAGTCGGTGGCTGCGCGCTGCCGTCCAGCTGCAGCCGATGCGGAGCCGGAGAAGGAGCGAGGTCTCCCTGCGAGCCAGGCCTCGCTGGGGGAGTGGACGTGGGGGGAATCCCAGTGCCACCCGTTTGTCTGGGTGGTGGGTCGCCAGGTGTCGCCGCAGCCTCAGTCCTGTGAAGTCGCCCTCCGTCACGGCCCGACTGAGGGGCACAGTGATGTGGGGGGCGTCCTTCGCCAGGGTGTCGGCTGCCTCGTTGCCCGGGATCCCTACGTGGGCGGGGATCCAGTGCAGGGACACCGGGTGGCCTGCGTCCTGCAGCGCTGTCAGCCGGGTGGACAGCAGTGCGACTCCAAGACTGGCGCTTTCTGGCCTCTGCAGGCGGAGGAGGGCTGCCTTGGAGTCGCAGAGGATAGCCGCCGGTACCTCAGGGAGTTCCTCGGAGAGTAGGTCGACGGCCAGGTGGAGGCCTGCCACCTCCGCTGCAGTCGAGCTGGCGTGTCTGGGCAGTCGACACTGCCTGCTCTTCTGCAGGGCTGGTGCCGTGCAGGCCGCCGTGGCAGATCCGGTGTCCGGTACCACCGATCCGTCGACGAACACCAGGAGGTGGTCTCCGAGGGTCTCCTCCAGGAGGCAGGCGGCCGTCTGCTGCAGGGCGCAGGTAGGCGAACGCCTCTTGGAAGTCCCGGGAAGCTCCGTGGCGATGGGGACTGGAGGCCTCTGTGGTGGGGGCAGCTGTACCGCATTCGCAGGAGGATTGCCCACCACCTCCTCGTAGAGGCGGCACAGCTGACCCATCCTTAAGGATGGCCGGGACTGGAGGCGATGCAGCAGGCCTCTGCCATCAGGAGCGTGGTGGAGGCGGTCGACGTGCCTTAGCCCCTGCTGCAGGAAGAGGAGTGACAGGGGCCATGCTCCAGCCTCCGCAAGGGTAGCGGCAATCTGGGAGCTCCGGGGGACGCCCAGGCAGAGTCGGATGGCCGCCCGGTGCTGCAGCTCCAACTTTTCGAGGCGGCGTGGCGGCAGCGCCACCAGCGGGAGGGCGTACCGCAGGCGTGATGTGGCCGCCGCCTCGTAGAGCCGCAGGGCCCACTTGACCGAGCAGCCCTCTCCACGGGCAAGGAGCTGCGACACGGCCTTGCGGACCCTGATGGTCTGGGTCTGCATGGCCCCGACTGCCGGTAGCCAGGTTAGCCGGTGGTCGATGAGCAGCCCAAGGTACGACACAGTCGTACTCCATGGGATGCGCACGCCTTCCAGCTGCAGCCGGGGAGCTGAGCGCCGTGCCGCTGCTCTCGGGTGGACGAGGAGGGCCACCCTCTTCCCCGTCGAAACCGAGAGTCCGATGCTTCCCAGGTAGGCGGCTGTGGTGTTCAGGGCTCTCTGGAGGGCCAGGCGCACGTGGCGGCTTGACTGCGGCGGTCCCCGCACCCACAGGTAGATGTCATCCGCGTAGATGGAGCACTCTACCTTGTAGTGAGGGTCGGTCGGCAGTGCAGCAGGCAACCGGGCCAGGGCGAGGTTGAAGAGAAATGGGCTCACCACTGACCCTTGTGGTACGCCTGCTGCCACCGGACGGGGAGTGCTCCTTGCATGGCCCACGCGGACCCTGAGGGTGCGGTCGTTCAGGAACGATGACAGGAACCGCCGCAGGTTGCCGCCTATGCCCAGGAGGTCCAGAGCCTGCTGGACGACCGCATGTGGGAGGCCGTCGAACGCCCCCTTGACGTCGATGAGGAGGAGCATGACGAGATCTCCGCTGGCCCTGGCGTCCTCCAGGGTGGAGACGACGTCCGCAATGGAGTCCGCAGTGCACCTTCGGCGCCGGAAGCCTGTCTGCTGGTCCGCGAGGAACCCGCAGGCGCGGGCCACCCATTGTAGCCGTGCCAGAGCGATGGCCTCCATCACCTTGAAGGCAGCGGAGGTGAGGGAGACTGGTCGGTAGGAGGACAGCTCGTTGGCCGGCTTATTGCTCTTCAGAATGGGGGCCACTATGGCTGTGTGCCAGGCCTCCGGCACTTGTCCTGACCACCAGATGTTATAACAGTCGAGCAGGCGTCGTTGCTCACTGGTGGCCAGGTTGCGGAGCATCTGGAGTGTCACTCCGTCTGCTCCTGGTGCACTGCGACGCTTGCCCCTCCTCAGGGCCGTCTGCAGCTCGTGGAGAGTCAGTGGGTCCTGGCAGATGGCCGCGATCTGGCTGGTCGCCCACTCCGGATGCAGCTCCAGCAGGCAGGTAGGCGGGTTGGCAGGGGGAAGTCCGACCGGCAGGGTGGCAGCAGCGAGGGCGGCCGGGGGGGCGAAGTGGTCCGCTAGCAACTCCGCCAGGGCCGCCTCGCTGATGCCCAGCGAGATAGCCACCGCGAGGACGGGGTATTTATTATTTTTATTTATTCAAAATACCCCTAAAGGCCCTCGCGCAGGAGGGTATTACATAGGGGGTGTTCAATACAACAAAAAAATGTTATAAAGTTGGATTAGTCAAACGTGAAAAGAACAACGCATGAGCGAACACAAATATCACAATAATATTAGCTCCAAATAACACAAAGATAGACATGGAAGAAGCAACAACAAACAAAGAGAGAACAATGTGTCGGAAGTTATACAATAAAAATAGCAATAGTTTTATTTTCACTTCACAACTTCCGTCATTATTAGTTCATGAAATTTAACAGAATCAATGACGGTGGCTATGTGTGATGGCAGTGCGTTCCAGTCAACGATTGTACGTGGAATGAATGATTGTGAATAGTTAAGGGAATGACACGCAAAACGCTTCACTTTGAAAGGATGGTCACGTCTGGGAAGGATGGCAACTGGTGAAGAAAAGAAGTCGTCATGAAGCAATGGGTGATGATAAAGTTTGTGAAACAGTGATAACCGTGAAACTGTGCGTCGTTGAGACAAGTCTGGCAGTTCTGCCCGAATTTTCAATGCTGAGACACTAGAATGACGGGAGTAGTCTGAAAAGATGAAGCGAACTGCGCGGTTTTGAAGTGATTCGATGTTGTTGATTAAGTAAGCTTGGTAAGGGTCCCAAATGGCACATGCATACTCGATTTTAGGCCGTATTAGGGTGATGTAAGCAAGTTTACGTAGGTGCGATGGAGCATGCTTCAAGTTATGTTTTAAGAGACCTAGTGACCGGTTAGCAGATGCGAGTATGACGTTGATGTGATAATTCCAGGATAAGTCTGAACTAAGGTAAACACCAAGGTATTTGTAAGTAGTAGTAAGTTCAACTGCAGTATTATTTAAAGAGTACGAGGTGGCAATGCGATTAGGGCGTTTAGTGAAGGACATAAACTTAGTTTTAGAAGTATTAGGGCACATTAACCATTTAGAGCACCAAGAGGTGACGCAGTCCAGGTCAGCCTGGAGTGCCCGTTCATCATCTTTACATAAAATTTTGCGATAGATCACGCAGTCGTCCGCGAAGAGCCTGATTTGGGATAAAACTGTGTTAGGCAAGTCGTTAATAAAAATTAAGAAAAGCAAGGGGCCCAGGACGCTGCCCTGAGGAACGCCTGAGTACACTTTCCCAAGGGATGAGGAACTGTTATTGACGGATGTGAATTGGACTCTTCTTGAAAGGAAATCTTTAATCCATGCGAGTACAAGCGGATGAATATTAACCTGTGTTAATTTGGTTAGCAACCTGTGATGAGGCACACGGTCAAAGGCTTTGGAAAAATCAAGAAAAATTGCGTCAGTTTGTATGCCAGCGTCAACGGAAGAATGTAAATCATGAACGAACCCAGCAAGTTGAGTGTCGCACGAGTAGCCCTTTCGAAAGCCGTGTTGATATTTGAAAATGATGTTATGCTCTTCCAGATAGTTAATTACCTGCGAGTGAATTATATGTTCGAGAAGTTTGCAAATGGTGCTAGTTAATGATATTGGCCTATAATTAAGTGGGGATGAACGATCACCAGATTTAAAGATGGGTGTTATTTTAGCGATTCTCCAGTCTTCAGGGATTGAACCAGACGACAAGCACAGCGTAAAGAGAGCAGATAAGATGCGATGAATGCCCTGAGCAACATTTTTTAGTATCTTGTTATTGAATCCAAGGTGATCAGATGCTGAAGTCGTTTTAAGTTTGCTGAGTAAGGAAAAGATACCGGCTTCGTCAATAACTATTTCGGGCATTGAGTTAACGGAAAAAGGGATTACAGTTGGCGATGACGTAGCGTCCTCTCGAGTAAACACTGACAAAAAGAAATTATTTAGGACCTGCGCGCACTCGTCCTCGGGAATCGCGTCACCGGTAGCATTTGAAAGGGTGATGTCGGGATGATTACAAGGGTTTATTGTGCGCCAAAACTTTCTTGGGTTGTTGGTTAACATTGATGGCAGATCGTGAGTGAAAAAGTTACGGCCGGTTGATTTTAGCAGCGATTGGTACTGACTGTCACAAAATTTGTACCGGGACCAGGAAGCCGATTCTTTATTTTTATTAGCTTGCCTGTAAAGGCGTTTCTTTTTGTTATTAAGTCGCCGAAGCTGGTTATTAAACCAAGGAACTGTGTTAGTACATGTAATTGTTATGACGGGTACAAATTTGTTTATGAGGTCGGCAAATTTATTTTTAAACAAACTCCAGTTTTCATCTACTGATCGGGTTTCATGATTGTCGAGAAACTCTCCTGCGAAAGTAGACAATTCCTCGTTGATACGATCGTAGTTAGCTCTACCGTAACACCTAATTTGCTTTTTAGTAACGCTTTTTGAAATGGGTGAAAAGTTCAGGTTTCCTGTGATAATGGCGTGATCGGAAAGACCATCATGATGTACAATATCAGAACAAAGATTGGGATGGTTTGTTAAAATTAGGTCAAGGATGTTAGCCGAGGTTGAAGAACGTCGTGTGGGCTGACTGATTAATTGAAACAATGAGAAATCAAGGCAGATGTCCAGGAAAGCACGAGGCTCCGATTCCAAGGAAGCTTCAGATAAGGTAGACCAATCGATAGTGGGAAAATTAAAATCACCAAATATGACTAGCGTTGGATTAGAAAACTTCGATGATATCTCGACTAATACTCTGCGAAATTCGACTGTGAACATATTCATATCAGGGGGACGATAAACAGTACCAATAATTATGTTGGTAGCACCATTCTTCAAAGACACCCATGTAGACTCGAGATATGTATGAATGAAAATGGGAATAGCAATAAGGTCTTTACTAAGGCCAAGAAGAACACCCCCACCTCGGCGGTTTTCACGGTCGCAGCGATACAACTTAAATTCAGAGTCAGTGAGAAGGATGGAATGATCGGGAATGCTGTCATTTAGCCATGTTTCCGTTAGTGCGACGACCGATGCAGAGCATGAATCGATTAGTGAGGAAAGAGGCACGCTTTTGGGCACTACACTTCGGATATTAGTAAACAAAAAACTCGTAGTCATGTTCGTATTAAGATGTACGCGTGAGAAAAAATGCTGATTAGCCCTAGTAGTTGGGCGAAAAACTGCAGAGTGTCAATGGCTGTCGCTATTGCACGGTTTTGAAACAGGCTGAGAAACACGTACAGCGCATTCAGCTTCAGTGTCCCAGAAATACGTGTCATTGTTAATAGTAAGTTTGTTAAAGTTAAGGCGCACGCGGTCACCATCTTTCTTTACCGTTTTAGAGAACTGCCACAGCTTACGTCGGATATCTCGAACAGCTTCTGAGTAGTCACGGGAAACGCTGAATGTCGTGTTTTTCAGCTTGAAGCCGTTGGCCATGACTGTTTCAACTTCCTTTTCGTTGAACAGCTTAACAATGATAGGCCTTGGTTTAACAGGTGAAAAACGGCCTATGCGGTGCGCCCTAGCTATGGTGGATACGGATATGCCAAGTTTGTTAGTACAAAATTCACGGGCGAGACGCTCGGAGACGTCCCATGCTTCAGATTTGTTCGTATCGCTAATACCGTAAAAAAGAACATTAGAGCGGCGTGAGCGGTTTTCCAGGTCGTCTATTTTTTCTTGCATTTTTGAAATGTCAAGTTGAAAGGAAGTAGAAGCCCCGGGTGATGCTATCGCCTGGCTTTTTGACTCTAGTTCTTCGACACGTTTAGTTAGAGCCTGTAAATCATTCTGCAGTGAAAGATGAATCTGTAAAATTTTGTTAACGCTTTCAAGTAGGTTATTGTTACTGGCCTCAAGCCGCTGTACTGTGTTGAACACACTTTCAAGCTTCTCTTCTTGGGCCTTAGTCATCGGCCCAGGATTCATCTCAATATCGCCTCCAAGAACCAAAAGACGCCACATGTGCATTGAAACCGCTCGGAAACGCTTCAAAACATGAGGGGGCCACGACACCGCTAACAGACAGACATCATTGCTGCGGTAGCAACTTCACTCATAGTAACTGACCTGGAAGAACATGATGGGTGAGTGACACGGCATTGAATCAGCGATGCCGTGGCCCGTGTCTCCGCTGGAATCACCGCGCTTTAAAGGTTCCGGGTCAGCTGACAGCGTAGTACGTTGCCAGACGAAGAAGAGCGTCGTCACCAGAAGTGGCGGCTCGTCCAGCGGCTGAATCCGGGATAGGCCGTCTTCGGTTGGGAAAGCGGCAGCAGCATCAGCAGAGTAGACCGGCGGCAGGGTTGACGCAACGGCCGATAAACAGCTATTCACAGCCAGCAGCACTATCTGGAAGAACATGATGGGTGAGTGACACGGCATTGAATCAGCGATGCCGTGGCCCGTGTCTCCGCTGGAATCACCGCGCTTTAAAGGTTCCGGGTCAGCTGACAGCGTAGTACGTTGCCAGACGAAGAAGAGCGTCGTCACCAGAAGTGGCGGCTCGTCCAGCGGCTGAATCCGGGAGAGGCCGTCTTCGGTTGGGAAAGCGGCAGCAGCATCAGCAGAGTAGACCGGCGGCAGGGTTGACGCAACGGCCGATAAACAGCTATTCACAGCCAGCAGCACTATCTGGAAGAACATGATGGGTGAGTGACACGGCATTGAATCAGCGATGCCGTGGCCCCTGTGAGTTGACCTTCCTGCCGGTCAGGGACTTTATTAGGCGCCAGTCCAGGGGGCCCTTGGAGCGGTTCTCGATGGTGGCGCAAAGGCTCCCCCAGCTCTGGCTCCTTCTGCGCCTGGCCTGTCGTCTGCAGCGGGCATCCGCTCTCCGGTGTTCTGTCCAGTGCTCTGCATTGCCCGTCCGGATTGCTCGGCGCTCCACGCGTCGCCTGGACGCACGGAGGTTGAGCAGGAGCAGATCCGGGGCAGGGGTATCGGGTAGAGCAGAGCACTGGACTGTGGCTGCCTGGGCGCACTCCATGATGGCACTCAGGAGGTCACAGCCATCTTCCAACTCACTGCAGCGCTTCCTGAACAGGGACCAGTCTGTGACGTGGTATGTTCGTGACCTCGGCCTTCTCCCACACCCAGGGGTGATCAAGATGGGGAAGTGATCAGAGCCCCAAGTTTCGGGAGTTGTATCCCAGTCATAGGAGCACTGCTCGGTGGTAAGGGAGAGGTCGATGGCTGTGCTCACCCCACGGCGGACGTACGTGGGTCCTCCTTTGTTGAGTACCACCAGGCCTGCTCGGCTGATGGCGTTGCGGAGGTCCCTGCCTCGGCGGGTGCACCTGCGGCTGCCCCAGTCGGTGTGGTGGGCGTTGAAATCACCGCACAGGACTGCATGTCCGCCGAGGCATGCTGCAAGCCGCACCAGGCTGGAGGGGTCCGACTGTTGTCCAGGACGAACATAGACACTCGCCACGGTCGTGTCCTGTCTGTCAAGGCGTACCGTGACAGCACAGCACTCCATGGCGCCGCCTACGACGTCCGAGACTGGGGTCACCGAGTGGGCCAGGCTGCTGCGGACGTAGATGGCAGTCCTCGGCTTCCCCTTCTTGTGGGCACCCTCCAGGCAGGGAGCGTCCGTGCAGCTCTGCGTCGAGCGGGTGGTGGCGCCAGAGTAGCCCGTGTAGCCCGGCAGCCGCAGGTCCTCGGCCACAGTGTACACCTCCTGCAGTGCGAAGACGTCGAAATCACACTGCAGGAGGTGCGCGCACAGCTCTGCATGCCGCCGCCGCAGCGAGTTGGTGTTCCATTGGAGAACACTCGGGCGGCGACGGCATTTCCCAGCTGTGGCTGGTGAGGGATCAGCCATGCTGGTTGACTGTGGTCGGGACTGCCACTGCCTGCAGGCAGATGGCTCGGAGGGGGCTCTCAGCGGGCAGCATCTCCCCGATGGCCTTCAGGGCGAGCTGCAGGCTGGCAATGATCTGGTCCCGAGGGTCCGGGCCAGGCATTGCCAGTGATGCTGGGGCTGTGGAGGGCTCGGTCCCAGGAGTGGCAGGCGGCTGGCGTCGATGCTTCCGTGGGGCCGGTGTGGGGGGCCGTCCGGGGGGGGGCTGCCTTCTGCTGGGGCGCCTGTGGGAGGCCGGCAAGTGCTTGTGCATACGACAGGCCCTGCACAGGCGTTGAGGCGGCCTTTGCTTGCAGGGTCTCCTCCAGCACACCAGCACGGACTGCACGGCGGGATAGGGGAGCAGGGGCAGTTGCCAAAATGGTGGCCACCCTGGGTTCCTCCTGCCACCTGGGGCAGGCAGTATTTACGGGGTGGTGGCCGCCGCAGTTGCGGCAGTGGGCCGCGTTGGGGCAGCTCTCTCTCAGCTCGTGAGACCTCCCACAATGACGGCAGCTGGATGGCGAGTCGCAAGAGGTAGCCACGTGCCCAAAGCGGCCACACTGCTGGCACTGCAGTGGACGCGGTCTGGACGGCCGCACCCTGAACCGGAGCTTGTAGAGGCTCACATGCTCAGGGGGAACCGGCCCCGCGAACCGGATCGTGATGGTGTCCGCCTCCCTGGTAGCAGCCAGCACTGGGACTCCCGACCCGATGGCCCCCTGCAGGTCTGCGTCTGCGGGGATGCCGTCGGCGCCGTGGATGAATCCAGTGCTCCTGCCTCGCTCGGCAGGCTGCCGGGCAGTCACCGGAATCCTCCGGATCTCCGTAGTGGCCAGCAGCTCCTCCAAGCACCTCGGGGTGGTGGCGTCGGCGGCCACGATGTTGCGCCTGTGATTTACTCTCACAGCGGCAACACCCGGCCGCGCTGAGAGCCCCCCCGCATAAGAGAGGCGTGGTGCTCCTCGGAAGGTGCCACCCACCCCGGATGGGCGGAAGAGGGCCGTGCCAATGACGGCGGGGTCCACCGGGATGTCAGCACTCGCTGGTGCCCTTGCGCGACGGCGATCGGCCCTGGACAGCACCAGCTGGAAGCCCTCAGCTGGTGGTGCATGGGTGGATGGGGCCTCCTGTGCAGCCTTTGCTGTGGGTGTGAATGGGCCCGCCAGAGAGGGCCTCGGGGCCGGAGGAGCAGCAGGGGGGGAAGCCCGTTTGGGGGCAGAGCTTTTCCCCGCCTTCTTCTGCTTCTTCTTGTTTTTTCCCTCCTGCCTCGGTAGAGTGGGGCGGGGGGGATCCCTTAGGAACTTCGCCGCTGGGTGGGCGAGGCCGTGCTGCGTCGGACCGGCTGGAGCTGAGTCTGCTCGGGGATCGTGCGCGAGCATCAACGGCACAGACTCGGGCGCGTCACGAGTATCCGCCGTAGCAGACGACGCAGCAGGGCTCGCACCAGCCTCGCCGGCAGCCGGAGGAGCCGCCGTGTTGATGGGCGCGCCCTCCCTCGGGGAGAGCGCGAAGGAGGCAGCGGACGACTCGCCGGGCGTCCGAGGGGCGGCGCCGGCGCTCGAGGGGAGCAGGAGAGCCGACGCAGCCGGCGGATCGGCGGGGGCGCCGTCTCGTGCTCGTGCCGCGGGCGGTGACGAGGAGGCGGCCCACTCCCCCGGGCGCCGGAAGAAGGCGTCGCCGTCGTCCCTGCTCTCCGGGCAAGGTGGGGCGGTCGGCGGCGGCGGATGATGATGATAAGTGGTTCTTGAGGGAAAGGGAAAGGTTGACGCTATCTTCTGCAGCCCTTGAGGGAGCACGGCTCAGCGCCAACGGGGAGGGGTAAGTGGGAGCGAAAGAAGGGATAGAGTGGAGTCACCATGGCTGGGCGAAGCAAAACCGGCAGGCATAGGCGGCACGTATCAGGCCGAGATGGAAGGCCTTGGTGTGCTGCAGAGTCTGCAGGGGTGTTGTGCCGGGCCTGTTAGGCCCGGGATGGGATGGGAGGCCGCCGGCGGATGCTTGCGGCGACAGGTTTGCTCCTCCTCCTCGCTCTCTGCTTCGCGCGTGCGTTTGCGCGAGGAGGAGGAGTCCATGGCCTCCTCGTGGTCCGAAGGGGGCAGCGGGGCGGCGCTGGCCAAGTCTGCAATGGCGGCGTCTTGCTCCGCGGGGAGAAGGCTCGCCTGGGGGGAAGGCACCGCCGGCGCCACGTGTTTCTCGGTGACGGCGGCCGCGGCGGCAGCTGCTTGGGTGGTGGTGGCCTGTTTCTTTATCCACGCGTCCACGATCTCGGCGGCGCGCACCTCTAGTTCGCCTCGCTCACGCGACGCTTGTAGCGTCACGGGCACAAGGGTCGCCAGAGACGCGCTCGCACTTCGACGATGGCCCGCGCAAGCGGGCGCTCTCCTGGCCTGCGGAAGCCCTCCATGCCGCTCGGCTCCGCAGTCAACACGTGAACCGCGCGTCACAGGGGGCAAACACACTACACGCACGTCGCGCGCACAGCACCGACCACGCGATGAGCGCACGAGGCGGCACAGCCGGGGACGCGGCACAGATGTCGGGTTGGGCACGCCACTCGCGGAGCACAACACTGAAGCAAATCCACTCGTCGCACGATGCAATCCCGCAGGGAACACACGAGGTTGCGCGTTGGGACGCGCAAATCGTGCGCGGCTGCAGGACACGTCGCCGACGATGGTGAGCCACGCGGCTCGTGCAGCACACGCCGGGGCGATGTGCAGGCACGACCGCACGGGAGAAGAGCTAGGCGCGACTGGCGAGGCGAGGTCGTCGTAGCGAGACGCAACACAACCTCTCTCTTCGACAGTCCCTTTCACGGGGCCAGTCAAGTTCAAGTCGAGGAGCGTTTATGAATACGGGGGGTATACTCTCTCAGTAGTCATGTGATGGCGTCGGCAAACGCGGTGCACGTTCCGGCATGTGTAAATGGCTGCGTAAGACGCTGTGGCCGCTCCCCCTTACTAGAGAGTACTGCACGTTTCTAACGCGTTTGTGCTAGCGTCCCCTTAAGCGAGAGATCCGATGATTCCCTCCGGAGCTTCGCCCACTCATCATCATTCACCCCGTGGATATACTGTGATTTTTTTTGTGAGGGGGAGGATAGATCCTGCGGTTGAATCGTTGGATCTCGAGTCGGTCGCAGTAATTTGATGGCAGGGGCACAAAGGTAAAGGGTGGGGATTGATGGTGGTGGTGGTGGTAAAACTTTATTTCCCAAAGAAGGGGTCCTGAAGGACACTCGGCTAGGCGCCAGGTGTAGAGGGCACCTCCCACGTCGGCACAGAGAGCCCGAAGCTCTCCGCCACCTCGTGGGCCTTCTGGACCGCCCAAAGTTGGTCGTGTAGTGAACCACTTTTTAGCACTATGTCCCAATGTTCCTTGTTCTTGGCGTAATCGTCACTCGATGCACAACCACACAGCATATGGTTCAAGTCAACACGTTCACTGCATTGTTCACGCACATGTCCGTCGAAGTCTGGGTCGATGTGCTTCATGCGCCAGGGGTTGGGGTAAGAGTTCGTTTGGAGCAAGCGTAGCGTGACTGATTGGCTGCGCGTTAATTTCTTATCCGGGAGGGGGAACTCTCGTCTGCTTAGATAAAAGTGTTTAGTGAGCGCGTTGTAAGTGAATAATGGATCCCTGTACTCGATATGCGGGGTAGCGGGGGAAACCGGAGGGCGCGGTCGATGAGTCCTCGCGCCGCCTCGTGTGCGATCTCGTTGAGATTCCGCAGGCCGCCCCCTAGGCTGCCCATGTGTGCCGGGAACCAAATGACGGAGTGATCGGTGATATTACTTCCGCCTAAGGTTCGTAGCGTCGTCTTGTCTATCGCGCCCTTGGCGAAAGCTCGAGTGGCTGCTCTAGAGTCGCTGTATACAGTTGTGAAGCTCGAGTCTTTGAGCGCTAGTGCTATCGCTGCTTGTTCAGCTACATCTGGCTTCTTAGTGTAAAGCGTGAGTGAGTTACGCGTTCGCCTGTGTCCATCGATTACTGCTACCGAGTAGGCGCGCTTTCCCGGTATGTACGCAGCATCCACGAAAGCTGTCTGGTCGGGAAACCTTGTCGCGTCTGCCGCGAGTGCTCTGGCGCGGGCGAGTCTTCTTCCTTGATTGTGGATCGGGTGTACGTTTCTTGGGAAGGGGAGCACTTTAATTGCTTCTCGCATGACTTTAGGTAACTGCAAGACGTTGTACCTTTCCGCTATGGTGTTCAGGCTGAGCTTGACGAGAATCTCTCTGCCCGCTTTGGTGCCTGATAGGCGTGCGATCTGTGCCGTGTGCTGAGCCTCGATGATTTCGGCAAGGGTATTGTGCACTTCTAGCTGTAAGAGTAGATCAGTGGAGGCATTATCGGGGAGCCCCAACGCTGTCTTGAAAGCTCGTCGTATGTGTACTTCGAGCCTTTTCCGGTGTTCTTTTTTCCAGTTGAGCATCGCAGCCACGTATGTGATGTGACAGAGTACAAAAGCGTGGACCATTCTAATGGCGCTGTCCTCGCTCAGTCCCCTGTGCCTATTCATGATGCGCCGAAACATTCGGATCGCGTTCGCAATCTTGATCTTGATGCTGTCCAGCATCACCCAGTTGGAGCCGTTACTTTGGATGATTAGTCCTAGGAGTCGTATTTTGTCAACCGTATGTATGCGATTTCCGTCCCTGTCATAGCCGGTCTGCGCCAGTCGTTGGACGGGCACCCTGGTCTTGGGGGATGGTAGATGAGTAGCTCGGATTTTCTGGAAGAGCAGCGAAGTCCCATTGGGGTGAGATGGGCTTCAGTAACCGAGATGGCTGCTTGCATGCGAGATTCTAATTCCGCATCACTGCCACCAGTGCTCCAGATGGTGACATCGTCTGCGTATATGGTGTGCTCCACGTCGGCAATTTCACCCAGTGCGCGAGAGAGCTTTGTCATCGCCAAGTTAAATAAGAATGGCGAAAGTACCGAGCCTTGCGGTGTTCCCTTATCGCCCAGTTCAAAGATCTCCGAGATGTGCTCGCCTATACGGAGAGTGGCCGTTCGATCCTCCAGAAACGCCTTGACGTAGCGGTAGAAACGTGTTCCGAGATTGTGTTCAGATAAGGCTTTGAGAATGGCTTGATATTGGATGTTGTCAAAAGCTTGCTCCACGTCAAGTCCTAGTAGCGCCTTGGTGTCTCGTGTGGGGCAATCCAGCAGACTTTTCTTGATTCTTAGCATAGCGTCTTGCGTTGAGAGACCCGGCCTATAGCCGATCACATTGTAGGGGAAGTACTCCATTCCCTCTACGTATTCTGATAGTCGGTTCAGGATGACGTGTTCGGCTAGTTTTCCAAGGCATGACGTTAGTGAGATCGACCTCAGGTTTGGTAGCCCCAGCGGCTTGCCCGGTTTTGGGATGAGGACCGTGTTGGCATGCTTCCACTCTGCAGGTAGATGGCCGGTTTTCCAGGCTTCGTTGATTTGTTGTGTTAAGAACATGACCGATGTGTCGTCTAAATTTCGGAGAGTCCGATTTGTGATAAAATCGGGGCCTGCTGCAGAGTTACTGTTGAGGTTGTGAATAGCGAAGCGTACTTCGCTTTCTGTGAAGTCCGCATCTAGCTCCGAGTTTGGGAGACCGTCGTAGTTCTTCCTTTGTAAGCTATGAGATTGCCCCGATTTAAGCGGTAAGTACCGTTTGGCAAGGTCTTCTATAAGTGCTTCGGCAGTACTGCTTTGCTTCGCGTGGTGTACTAACTTGCTTAGCCTGATCCGTTGCATAGTTTTGGACTTTGTTCCGTTTTCGTCGAGGAGGTGTTTTATGAGCCTCCACCCACTCCCTTTGCGTATTTGCCCGTTGAAGGAGTTACAGACTTCGTCCCATTGTTGTCGGGAGAGAACCACGCAGTATTCTTCAATGGTCTTGTTGAGTTCGGCGAGTTTCCTTCGTAGTCTTCTGTTGAAACGTTGACCCTTCCACCTGGCTAGTATGGATTGTTTGGCTTCGAGTAGATTCGCTAGCCGAATGTCCATTCTCTCTACCTTAACGTCCGTGGTAATCGTTCGTTCCGAGGCTACGATGTCTGCTTTGAGCTGTTTGGTCCAACTAGTTATCGTATGTTTCGTGTTTGCTCCTGTTGAGTTGGATGGCTGCGTCCGTATTGCACGAAATTTGTCCCAATCGATTAGTTTGTACTCCCTTTGCTTTCTTCCCGCGAGCTCTGCATCAATTCGGAGAATATAGTGGTCACTGCCAAGGTCTATGCCCGAGTTGTGCCAGGCACATTTCTCTACGCCCCGGACGAAGTGACGTCCGGTGTGGTGTCTCGACATGTGGAAGTGCCACATCTAGTTGGGGTTTCTGGGTCTGTGATCAGCGTGAAGTCGAGATTGGAGGCTGTCGTGTGAAGACGATCTCCCTTGCTAGAGGGATACGCGTAGCCCCACGCCTGGTGTGGGGCGTTAAAATCCCCACCTACAATCAGCGGACTATCTTTGGCGAGGCGTGCGATCTTGCCCAGTATGCCTCTGAATGCTTGCCTCGTGTCCTTAGGGCTGCTGTACAGATTAGTGAGAAAAATGCTTTGCTTGTTCCCTACGTGGTCATTTGGTATGATCTCGATCGTGAGGTCTTCTAGATAGCAGGCTGTGTTGCGGATTTCATGCCCAATGTACCGGATCTTCTTTCCAATCAGAATAGCTACGCCTCTGCCTTGCTCGTTTCTGTGGGCTTCGGCTTTATATCCCGTAAGGGCCAGTTCAGTTATGAGTGTTTCTTGTAGCAAGACGACGTGTGGCTTCTCGGTTTCTGATTTGACCATCTGCAGGAGGACCGCCTTTTTTGAGGCGATCCCCCTGCAGTTACATTGCCAGATGCGGAGATTTCGTGTCTTATTTGTCATTGCCATGTTGGCTGTTGTAGCCCCCTTCACTTGCAGTGAAACCGTGATGTGGTGGGCCTTGCGCACCGACGTGTTGTGAACTCATCCTCTCCAGGGACGGTACTACAGTGTTGTTTAGATACATTTCCATTTTCTGAACTCGCGTGCTAAATATGTCCATTTTCTCGTTCATTCGCACCAAGCTCTCGTGCATGAGCCTCATGTTCTCGCTCATGGCGTCATTGGCGTCCTTAACGTCTGATCGCACGGCCATTCGCGGTTGCGTTACAGCTCGCTTCTTAGGAGGCGGGCATTCGCGTTCTCCCTGTCTCGCAATCTCAACTGGCTGGGGAGTTTCGATGTCGGTTGGTGGTCCGGGAGTGCTCGTTGACCTGCTGATGTTTGCTTTACGTATTTCAGTTAATTCGAGTGTTAGCTTAGTATAAGCGGCTTTTAGCTCTCTTAGTTCTGTTCTAACATAGCTATCCGCTCTTTATCTGGGTTGCGGGTCTCACTTTCCTTTGGAGTGGTCGTCGTAGCTCCTCTGACTTTGTCTGCCCACGTGCCGTCGCCTCCGTTGTTCTTTCCACCGAAGTGCACCTGTGACCTTGAACGACTCCTGCTTGCCCTCGCAGGTGTGTGGGTCCTCGATCGAGAGCGTGAGCGGCTGCGTCCCGGCGTCTTCGACGTAGATCGGCCTCGTTCCGCGTGTTGCTTTTCTTCTTCGACTAGCTGTGCCTTCTCTTGTTGCTCCAGTCGTTCTCGTTGTCGTCGTGCGCGTACTACGTATGGAATGAGATAGCGGTTCTTACACACCTTGTCCGCTGTCGCGTGCAAGCCCCCGCACAGCTTGCATTTCGGATGGCACACATGGGATGAGTTGGGGTTAGGAAGTCCACAGCCCCTGCATTCGGTGGAGCCCGGCTCGGGGCAAACGTCCACACGATGTCCGAGTTTGCCGCATATGTAGCATATGTCCACTTGTTTGCGATATAAGGAGCAGGGTACCAGTGTTGGTCCATATCTTACGAAGTTTGGGACGCGAAGTCCATCAAACACAATGATCACTGATCCTGAGTTCTTGATTCTTTTCGCCGCTAGTGCCAAGGGGTTGCGGTCATTCACGATGTTTCTTTCAAATGTCCTGTGATCGTCGGCAGTGTCGATGTATCTGATTACCCCCTTGCAGGTGTCACTTGGGGCAGTTTCGTAAGCGCTGACTGCGTACTCTTTTCCAGCTATTCGGATAGCCCTTACGTCCGCATACTTGTCTGCATTTTCTCGAAAGGGCGTGCTCGCCACCATGATATTCTGCGTAATATTGGGACATATAATGTCCTCCGTGGTCTGCTCTGGATTAAGTTCTACTGCTGCCATGAGGGCTTTACTCACTGAGGTCGGTCCCATCTTTTGTATGTTCAAGCCGCCCTTTGGGCGAAGCAGTATCTTGATGTTGTCTTGCGGTAGGGGTGGCATGCGTGAGGCTCTAATCACCCGGTTCATAATGTTAGGAGGCGTGCGAGAAGACCTCATCTGCCCGCCGCTTGTATGTTGTGCTTGCTGTGGCGCAGTTGTTTCGGCGCGTTCCTTCTTTTTCGTTTTCCGGCTGATAACTTTCCAGCCCGTCTTGTCCTCTTGCTCATTAGGTATTGCTGAAGTAGTCGGAGTTGCTGGTAACTCCTCCGCAGAGCTATCCATTTCTTCGCTGGAAGTCGCCATTCTCTCCGTGTCGCGCCCGGCGCGAAGGGCGGGTGGCGTCTCGCCGAGCTCCCGCGTTCCGACCGGCGCGCGGCGAACGCGTCGGCTGAGCCTAGCGTCTGGTGTGCACGCCTAGGGTCAGTTCGGTAGCGGCGTGGACGCGGTAGAAAAGTTCTCGTAGATTCGTCAAAAATGGTGCCCTACCTCCAAATCGGGTATCCACGGTTTCCTTGGAACTTCACGAAACTGTTGGTGCAAGAACTTCGGTGAAATTGGATAGAAATCGCTGCGGAATCATGTGAAGATAACGGAGCCGATAGGAGCACGTCCACAGACCTCGGCGACCGCAGCGCCCTCTTCGTGGGGATTGATCAGACGATTGGTTTTGCCCCGCTCGGTTAATTAGCGCCCGAGCTAAGGCGTTTGCCCTTTCGTTCCCCTCCAGTCCCGCGTGACCCGGCGTCCGCGTGATTTGATGGGATTCTTGCAGCCTCGGGCCTAGAACTTGAGCCGCCAGCATCGGTGTTTGTCCGTTGGTAAAGTTGCGGCAGGCCTGTTGCGAGTCGGTAACGACATGAACTTCCCTGCACACCCTGTCATGTTGCTTTATTACTAGGGCCGCGGCTATGGTCTCAGCCGCAGTTGGGGTCTCTGACGTCCACGTACGTTACGCACGGGTCACCCTTGAATTGTCGGCGCTGTCTGAGCTTTACGCACCGCCCTTGTTATTTTATCTTTAGCTATTGCAAAAGCAGTGCTGCGTTGCCCATCAGAATTCCCACTTGAAAAAAATTGGCTGATCCCGCATACTATATGAGGGATGAACGGAGTAACTTTTTTTGTTGTTGATGATCACGGAAATTTTAGAACGGCTCGAACTCAACTAAAATGGCAACCTTGCGTTGAATTCTTTCACTTGCTCCCCCACGGTGATTCTTTTGCCGCTCCTTCTCTTTTCTGCAGTCAACGTCTTCATTTGTTGCCTCTTGTTCTGCTTGTATGTTCGCGAACATACATGGTGGCACATACCCATAGTTGCGGATTGACCAGGAAGGAGCACATAGCCGCTGGCACACACCGAGTCGTCGAAGTTGTTGTCAACTCTGCAATGCAGCAGCCATGAGTCAACGACTCACAAAGTGGGGTACAAAGGCAAAGGAATCTTCTGTTAAAAATCATGGAGTTAATAGAGAAAGAGAACCTAGATGACGAAGCTGATGATCCGAGATACTTCTTAATCAAATTATGGCAAACAAGCTTGCTTATGGAAGTGAAGTAAAATTCGGCACGATTCGCACACCAGAAGTAGCCCAAAATGTTTTGGACAAAACAGAGCGCGAAGCAATGCTAACAATCACGCCAACTGCAATTGCTTTTACAGTGTAAGCTGTTATGGGCTAATTCCAATAGCCGTTTCGGTTCGCGATGGTGTCCGCCGCCGCTGCCGCCACTGCCTCCGCCGCCGCCGTTGGCGACCGTAACCGCTATCGCCGGAAATGCGAAAAAAGTACCCGGTTCACGCCGGGATCGCACCCGCGCCCGCTGCATAGGAGCCAGATACTCTACCACTGAGGCACGCAAGCGCTTGCTCTCGGGCTGCGGAAAAATGCCCATAAACTCTCCCTATAGGCCCACACGACCCGAGCCTCCACCAGTGTGGTGGCGCCATCTAGGTAAGGCGCCTGCAAACGCGTGCGCACGCACAGACGACCAGATGCGATTCAGACGAGGCGCGCAATCGACGCGAATCCTATGTGAGATGTGCGCCACGTATTCTGGATCCCTCTTCGGTACACGTTACGGCGTATCCTCGCAAGGTACGAACCGCTGCTGAAGAAGCGAATCGTAGAGTTACGTGCGCGGCTACAACCAGGCGTCATCGGGCTCAGCAGACTGCTATGCAGACAGCATTACAAGCCGCAGTTCGCCGTCGACGCTGGACGGAAATTTCAGGTCGTTCTCGTCAAAACGAGGCGAAGAGACTTTGTTGCGAATACCCTGGTGTGCGTGGTGCCGAAATTGGAGCTACTCTTGAGCCACTGCACCAGCGTACGCTGTGACTCTGCTACGTGTGCCGCGAAGGCCGGTTAATTTCTTTAGTGCTTAGCATTTATCGGGTGCTCCACAAATTTGCCGGGAGCTATCTATCTATCTATTCATTTTACCGTTTTCGCGCCAACCTGGGCCACTGGGTAGAGCAAGGTCGAATGGTTAGAGAGTATGCTGCTGTGTTCAAGGAACAAGTTTTGAACTCTACCGTGCGACCAACTTCAATCGCAAAGTAGGTGGCAATGTGTACATATACGCCGCTCTTCAGCGGAGCTATTTCCTGCCGACGTGGCTCAATGTAGACAGGGACCGGATAAGTACCGCTTTCAATCAAATTCTTATCTGAAGCTGGGCGAAATTGACCCTGCGTCACAAGGGTGTATCAAGGACAACAATGCGCCTTTTTAAGGTGGTAGGCCACACAGAAAATTTTTTTCTTTAAATCGGAGGCCAGGATTTCAATGATTTTTTTCCCTAAATAAGCATGTTTTTTTTTCAAGTTAATCAACTATTTAAAGTGCAGAAAATCTCATTTTATTTTTTGGGCAGGTAATTTTTGTCATAAATAATGGTAAAAGTTCTAGTTGCGCCACCAATGATAAGTAACTATTGAATTGCTGAATTATGTAAAGCTTCGGCATTTATTTAGCTGATTGTGGTACCTACGCAATGAGCAAGGATATATACAATGCGATAAGTATTAAGATTGTTTTTCACGAAAAGCTAAGCAACGTGAAATAATTGCCAATTTGCACCAATTCATTTACAAAATGAGCTCAAAATGCAAAAATGTTGCATCAGCTTTATTTCTTCTAGTTCATTGCAGAAATATCTATGTGAGCAATGATTACGCAAAATTTCATGTCAACATATTAATTCAAAAAAGTTATCAAAATTTGGCTTACATAAGGTGGAGCAAAATCTTGTTTTTAGAAAAATTTAAACAAATCTTCAAACCATGTGTAAACTCCCAAATACAACACAGAGGCCACCAGCTTCATAGCTGGAGGCCCCACGAGATGCACTAGAGTCTCCTTTTGCTCCCGTGGCTGCTCGGCGACAATATAAAATTAAAAAAAAGTATTTTGAATACGACGATTTTATATTCGATTCATGGGGGCCGCCATCTTGGGCTGTTACACAAACAATTTCTTAGTTTTATGAGAAGTTCATTCACGTAACATGGTCATGAAACACTGAACATACTTATACAACTATTTTCACGCTTGCGAATCGACTGTAGTATCGTAAACTTCAATGTTGAAGGCAGAATACAGAAGCGTTATCAGCCCAATATGGCGGCACCTAAACGCTTATGTAGAAGGAGAAATAGTACTGACTCTTGGTTTCGGAAAGCGAGGGTATGGGTTGGAAAACTCGCTTTAACTCCCAAACTAATCGTGATATGAAGATTGTTTTTGCAAAAAGTTAGTGAATGTTTGGGCATACATAAAATGTAAAAGCAAAAAATGAATTTCCTGCAAAAAAATTACTTTTGTAGCTGGCCTGCCATCTTAACAAGCTACGCGAGAAATACGGTCGCTACGTACCGCTATTTATAGAACGTCTTTCACGGCAATGCTTTAGCGAGCTGCGTCAAGAATGCCCTGTATATGTCTTCAATGAAGCTCTCGCCAACTCTGCATGTGGCACTGAGTGTGCGGCAATGTAGGGAATATTGTGCTCATAATTTGCGCTTGCCGGCGCATCACACTTCTCGTCTCGGAGATTACACGTGGACTTCTCGGCAGCGCCAGTAGTTGGCGCAGTGTGTTTACAAGCAAGCACGACAGAGGAGCCCATCTGTCGCATGGCGCGTTTCGGACGTTCACCACGCAGCGGCGCTCAAAGCATTTCAGAGGCCATCCGCAGGTTTCGCGGCGGCGCCGACAGATGGCGCCGGGTGTACTCAAGGAGCACGAAAGCGAAGTGCATTGCACGCCTCGTAACTCGTTTTGGCGGTGGCAATACGTTCTGTCCGATATGTAATTCTAAACGCATTAGCGTCAACAGACATCGTGAGATCAGTTATACAGATTTCTTTCTTTTACATTTACTGGCTTACTATATGGCTTTGACTTTTGGTCTGGTTCAGCTGACATTCACGCGCGAATACAAATATAGACTTTTATTTTGGTTGGCCCCTTCTGGTAACACGAACATCTAGTTAGACGTGCAGATTTGAATACACAGTTAGAGTTCTTAACGGGAATCTACTGTGAGACGCTGGAAATGCTGTGAGGGATAACAAGATGGCATATGCATTTTCTGGCTTAATTTACAGTGGCAGTTTCAAGAACCCTGTACCATTGAGCACTTCTATATGTTTGTAATGATGAAAATGCAGGGCGCTGGTGTGGCGACACTCTCGATGCTTGGCTACCAACTGTGGCACATGGCTCAAACTATCAAAACAGGAACAAGAGCTGCAAGGCTTCCAGTATCTCTTAACTACTGCCCTGGAAATCAAAGTAGCGCATTTTCACCACTTAACTATACCTCTACAATGCCAAACCTTGAGTAAGTAAACGAGAACGTCAATACTCGGTCGCGTACTTAACTAAATGTATTCGGGAGTTTTCTTTTTAAAGTAAAGAAAGCGTTAATTTACTTCCTGCAGGCTAAGTTACTATTTGGCAGCAAGTTATCAAGCAGTAAGAGTAGGCGAAGGAAACACTCGGCAGAATGTGGCTCTATCTGCTTTAATAACTTTGTAAAATAATGAAGAAGTGAAAATGCAGAAGCTGCCAAGAGAAAGGCAATGCTGTTGCAGAATAGCTGTGCTAAAATTCACTCATTTATGACATACTATAGGATATTTCTAGAGGGACCGAGGTTAGGTCCACTATAACAATGCGTGAGTCGACGAGCGAAAGAACAAGGAACTGTTCAGGCCGATGGCAGGAGCAGAAGCCATATTTTATTCTTGTATTTGTCTAACAAGCAGCACGCAGCACGGGTAACGAGGCACATGCGCATGCCCATGCACCTGAGCACGCCTTAAATAAAAAGGCGGCCGATGAAGATGACGATGGCTGCCAGAGTGCTCCTCTTCCCCCCTCCCTTTTAGGAAACGCGCAGCGATGCACGGGCGCCCAAGAAACGGCTTTTGGTGTCCGGGGGTCGGCTAAATGCTCTGTTTCCACGGTGGTAAAGTGGTCGAAAACGCATAATTGTCGCAATGCTGTTCGGGGGAAACATTAGCCACCAGGAGGCCGTCGAGATATGCAATTACGAAGGGAAGTCCCCGGGTTACGTCGTGATGAACCTCTGGAACGTCCGAGCAGCGTTGCTCAACCCGAACGGCATGCGAACGTACTCGAAAAGCCCGAATGGTGTTACAATTGCAGTCTTAGGGTATGTCCACTGGCTCAACCGGAATCGAGTGGTAGGCCTTTAACAAATCTATCTTGCTGAATATCACCGCTCCCGCTGTGTTGGCAGAGAAGTCGTGAATGTGGGGCAGAAGATAGCGATCAAGGATGGTGCGCGCCCTGAGTGCACGGTAATCGCCGAACGGGCGCCAATCCCCGGGGTCACGCTTGGGAACCATGTGGAGAGCTGACGACCAACTGCTCCACGAAGGACGGATGATGCCCAGTTGCAGCATGTGGTTCAATTTTCTTTTGGTGAATGCAAGGTGGACCCCAGCGAGGTGGCTGGGTCGGCAAAACACTGGAGGGCCAGTAGGGGCAACGTGATGCGTGATGTTGTGACGTACTGGCAGCTCAACGTTGGAGGGTTTCGTGATGAGAGGGAAATCTGACAAAATTGAGGCGCACATAGGTGATGGTAATCGGAGACGCCGTTCCAGTGATTAATGTCGTAGGCGTGAGGATGCGTTGTATAGACATACTGGTCGTCGTGTCCACGAGTCGACGAGCGCGGAGCTCAACAATGACGCGCAGTAGGTCAGAAAATCAGCAGTCAACATGGCCATGCGTAGGTCTGCAACGACGAATACCCAACGGAAGGTGCGTCGGATATAGAAGTCGACGGTAAGAGAGCGCTGACGATATATGTTGCTAGCAGAGCTATTGGCTGCTTGAAGGGGCGCAGTTTTCTCAGAGCGCTGCCAGTCTAGTCACACGGCAGGAACGACGCTGACCTCTGCACCTGTATCCACGAGAAATTGATGTACGGCAATCCTGTCAGCGACGTAGAACACGCGGCTTGTCGTACGGCAGGAATCACTGGCCGCGATCAGTGACTCTGCGGTATGTTTCCCTGCCAGCCGCAAGGAGAAGGGCACTGATGTGCGCTGGCACCGAAGTTGCTCTATTACCAGCAGTATACGCGGCGACGAGGGCTTGAACAAGAGCTAGACCTAGGAGACAATCTGGAATGGGAATCGCGATCTCATCTACGAGAATGGGACGGTGGCCGTAGTACATTAGCATCGGCACGGTCATCGATCAGTTGCTCAAGGCAAGACTGCCAGGCTGCGAGTTGCGACAGCGGAACGGGAGATGCCGTCGCCACAGTAGCTCTTGCTGAATAGTTAACGACGCTATCGGCCAGCTCCACCAACTTGTCGAGGGACAGGTCGCCTGGTGCGGTAGCCAAGGCAATAACCATATCCTGCGGCAGGCGCTGAAGGAACAGTTCTCGCAGCAGCGGGCTGTTTGCGTCCAGCCTAATGTCACTGAGAAGCCGCCGCATGCGACGTAAAAGTTAAGACGGCCACCGAGCTCTTCCTCGTTGAGAAGCTGCTGAAGACGCCTGCGCACAGACACAGACGTGGGGTGCAGCATTGTCGTTTTCGGGTGGTAATAGGGGATGTTCTCGTGGGGCGCGTCCACAACGTCGTAGAACGCCGCAATAATACAGAGTGCGGAGACAGCGTGGTATGACTTCGCTTGTTGCGAAGTAATGCACTGAAGGGTGAAGATGGCCTCCACATGTCTAAAACAGGCTGCAGGATTCTGTGGCAGATGGCAGATGAATCTGCACCGTGGCGATGCCCTCGGCGCCGATCGCCGTTCTGTCGTTCGTGGTCCCTTCCATGATGTGGTGCACGCCTTGCGATCACGTCCGGGTCACCACGTTATAGGGAGCAAAGTTAGGTTCACTATAATAATGCGGGCGTCGGCGAGTGAAAGAGCAAGGAACCGTTCAGGCCGTTGGCACCAGCAGGATAAGCTATATTTTATTATTGTTCCCTGCAGCACCAGGAATGAGGCCCATGCGCATGCCCATGCACCTGAGCGCGCCATAAATAAATAGGCGGCCAATGAAGATGACGATGGCCGCTACATTTCCTTGTGCTTTCTATACGTGGCAATATATGTGGAAGTTTCCCCAGGCTGTGTGCTTGTAGGAGTGAAAGTGGTGTATAAAAAGTCCGCACTGTGGGCATATACTATTCGTTTTTCTGGAACAGTATGCCCACCATAAGGTTCAAGCGATACATTTTAACAGCAAATAATAGACTGTATTGTCTGAGCCTGATGAGGATAATTTAGCTCGGTAAGTACAATTAAAAGATGTACCGGGCGAAGACAAGTCTTTCTCGGCATTCACTAAACCAAGGATTGATGTTAAAATAAATTTTATGTTACACGGAGCGTATGCAGACTTTAATTTTTTCGCTGGGGTCATATTTATTTTGTTACAAAATAAATTCCTTTGAGAAAGAAGGATCAAATTTAGAACATTAAATCAGCCATAAGAAATCAAGCTAACATTTTTGTCACCCGATCCTACCCGAACATCTGAAACGGATGCAACTTGATTAGGTGATGCGCTATGAATCATGTCGATAGTCTTTCAGTGTGTGAGGGTGAGTGACAAATGAGCCTATTTTGCGTAACATAGAAAATAATGCACCATGGTTTGAAATAATGCAGCATAATTTCATAATTCGCACCAGTTTAGAGAACAGGGGAAGCTGCATTGCATCAAAGTTGTCCGTTTGCAAATTAATTTGTTTTTTTTTATTTCACGTATTTCTAGAAATTCTTGTAAATACTGAGGCCTAAGTTATCCCTTTTTGAAGACTCAATGGAAAATTCCTTTTTTTTTCTTGATTTAAGGGAACTTTATTTTTCAGTCCGCTTACATCCTACTTTGATATAAATATGCTGCGCGTCCCGCGCTAAAGTGCGGTCCTAATTCTGTCAATAATGTATTTGTCAAGCCGTAGCTACCGGTAAAAACGAAATTGAGAGCATTCAGAAAGGAAAACACTCTTAGGCATTTTTGTGTGGTTTTTAATGCAGATCAGAAGAAATTTTCTTCATCTTTCGCTTGTCACACTTCTGGAGCAGTTTCTTCGCTTTCATCGGAACTATCGTGATTGCCGTATTTACAAGTGTGGTTACAGGTAAAAGAAAGTGTTGACTTTTGTTTCCTTTTTTGTTCGTTCGGTGGGGTGCGTTGTTGGACAGCAACGTTTTGATTGACGGAGTGATCCGTGAAACAATAGTTCAGTGTGTTCGGTAGTGTAAATTATTGACGATAGTGTTGTAGTGTCTGATGCCCATAACGGAACAACGCCCGTGTCCTGTGCACTGGGGGCAAGTAAAGATCCCCTGGTGGTCAATATTATTTCGGAGCCTGCTACTACGGCGTGCCGCATTATCAAATCTGTGGTTTTGGGGCATAAAAACCCAGAATTCGTTCAATTAAGTTATTAGAACGCAACGCTTAAATATTGAAAAAAAAATTTCCTTCGCCCATGAGGGATGTGACTGCTTTCACCTCACCGCCCGGAAGGCCGGACGACATCGAGTTTGCAGGTTCAGAAGGGCGCTCGCTTGCAGTGAGGCGCAAGCGGTGAGGTCACTGATGGGCATCTGCTAAGGGCGTGACAGTTGCGCTCTTCTTTCGGTCTGTTTCGTGTTTCTGCGTGAAACTGGCCCGCAATTATTACGTTCTAAATATTAGCTGTGTCAAGTGTATTGCCATTCAGCTAATATATATGAGCTCCTTGGTTGGCACGCTTCAAGTCTTCATTGGAATCAGTCCCAAGTCTTTGTTTTAGTTTCATGAGATTAGATTAATTTACATAGTGAATTGACCTTTTGCTGCTATAAATCATTTTCAGTTTTATATCTCTGTGATAAAAGCAATTGAGAGGTAATCATTTATTTATCAATTTTGCTTTTTTAAGCAATTTCGAACGCATTTCAAGAAACGCTTAGTGTAGGCCGGATGTACGCAGCAAATGTGAAGGCCCGAAAATGTCACTGATTTTGGAATTCATATAATGAGCTCCGGTTACTTTCAAATTCAGTGCATGTGAAATTTTAAAGCAATAAAGGAAGCACTGAAACAATCGCATGATATTCGGAAGGTATTCCAAACATGAGGTATAAGGAACTCGACGGTGTCTTGAAGACGGTTTGTGGAGATATATAAGGCGAAGTAGTAGTCTCCGAAAACATTACTTACAACATATAGATTACAGACATGCAGCAGTGATGTGTGTGCACCTGCTGTGGGAGCTCACTTCGTATATAGACCAGCTACAGCACAGGCCGTCATAAATGTATTGTTGTGCTGCCCTCACATTCAGTGCAGGCAAAAAAAAAGTAATTGTTCCCGCAAATGGTGTTATTGTTCCGCGAACGCGACGGGGTAAACAGTAAAGAACAATGGTTTAGGTGCTGAACAGTGAAGAAAAAGAGAATAATTAATGAACCTGTGTTTCTTGTCTGCTGTATGCCAATTTCTTTCAAGGATATATATACTCGTATTTATTATCCCTTTATGGTACAGGCGAAATTAAGCATAAAAAGGACAAAAAACTATCCAATGACGCCTTAGTGCGAATTTGGCAGAAGATCAGGAGCTATGCTTCAAAAGAGGAACCTCATGTGAGTAACAAATATCTAATTACGTCTTCATCGAATCACCCCCACTAACCTCAGCGCTTCTTATTTTTCAGATTACAGAATATAGCTGCGAAGAAAATTGCGTGCCTAAACCAGAAGGCGAAAGCCTCGTGATGCATGACCGGCCAGCTTGCACAAATAAGCAATTGCCGGCAAACTCACAGAATTCTATATTACTTGCTGTATAGAAGCGCAAATAAAGGTTTACTTTCCAAACGAAGATAATTTGGATAGTCAGCTAGAAACTGACGCTTTGTTTATACGCCAGCAAGTCACTTCTTCCAAACAACAAATACGCACACAGGCAGATGTCAATTGTTGCCGGTAGGCCTCTAACCTAAAATTGGGAACCTCTTAGTCAAAAATAAAGAGATAGGGACGCGCAGAACATAGGAAGGGGCACAACTCAGTTGGCACTTTAATGTCATCTGAGATGTACCTCTTCTTAATATTATTGATAATTAATTTTAATGCTATCAAAAAAACTTCTAATGCAAAATTAAGTTATAATGCTGCTTCCCAGCTGGGTCAACGCGCACGGTACGCGGTGGAGTTTTTTGTCACTGCTGCGCTAGTTAACATCAGCAATATTACAGAAGTTGTCGTGTGTTAGTAAGGAGGTCTGCTGCTCGCCAAAAAAGTCCCCGTCATGAGTGCTGTAATTTCTACACTAATTTGTATAAATCGTCTCAAGTCATCCGGACAGCGTCACTACAAAGAAGAAACCTATAAGCTTGCCTGTGTTATTGTGTCGCCGTAAATTCGCTCGGCTAAATCTTTTTCTTCAAATCTACCGTAACAATTCAGTTCAAAGACGCTTTTTCATCCCCCTTGCAGCATGTAAGCCGGAAGCGATCACTATTACAAGGTACGTTTACTCTCTTGGCCCTCCGATGTCTTTAGCGACTCTTTTGTCCTGGGAAGAACCGTCGCATGCAGCCACCTTCCCACTAGCGTTGCCGCCGTAAGCGATGCTCAACAATTCAGATGGCCTTGCAGAATGCTGTGTAACTTCTTTTTTGCTATCACTAACTGCACTTGATTTTTATTTTATACAGCCATTTCTGTAAGTCCTTCGGGCCGTCGGAGTATCTGAATGAGATAACTTGTAGTGAGCAAGAGGGTCACGAACTATTGAGAGAGAACGACGACGTCCGGCAGCCCGGAGAGCGCGAGACATCGACCGACGCTCTTCGGCCAAGGCTGTTGTTACGTAGCCCCTGCTTGTAAATAAACCCCCATACAGTTTGGTGGAAAGGTGCTGGGTAGTCTCCTAGTCTCCCAACCTGGCACTACGACGCCGTATCCTGCCTCTAGCGACAGCGATGGCGGACGAAACCACCACCCAAGGCCTCTCTCAGACTCAACCTACCGCCTGTCTTGGCGTGCTGCCTCAGCGTCACCCACCGATATTCAGCGGGACTGACGACCAAGACGTCGAAGACTGGTTGGCAACTTACCAGAGGGTGAGCGCAGTCAACAAATAACACAATGCGACTAGGCTGACCAATGTCGTATTTTACTTTACCGGCGTCGCCAGTCTCTGGCTCCGCAATCACGAAGCGGAGATTCATAACTGGTCCTCGTTCAAGACCACTTTTTGGGAAATCCTCGGCCGCCCCGCGGCACGCAAGCTCCGTGCAGAACAGCGACTTCGTGAACGTGCTCAACAACCCGGTGAGAACTTCACCAGTTATATTGAAGACCGCGTCGACTTGTGTAAGCGTATCAACCCGTCGATGCACGCGTCGGATAAGATCAAGCAAATCCTAAAAGGAATAGCCGATGACGCATTTCAAATGTTATTGGCCAAATACCCACAAATCATCGCATATGTTGTCAGCTTGTGCCAGAGCTTCGACTAATTGCGCAAGCAAGGAGCCCAAACTCGACGCCCTCTGGAAAAGAACGACTCGATCGCGGCCTCGACTCTGGGTCACCAGAATGCAGTGTTGATTCAGGTCAAGCAGTTCGTGCGTGAAGAGGTCGCCAGACATCTCTCCGCGCCCGAGCCAGCACAGGCACAACATCTGGCCCCAGTCATACCACAAGTTATCCAGGAAGAGGTCACTGACGCTTTGCCTTTCGCTCGTACACCACCTCCGGAGTCTGCACCCTTGACGTACGCGCAAGTCGTCGGTGCCGGGTCGCACGCATCGTCAGCTTACATATTCTATGTGACGGCAGCCGTTCGACTACCACCTGTTCTTTTCAGCCGACCAGTCCCCGTGTTTTCAAATCCATGGCGCAGTGCGGACAATCGCCCTATATGCTATTCTTGGGGTTATGCAGGACATGTGGCACGCTTCTGTCGCCGTCGCCTTCCTGTTCAAATAGACGCCATGCGACCATCTGCGTACGATCCTATATGCTTTAATGGCACAGCGCGGCTACAACAATCCTATTCGCCCGTGCGCCTGCCGTCCGCTACCCACCGATCTCCGTCCCCTCGACGTCGCTCCCTGTCTCCTATGCGCCGTCGGCCCCGCCCTTCTGACGCGCAAAACTAGATGCCGCAGTTCCCGATGCACGAACTGCGTCGTCGTCGATCATTTCAAGTTCTCGCATTTTTCCGGCCAACCTCATCGACGTTTTTGTGGATGGCTTTCATACCCTTGCGCTTGTGTACACTCGTGCTGTAGTTTCAGTGATAGACATGAAAGTTTGCCCCTTGCTTAGGAAGGTTACCACGACATCAAACAGATTGTCCCTCCGTGCCAAGGCTGTTGTTACGTAGGCCTTGATTGTATACAAACCCCCTTACAAACTGAATAAAAAATGAACAACTTGTGCGAGTGTCTTTCTTGTGGACCTTTGGTTTTAACGCAGTTTCGTTCAGCGCCTGCAAGGCTGAGCGTTATGCGCTCCGTCATGCGGCCACCTGGCCGCTATACATGCTTCACTATAGTGGCCACTTATATGGTTCACCGCAGTGGTAGTGCGTCATTACTAGCAGTCCCTCTCTCAAAGAGCAACACACTTTGACGAACACTCATGACGCACCATCGGCTGCGAAAAAAGTCGCAGTTAGGCCCGAAAAGCGAACCATCAATTGCGATAGCAAATTTACTAGTAGAGTATACGGAGTAAGGATAGTAGTTTTATGGGCTGCATTAACTTGGACACATTCGCTTACTAACTGAATTAACAAGCATGGTGTCAGCGCGCCCAAGCAAACATAAATATATCACACTCGATGACCGCAGAGAAGCACTCTCAAAACGCTGACGTGTAAGCGCGGCAGGAGCAGTGACTGAAGATTCCTGTGGTCTGTCGTTTCAACGGCAACTGAGCGGCGAAAGCACAGCGCATACAAAAGTCAGAGTCATGTGGAGATCGCTTTCAAGATACGGTGCGCGCGACTGCCCTCAGCCGTGCAAAGTACGCAGTTCCTGGCAAGCGTAGAAGCCGCTCGCCCTCCATACCGCGCTGCCTTCCCGCTTCCCTCCTTTCGCGTGGGCGATTGAGTGGCCAGTTCCCCTTGCACCCGGTCACAATATACGCATTTAGTGCGCAGCTAAACGTCACCTCCCCTCCCCCCACGGCCTTTCGCACAACCGGAGACGTCGCATTTGCTATCCGCCGTGCGGTCGCTCGCCATGAAAGCGCGCGTACCTCGCGCGCTTTTCACTCTCACATGCAGCATTTGGCGCGCGGGGACGACTTTATCGCCGTTGGACTTTATACGGAACCTCACGGCGACAACGACGGCGACAGAAGGAATGCGCATGGAGTGTCCATATAATTGCTATCACAATTATACACAACATATAATAAACTATTTTTGTTTATGCAATATACAGCGTGTCCCAGCTATCACGCAGCACGATTTAAAAAAAGAGCAACGGCGTTACGCGAAGCAAACGTAGTGCTTATTGTTTCCAGTACAGTGTAGTAGCGCCAGTAATGTTTAGGGGCGAAGCTCCTTACGCCGTGGGTCAGTCTCTCCTCCGTCGTAGCCACCTCGTCCAGTTCGTGAAGTGATCACTAGATGGCGTTGGTGGCGCTCGCTCCATAGAGATACATAGTAAAGGCTAGTGTGACGGGATATCACTAGATGGCGCTAGCGCAGCATAGTTCATGCAATAAAATACGAGATTGCGCTGCGGCGCTCGCTCCTTTCAGATGTATAAGAGCGCATAGCGTGATGAGCGATCACTAGATCATTGGATAGAGGCAATCGTTTGAGATGTTTCGATGCAGTGCGATGGGAGACCGCTAGGGGTGAGAGCTATAAAATGCGCTCGCTCTTGGTGCGCTTCCTCTTTCGCTCGGAGTCGCTGCGCCATACGGAAGACAAGGCGGCGGAGCGGAGGGCACGGAAAACGCTGCAGCGCGCGCTCGCAGACAGAACCCGGAGGTGAGATCCCGCGAAGCCGAAGCTGCACGGAGGCGCCAAAAAACGGATCCCGACGTTCGAGCCCGCGAAGCGGAAGGTGCGCGGCGACGCCGAGAAGCGGATCCAGAAACTGTGAGAGCCCGAGAAGCGGCGAAGAAACGCGCGTGCAGGCAGGCGGATCCCGAGGCTGTGCGAGCGCGGGAAGCTGCTGCCAAGCGCCTCAAGCGAGCTCTGCCCGAAGGCGCAGACGCGCGTTTCAATAAGTGGCTTATACAACACATGGCTTGCAGATATGCTCTCTCGTGCACATCCTTTGACTACTTGAAACCCACGACCACCCAAGGGATGTGCATAGACATTGCACTTACGAACGTCCAACTGCAACCCATACAAGAACTGCTCTCCTTGCATTTCACGGACCATAAAGCCGTCATTTGGAAGGGACAACGGAAGCCAAACCTCATCTACGAAAATGAATAAAAGTTCTTATATAACCTCACACACTGGTTCTCACGTCTTTCATGATGATGTAATGGGCGAATTTTCACGCGAGAGTCATGAACCTCCGGAGCTTCGCCCACTCATCACCATTCACCCCGTGGATATGCTGTGAATTTTTTTTCATTACTGATATTTAATTATTTATTTTAATTATTTATTTAAGTCGAGAAGTACTGTCCTAATTATCAAAGTGGCAATGAGGAGTTTGTAGAAAACCTCGTGGGGCATCTAACTGCGGTATTTTCAGCGCCGTACTAATTGCGTACTCATTTTTTTCCAAGTGATAAAGAAACCCCGCGAAATATTAAAAAGTACCACGTGACGACGCTTCCACCTGCATCATAAAGCAGTGCCCTCAAGTAAGCTGATTGAAACCAACGGCTTTTGCATGTCGCACCGCCCAAGAGACAACGCATCACCTTGACAACGATATGGATGGATCCGCAACAGCAAGTTTCGCGACATAGCAGCGATTTCTTCCTGTCAATTATACGTCACGATTCTTATCTGTCTCTCACGGCTGAGTGAGCCACTTGATAAAATTGGTCCTTGATGACGCGGTCGAAGCCACGCTCTGATCACGGGCAAAACGCAATAAGCAATCAAATAGAAATAGAATATTTAAAATACCAGCGCTGCTCGCACCGCATCGAAGGAATGCATGCGCAGCTATACTTCGCGCCAGAAGCTTGCTTTGGAACAAAGCCAAATTAAAGTGAGGGCGTTATTTTTCATGAGTACGCGCTTCCAAAACAGGTTCATGGCAAAAAATAAAAGTCAAATAAACACACTCGGAAGTGACCCACGTGTAGAGAAAAGACAAAACCGATGCGTTTAATTAGGTAATGTTCCACTGCCTAATGTTCCGATTTGGAAAACGGGACGTGAACGAAAAAAACAGGAACAAGTCAGATCTCAGGGTTGCTTTATTATCGGTGCATTCGTAAGCGCCGTTGAGCACTAGCTACCGCTTATAGGGCGTGTTCGAATAGGTCCCCTTCTGCAGCCACGCAGTACTGAGCCCGCTTTATCACATCTTCAGTGGCTTTTTTGATGAACGAGGGTGGGATTCTGCTGCAGAGATCCGTTATCCTTGCTTTGAGCTCATCTGACGTCTTCGTCCCGGTCACGTAAACACGATCTTTTACGTAACCCAACAGAAACAAATCGAGTGGAGAGAGATCAGGTGACCTAGCCGGCCAATGAACAGGCCCGTGCCTTCCAATCCCTTGAGTGTGAAAAGTCGCATTCAGCCAGTTTCGTGCTCGGCTGCTGCTGTGTGCTGGCGCCCCATCTTGCTGATACCACAGAAGTGGAAGACGTGACAGCGGGACTTCGCTGCAAAACCCATCCACCGTCCCTTCAAGGATTTCGTCCGCGTAACGCTTTTCAGTCACTGTCTGATCGAAGAATACGGGACCAATTATACCACCGACGTAAATTCCACACCACACATTGAATGACCACTGGTACTGGTGCCGAGTGCGCTTTACCCAGTGTGGATTCTAGTCCCTGCAATAGTGTGCATTGTGCAGATTTACCTGGCCATTTTCTGCAAAAATTGCCTTCATCTGCACAGATGACGTTGCTCAGAAAGGTCGGTGAATAATCGGATTTTGTGAGGGTCCAATTCGAAAAATCTTGACGATTCTGCAAGTCCCTCACTTCCAAGCATTGGTGCAGGTTAACGTGGTACGGGTGAAAGGCAGAGTCGTTTAAAATCTTCCAAACTGACGACTTCGAAACTGGTGCCTGGGCGGCCACGTCTCGCACGCTAGCTTCAGGGTTTGAGGTCATAGATGCCAGGACAACCGCGCGTATGTTAGGACTGAAAGATGAAGTCCTCTGCTGCTGTTTCTTGAGGCTGCCGGTTTCTCGCAGGTTTTCATAATTTCTGATGATTGTCGATGCGTTACGTCTACCGCCACACTTCCATGACCGATAAATCTTTCCGGCCTTTCTTGTGTTGCCTTTTGCAGCTCCCAAGGCAAGCATCACGTTCGCCTTCTGCTCATTAGAATAAGACATGGCGACAGGGGCGATACAAAACGCACCTTTAAACCTTTGCGCGCATTTCATCGATCAGCTTCTGCGGTGACAGGTTCCGCGCAGAAAAAAAAGCCACCCGTGCACACTATCCGCTCTAAGACAACAGCTATCACAGCTCGTTTCCAACTGACACCAAACGCGATGTGCTCCTTTGGTTGGGGTAAAGCACAAACTCGGTCACGATTTCTTCTTTCTTTCGTTTATTTCATTCTGGCTAACTCAGAGGGAGCTTGTTCGAGGGCGTTGCTTTATTATGCGGGTTGGAGCGTCGTCACGTTATATTTTTTATATTTCGCGGGGTTTCTTTTTCACTTGGAAAAATGAGTACGCAATTAGTACGGCGCTGAAAATACCGCAGTTAGATGCCCCACGTGGTTGCCTACAAACGCCTCATTGACACTTTGATAGTTAGGACAGTACTGCTCGAGTTAGATAATTAATTAAAATATATAATTAAATAGCAGTAATGAAAAAAATTACTGGCGGCTGCTACACTGTACTGGAAACAATACGCACTAGGTTTGCTTCGCGTTATGCCGTTGCTCTTTTTTTAAATCGTGCTGCGTGATAGCTGGGACACCCTGTATAAATACATCGATAAAAAGTAAACCCGGCGTTTTACTCCTGTAATGATACTGACCCCGTATAGATAAGAGAAAATTTCAGAAAAAGACTGCACGGGAAAGCTACATGACCAATACGGAGTAGGAAAAGTTTTTAATGCAGACTCAACACACACGCTAGAATATATTAGAAGCGAAAATTTAGTCAAACCACATGCAATAAAACCAATCCAACTAAACGCAATGCCTGCAATTATGTTTACCTTCACCTTGTGCTGCATGTAACTTTATGCAATGTTTCTTTATCGACAACAAGGTTGTCAACATTAAAATCATAGAATTTTAATGATTGTGCATTACACCATTCACAGTCTGTGTTGAAGTTCGAGAAGCAAATCAAGAGGATGTACAATGTCACCACTGCGTTTTCGACCACGCAGTGGTGTCACGAGGGCGAAAACGATGTATGATCCTTGCCGAGTTAAGTACGGTATGGCCGACGTATGCACAGAGAAATGCGAAACATCTGAAGATTATGCACCTCTTTTGTAAGAGTGAAACGTACTCCGGCTGGATGATTACCGCAATGATTTTTAAATTACTCGACTAAAGCTGTATTAGTTGATATTTTCTTTGATTGCGAGGAATCAGCTGAGGTTACACACGCAAAATCAGTCAACTGTCTGCATGGCGGTCCTCCCTCTGCTTGATCAATAGCGAGAAAGGTAACAATCGCTTGAGCCGCAATGCTCACGGGTCGTTTATGGGATTCTCAGCACACAATCCACCCGCACCCGCAGAACTTGGAGCCAGTTGCCTTGGAATCTAGACGGTGCAATAGGTAGCTGATATTGCATATGCGTTGAACAAGCGTCCGGTGCCGCGCTAAGGGCCGCCCGTTCGTGAAGAGTTGACGGTGGATAGCGCCGTACCCTTCAAAATGCTTTCACAAAATCAATTTCAAGCTTGTACGCCAACCTCTGCGTAAAGAACCGCTAAATACCGGCAAATGAACCGGTAAGTATTCTTGCTACGGCATGAATGCAGCACCAAAGGTTTAATCGCTGAACAACAGAAAGCAGATGAATGGACGCACCCGCTTGCTAAATCTTTACATCCAGTGGTCTAAAGGAAGTGCAACCCTTGTCTCTTACAGCAGCGTCGCGTAAACTTTCTTCTCGGTCGTTCAATGCAAGTTTATCTAGCTTTGCCACTGGTGTATTATCCAGTTTATGACATGATGCAAGCGTGGATCAGTATAAAGGCATAAGGGATAAGCTAACAGGCAAGTGTCAAGTTGAATTAAACTCTAATGGTCTTAGGAGCATTGAGAAACCTCACAAGAAACACGACGCCCGGGCAGGAGAAAATTAGCAAAACCCTGCGTAACCTGGACGAAGGGGCAACGGATAGCTTACTAAATTACGTCAACAAAAGCTGGGCAAGCAGCAGTACGCCAGCCCCACAAAAGAACGCGGACGTAACGATGATTCCAAAACACGGCAAGCCCATAATGTAACAGAACCTGCGCCATATCTCCCTCACGTTCTGCGCGCGGAGACCCTTCGAGCAAATGGTCCGGCAAGGGGTGCACCTCGGAAAACTATGTTTGGTTTCCCGCCATAGCTCTCCGCCTAGGATGTTCTACTTCAGCTGAAAGAAGTTGTGCTCTGGAAGAAAAAAGAGACAGACGTTGGTGCCTGGTGTCCACAAATTATATGTTAGGAGCGTCCGCTCAATTAGACGGGAGCGGGACGAAGCGCCGCTGGTTCTCGGTCTTTCAACCATCGATTCCATCGCTCGCGCACCTTCAGCGTTTTGGGTGTGTCGTCGTTGTCTTTTTGGTCGGATCACTGTGGCTCGTGATGGCTACCGCCCCCCCTCCTACCGAGGAAACCGTGTTATCGGGGCGAATGACGAAGAGCGGATGGTGGTGGTGCGAAACGCACGAGGCTAGTAGGGGTGGCCATGTCGGGAGGGAATGTGACAGCAGAAGTGGCAAGAGCGTCAAACTAGTCAGGTTTCAGACAGTAGACAGAGACCGTTTCTTCCCCCCCCCCCCGTTTATAAGTAATTGAAAGTATTCAGGTGCACGCTGGAGTACCTTGAACAGACTATCCTACGGGGGTCGCCTGGGAGTACGTACAGCGTCGTGGCGAATAAAGACGTGCGTGCAGTTCTGAAGGTCACGGTTGTTGTAAACACCACTGGAAGACTGTCGTTTTAGGACTGGGGCTCTGTCGACGGTAGGCGTAGTCTGATACATCATCAGGTGCACTGGGCGAGTCGTCGAAAAATTCGCCAGGGACTCGAAGCGTGGTGCCAAACGTTAGCTTGGCGGCGCTGGAGGAAGTCACTGCCAGAAGCGGCGCGGAAGCTAAGCATAACAAAAGAATCCGCTGGATCCATGATGAAGGAAAAGTCCAAGCCATGATTGAAGCCTTTAGTTGACAGTGAAAACGTTCGATGATCGCATTGGATATCAGGTGGTAAGAGGTAGTCTTGATGTGAATGACGCCGAGGAGCCGAGCCAGATTGGCGAATAATGGTGAGTCGAATTGATGACCATGGTCCGTCATAATGGCGTAAGGCACACCAGCGGCTAATCCAGAGAGTGATGAGTGCTCGAGCTGTCGACTCCGACGTTATGTTCAGGAGGGACATCGTTTCAGGCCATCTGGTGAACCTATCAATGCAGGTTAACAAGTAGAGATCGTTACCGCAGGGAGGAAGGAGGCCGACAATGTCGACCTGCAGATGGCTGAAGCTGGTGTTCGGGGATGGGAATGAGCCAAGAGGAGTCGCAGTGTGGCGTTGCACTGTTGGCAGTAGAGGCACGCGCGTGGCGAGCGACTAATGTCTACGTTGATACTAAGCCACACATAACGAGAAGTGACGAGTCGCTGTATTTAGCGAATGCCTGGATGAGCTAAAGAATCGGTGGGCATCTAAGGCAGTCCGTTGGTATGAGCGAGGCACGTAGGGACGAGGATATCCGGTCGACGTATCAAAAACGAGGGGCACGTCACAGCCAGGGATCAAGACATCTTGAGACACTAGAGAGGTGCCACTCGTGCGAAGCGGCTGGAGCTCGGCATCGGTACTCTGGGCAGCAGCCATGACTGTGAAGTCTATGACCTGTCGGCCGTGGTCCATGGCAAGAATGGCGGCGAGAGAGAATGCGTCGGCAACAGCGTTGGATTTCACGCTGACGTAACGAATGTCGCTGGGCTATTCAGAAATGTAGGAGAGCTGTCTAATTTCGCGTCGAGCGTAGGATGTGCTGCTGGACGCTAGGGCGGATGTCAATGCTTTCTGGTCAGTAAGGACATGAAAGGAGCGTCCCTCGAGAAAATGTCGAAAGAGCTTCACAGCCGAATAGATGGACGAAGTGGATGTAGCGGTGCTCAAGGGGCGCAAGCTTCTTGGAAAAAGAAGGCGATGGACCGCCAAGCGCCAGCAATTAACTGCTGGTGACTGCGCCGACTGCGGTGTCGGCTGCGTCAACCATTACGGATGTTGGGGCGTTGCACTTGGGGGGATAGGAGCCTCGCGCCGGCACTGACTGCCTTTTTCACCGGATAAGACTACCTCATTCGATCAACACCTACTCAGTCAACTGTTCTTGGAGCGCCTATCTTCCACTATAATAACGCCAGAGATAAACCAGTTGCGGCTGCAACTGGTTTATCTCTGGCGAATCTCGCGCAACTTGCCGACTCCATGATGGACGTCGCCTCCCCACCCATTTCTTCGATCGCGACGACGTCCGCAACAAATGACGCCTCTCGTCTTTCGGCACCTGATCTGCAGGCACTTCGGGACAACTTTTGCAGCCAGATAGACCATCTATCCGGGCAGATTGCCACCCTATCAGCTTGCTCTCGATCTCCGTGACGCCGCCGCTCCTCTTCACGCCAGGGATCCTCATCTCGATCGCCGCGTCTCAGCGAGTGCTAGTATCACCGAACGTTCGGCGCAGCCGCCCGAAAGTACGCGTCTCCCTGCACTTACTCAGGAAACTCTCCGGCTCTCCATTAGAAGCGGTGAGGGGTGGCGGTTCAGCAAGCAGCCGCTTATTCTTCGTTCTCGACAAGGCGTTTGGGCTCCGTTTCCTAGTAGACACGGGAGCCGAAGTCAGCGTTGTTCCACCCTCGCCTACATTTCCGCAGAATCGCCGATCTGCAGTTAAGCTGCAAGCCGCCAAAAAAACCAACAACGTGATTTACGGTGAAGGCGCCCTCACATTGAACATTGGACTCCGGCGTTTGTTCCGATGGCTTTTCCTCGTAGCGGAGCTGGCTTACCCGATTCTTGGTGCAGACTTTGTTCGTCGGTTTCACCTGCTGGTGGACATGGCCCACAAGCATCTTGTCGATTCTACGACATACCTAACCGTGCAAGGTATAGTGTGCACAGCCGGCGTCAGCACTGTAACCAACCACTTTCATCGGGTTATGAACCATTATTCGACGAATTTCAAAACCAGCTTCGACCGTTCAATTGCATGCGTTCTGTCAAGGCACAGGAGCACCTGTCCACAGTCGTTCACGACGTATTGCTCCCGACCGACTCAACATCCTCACAGCCGAATTTGAACATATGCTCGAGCTTGGCATTGTGCGACTATCATCAAGTCCTCTGCACATGGTGACCCAGAAGTAACCAGGTGACTGGCGGCCCTGCGGTGACTACCACGCCTTGAACAACGCCACTATTCCCGATCAATACCCCCTTGTGATGATTAGGTTCTTTATAGTGTGATAGGAAACGCATCCAAGGTGTTGCGCCTTGGTGCTTCCAATAAAAGACAAGGCTGGCTGCAAACCACACGCAAGGGAAACATTTATCAATAGAAGATAACATTCTCTTTTATACACGGACTAGGAATAACAAGCAAAGAAATTACAAGCACAGTTATGGCACGAGATACACGGATAAGTTCAAGAACAAAGTTAGAGTTCACTAAGATACCTAAGGGTAACAAACAAGCGGAGGTCACGTGCAAGTAAAGCGTGCGTTCACCAGTTATAGGTGGGGTTGGTGGTCCAGAAGTGCATGTTAAGGTGGCACCAGCACAATGAAGCCTGTGGTCGGACGAAGGGAGCAAGTCTCGAACGATCGACGTGTCGCTGGCTCAACCAAGGTCTTGCCACTGAGAGGAGATCAGATAGGGTTGTCTCGAGCTTCTCCAGCAGGTCCGCTGTGATCGAGTGGAAGGCGTAGGCATCCAGGCCCAGTCGCCTGGCAGCCCACTCTTCCGCGCCTCGTCGTCCAGCTTCCGGAGAGCGCTCACTTTTGAGCAAATGGCAGCCTGCGGTGGGAAGATGCCGGTTCGTCGGCACTTGCAGAGCCGGCCAGGTAGAGGCCTCGTGAGCCCGGGTCCAAGCACCCGTCAAGCTCATACCTCTGCACCCTAGCCGCCTTCACTTCTTCCGACCGCCGACGTCTCTTCTCCCTTTTTCACCATCATGATGATGATCTTAAACCATGGCACGTACCCGCTCTTCCGTTCTTCTCTTACTCTTCTTTTCTCCTGATCTCTCGTGGTCTCTTCTTTAGAGGTTGCTTTTTTCTTGCTACGCTCGGCGCGCTTCAGTCAAACTCATGTAGTACTTCATTTTTGTCATCGTCTTTTGCTCCCGGCCATCCTACGCACCATGTTCGCATCGCCTCGCGCACTTCACATATCACAAAAGCCCCCCTTTCAAAGTTTTTTTCGTCAGAAAAAAAAAACGTGCACGTGCGCGAGATACATTTCATGGCCTTAGACACTGGGCATCTGGGTAACACCTATCATCGTTCTGCACTTAGGTGATACACCGTTTAGCACATGCCAACACAGTTCCTATTATGACAGACAACTACAGACAAGGGAAGGGTTACGCAACTGAAACCAAAGTGCCACCCTTTTCCCAAGTGCAATGGTGACTGGTCTTAACCATTCTCGAAAGGAAACTTCAGGCCCCGCAATATTCTCAGCCTAGGCCATTCAACAGAGATCTCGATAATGAAGATACTTCCTGTTGCTTCTTTGGATGAGGGCTGAGAAGCGTTTCTCTTAAGCCAGTATTCAGGAGAGCCATTTGCAAATTCTTTTGGCAGGAAAAAAAATACACGCTGTCACCAAGTAGCACACCTGGGAACAAATTACTGTGCTTGCTGAATACTGAGGACTTGTGCTGAAGAGCACGGTCAGTCAATTTGATATGGGTCATACGATGAATAGCAGCCAATGACAGGGCGCCACCCGTGACTGGTTTCGCCTTTATCTTTAGCCTGCCATTTTTCACTTTAGGAAGGGCACCAGTTTCTTCTATTTTGGTTTGATACGTTTGGTCCTCTGTCTTCAGTCTGCCACAGTTGAAATCTGAATCGCCTTGTTCAGTATGAAAAGTACTACCTACGGTGACTACTCTCTCACAGTTATACTTCAACACATTCACATTGCTCAATGGTATCATTTCCTTATTCTCACTACCGGCTGTCGTTTTCTCGTTAGTTGTCATGAAACCACTTTCGTCAGATAAATCTTTTAACACATTTGTAAGTTCTCGGTTTGATGAAACTAGATCCCTAATTTTCATTTCTGTTTGTTCATCCGTGTTGTGCCCCAGTTCAACCATTGGGACCACCTGCTTTAGACCAGGAACTTCGATAGCTTCCTCCTCGTCATCGCAAAAGGAAGTTAGCAATGATGACAGAATGTGCTCTGCCTCATCAAGCTTGTGGCGCAATTGCAAAATGCGCTCTTCTCTCTCTTTGATCTCGTTCACAAATTCGAAAGGAACATCCTTTCCTTGCTCCAATGCTTCTAGCTTAGACTGAACCCACCCCTTTAGATCCGGTCCAGTCAATCCCATCTTTATTCCAATTTGCCTCAACTCTTGCTCCGTCAGTTTCAGTCGTAACCCCAGTATCCATGTCTCTAATTCCAACTGCGTCTTAGCAGCGTCTCGCTCAGCGAGCACCTCTTCGTGAACTTGAGCGGTTTGTTCATCAACCCAGGCACCTAATTTCGCGCCCTGCAGCCCAATGCGCTCGCCAAACGCCACCAGCTCGGCCAGACACGTCGCCATTACTGTAAGTTCGGGCAACCACGAGCAAACGGTTTCGTCTCGTTACAGTTAGGTCCTATATTTAGGAATACTTGCAGCAAAACAACCAGTCTTGTCCTGTCGTGGACGCTATTTGTGATGATTAGGTTCTTGATAGTGTGATAGTAAACGCATCCAAGGTGTTGCGCCTTGGTGCTTTCAATAAAAGACGAGGCTGGCTGCAAACCACACGCAAGGGAAACATTTATCAATAGAACATAACACTCTCTTTTATACACGGACTAGGAATAACAAGCAAAGAAATTACAAGCACAGTTATGGCACGATATACACGGATAAGTTCAAGAACAAAGTTAGAGTTCACTAAGATACCTAAGGGTAACAAACAAGCGGAGGTCACGTGCAAGTAAAGCGTGCGTTCACCAGTTATAGGTGGGGTTGGTGGTCCAGAAGTGCATGTTGAGGTGGCACCAGCAAAATGAAGCTTGTGGTCGGACGAAGGGAGCAAGTCTCGAACGGTCGACGTGTCGCTGGCTCAACCAAGGTCTTGCCACTGAGAGGAGATCAGATAGGGTTGTCTCGAGCTTCTCCAGCAGGTCCGCTGTGATCGAGTGGAAGGCCTAGGCATCCAGGCCCAGTCGCCTGGCAGCCCACTCTTCCGCGCCTCGTCGTCCAGCTTCCGGAGAGCGCTCACTGTTGAGCAAATGGCAGCCTGCGGTGGGAAGATGCCGGTTCGTCGGCACTTGCAGAGCCGGCCAGGTAGAGGCCTCGTGAGCCCGGGTCCAAGCACCCGTCAAGCTCATACCTCTGCACCCTAGCCGCCTTCACTTCTTCCAACCGCCGACGTCTCTTCTCCCTTTTTCACCATCGTGATGATGATCTTAAACCATGGCACGCACCCGCTCTTCCGTTCTTCTCTTACTCTTCTTTTCTCCTGATCTCTCGTGGTCTCTACTTTAGAGGTTGCTTTTTTCTTGCTACGCTCGGCGCGCTGCAGTCAAACTCATGTAGTACTTCATTTTTGTCATCGTCTTTTGCTCCCGGCCATCCTACGCACCATGTTCGCATCGCCTCGCGCACTTCACATATCACAAAAGCCCCCCTTTCAAAGTTTTTTTTTCGTCAGAAAAAAAAACGTGCACGTGCGCGAGATACATTTCATGGCCTTAGACACTGGGCATCTGGGTAACACCTATCATCGTTCTGCACTTAGGTGATACACCGTTTAGCACATGCCAACACAGTTCCTATTATGACAGACAACTACAGACAAGGGAAGCGTTACGCAACTGAAACCAAAGTGCCACCCTTTTCCCAAGTGCATTGGTGACTGGTCTTAACCATTCTCGAAAGGAAACTTCAGGCCCCGCAATATTCTCAGCCTAGGCCATTCAACAGAGATCTCGATAATGAAGATACTTCCTGTTGCTTCTTTGGATGAGGGCTGAGAAGCGTTTCTCTTAAGCCAGTATTCAGGAGAGCCATTTGCAAATTCTTTTGGCAGGAAAAAAATACACGCTGTCACCAAGTAGCACACCTGGGAACAAATTACTGTGCTTGCTGAATACTGAGGACTTGTGCTGAAGAGCACGGTCAGTCAATTTGATATGGGTCATACGATGACTAGCAGCCAATGACAGGGCGCCACCCGTGACTGGTTTCGCCTTTATCTTTAGCCTGCCATTTTTCACTTTAGGAAGGGCACCAGTTTCTTCTATTTTGGTTTGATACGTTTGGTCCTCTGTCTTCAGTCTGCCACAGTTGAAATCTGAATCGCCTTGTTCAGTATGAAAAGTACTACCTACGGTGACTACTCTCTCACAGTTATACTTCAACACATTCACATTGCTCAATGGTATCATTTCCTTATTCTCACTACCGGCTGTCGTTTTCTCGTTAGCTGTCATCAAACCACTTTCGTCAGATAAATCTTTTAACACATTTGTAAGTGCTCGGTTTGATGAAACTAGATTCCTAATTTTCAGTTCTGTTTGTTCATCAGTGTTGTGCCCCAGTTCAACCATTGGGACCACCTGCTTTAGACCAGGAACTTCGATAGCTTCCTCCTCGTCATCGCAAAAGGAAGTTAGCATTGATGACAGAATGTGCTCAGCCTCATCAAGCTTGTGGCGAAATTGCAAAATGCGCTCTTCTATCTCTTTGATCTCGTTCACAAATTCGAAAGGAACATCCTTTCCTTGCTCCAATGCTTCTAGCTTAGACTGAACCCACCCCTTTAGATCCGGTCCAGTCAATCCCATCTTTATTCCAATTTGCCTCAACTCTTGCTCCGCCAGTTTCAGTCGTAACCCCAGTATCCGTGTCTCTAATTCCAACTGCGTCTTAGCAGCGTCTCGCTCAGCGAGCACCTCTTCGTGAACTTGAGCGGTTTGTTCACCAACCCAGGCACCTAATTTCGCGCCCTGCAGCCCAATGCGCTCGCCCAACGCCACCAGCTCGGCCAGACACGTCGCCATTACTGTAAGTTCGGGCAACCACGAGCAAACGGTTTCGTCTCGTTACAGTGAGGTCCTATATTTAGGAATACTTGCAGCAAAACAACCAGTCTTGTCCTGTCGTGGACGCCATTTGTGATGATTAGGTTCTTTATAGTGTGATAGTAAACGCATCCAAGGTGTTGCGCCTTGGTGCTTCCAATAAAAGACAAGGCTGGCTGCAAACCACACGCAAGGGAAACATTTATCAATAGAAGATAACACTCTCTTTTATACACGGACTAGGAATAACAAGCAAAGAAATTACAAGCAAAGTTATGGCACGATATACACGGATAAGTTCAAGAACAAAGTTAGAGTTCACTAAGATACCTAAGGGTAACAAACAAGCGGAGGTCACGTGCAAGTAAAGCGTGCGTTCACCAGTTATAGGTGGGGTTGGTGGTCCAGAAGTGCATGCTGAGGTGGCACCAGCAAAATGAAGCCTGTGGTCGGACGAAGGGAGCAAGTCTCGAACGGTCGACGTGTCGCTGGCTCAACCAAAGTCTTGCCACTGAGAGGAGATCAGATAGGGTTGTCTCGAGCTTCTCCAGCAGGTCCGCTGTGATCGAGTGGAAGGCCTAGGCATCCAGGCCCAGTCGCCTGGCAGCCCACTCTTCCGCGCCTCGTCGTCCAGCTTCCGGAGAGCGCTCACTGTTGAGCAAATGGCAGCCTGCGGTGGGAAGATGCCGGTTCGTCGGCACTTGCAGAGCCGGCCAGGTAGAGGCCTCGTGAGCCCGGGTCCAAGCACCCGTCAAGCTCATACCTCTGCACCCTAGCCGCCTTCACTTCTTCCAACCGCCGACGTCTCTTCTCCCTTTTTCACCATCATGATGATGATCTTAAACCATGGCACGTACCCGCTCTTCCGTTCTTCTCTTACTCTTCTTTTCTCCTGATCTCTCGTGGTCTTTTCTTTAGAGGTTGCTTTTTTCTTGCTACGCTCGGCGCGCTTCAGTCAAACTCATGTAGTACTTCATTTTTGTCATCGTCTTTTGCTCCCGGCCATCCTACGCACCATGTTCGCATCGCCTCGCGCACTTCACATATCACACCCCTGTCTATCGTTGCGGATTTCACAGCTCCACCTGCATGGATTAACTATCTTTTGAAAGATATTCCTAGTCACGGCGAACCCTCGGATATACCAAAACCTGCTGTCATAACGTCTTTTGGCCTCTTCGAATACCTGCGGGTGCCCGTTGTTCTGCTTTGCCTACATCGATAACCTTCTCATCTTTAGCCGCGATGCATACGACCACATTTCAAACCTTCGACAGCTTTTCCAACGCCTTGACGAGTACAGCATAATTGTCAACAAAGCCAAGTGTACGTTCGGCGTGCATAAACTTGACTTTCATAATTGGACGCCACATTGATCGTCACGGCATCCGGCCACTCCCTAACAAAGTGCAAGTCGTTCACGATTTTCCTCAGCCCACTTCCGTACGTAAATTACCCTAGTTGCTGGGGCTGATTAATTTCTATCGGCGTTTCATCCCCCGCGGCGCTCATCTGATTCATCCCCTTATAGATCTACTCCAGGGAAACAAGAACTCTACTCCCATGACATGGTCTGAAAGTACGCCCAACTCTTTCGAGGCTATTAACACCCAGCTCGCAAACGTCACCCTTCTTGTTCACCCAACACCTGATGCTCCGCTCTGTCTCATGACCGACACGTCAGATGTCGCAGTTGGAGCCGCATTACAACAGTGCGTTGACGCATCGCGGCAACCGCTAGCTTTCCCATCACGCAAGCTCTCCTCCACCGAGGAGGAACGCTGCGAGCGCGGAGCGAGCGCACGCGCCTCACATCGGTTCCGGCAATTTCCCTCTGGTTTACCGAAAATTCGAAGGGACCCCATGACATTTTGCATCTACTTGACGGACAACATCACCCGGTGCCTGAAGATACCGCTCTGGACCAGGTGCACCAGTTTTTGGGCATTTTAGACCCATTTTTGGCTTCGCCACTTCACCCAACTGGCCCTAACACCCCGGAGTCGGTCTCCATCGTTCTCCGCGGCCGCCCTGGCGGCCTCTGCTTGGCGCGGGTACGATCCCGAGATGGTGACATGGTCAGAAATCGTCCCAGAAGCCCAGTCTTCGCTTGAAACTTCCCCTCCGAAGGAGGGGATAGTGGATGAAGGCCTTTTTTTTCATTGGTGGCACTTCGTAAACGCCACCAACGCCCGAACACCTCGGCGGTCAACGGACTCTCCATGAGTGCCGGTGTTTCTGTGCCTCCGAATACTGCAAGGTCCAACTCTCAGCTCTCGCAAGCAGCGGTATCGAAGAAATGGTGGCCCACCGCTATGCCTCGACTCCGCAAAGATTTCACGATCGTCATCAAGCCCAGAGTGACGATCTCCCTGAAGACGGCCCTGCAGAACGGTGAGCTTGGTGCTTTGCTCTTTGCCTATGTAAATCCAGCTTTGGCGGACATTCTTAGTGTCTGGCCCATCTGGGACCAGAATATCGTCATTGCCACCACTAAAGACGTCAATGCGACGAACACGCTCGCTCGTGAATTTACACTCAATGCTTCCAAAGGCCCCATACCGGTGGGCGGACACGCCAAAGTCAACGGTGAAGTCTGCAGGGGGACTATTATGGTCTATGAGCAGGCAACTTCTACCACCCTGAAATATAAGGTCCAGTGGCGCGGAGGAGAGGTAGCCTTCATCCGCAAGCTGGGGAAGTCGACGATTGCCCTGCTCACCTTCGCGGGACACAGAGTACAGCGTTACGTGCACTATAACAGTGACGACTGTTCGTCACTGTAACGTCACTGTTGATGTTACCAAAGTCACCAAGTGAAAGTCAACGGTGTAGTCTGTAGGGGCATTATTATGGTTCATGAGCAGGACACTTCTACCACCCTGAAATCTAAGTTCCAGTGGCGCGGAGGATAGATAGCCTTCATCCGCAAGCTGGGGAAGTCGACGATTGCCCTGCTTACCTTCACCTTCGCGGGACACCTCCGCGCTACGTACACTATAACAGTGACGACTGTTCGTCACTGTTACATCACTGTTGATGTCACCACAGTCACCACCTGACGACAGTGGTGACTCTGGTGCACGAATATCAAATATAAGCGGACTATTCCCCTGTGTTGCCGATGTGGCTCCATCGGTCACCGTCCGGACTTATGCCCGAATCCTCAAGACAGTCGCTGTGGACACTGCAGCGAAACAGCCATAGTCTTCGAAGATGGCAACATGGCGCCCCACGAGTGCACTCCTTCCTGCATCGTGCGCGGTGACGGTCATGTTACGGGCTCGCAAGGCTGCAAAGCCAAATTCCGACGGCTGCAACAACCGGGCAATCCGACCGGTCAACGAGCCCAACCTCGGACTGTAATGCCCTCGGGTCCTGTCACCACTCCAAAAGCTCCCACGCCTAGCAACAAGATAACGAAAGGCACAAACGGACCAGTGCAACCAGCGGGCACCTTGCCTGGACGTGCCCCCAAGTCTCCTCGGTCAACTAACCCGACAGCGTCACGGGATCCAGATGGGGATTTCCCGGCTCTCCAGGGCCCTCCGTGTGGCGCACCAAAGAATACGTCTCAGCCCAAGGTAGGCAGCCGAGACGGGCCTCCTCCTCCCCCCCGCACCCCCGTACCTTATCCCCCAGCAAAGCTTCATCCTCATCCACCCCTTAATTCTGACGTGACGGACCTCTGCCGCGAGCTCGAGACTCTCCAGACACAAAATGCTGAACTTCACGCCAAAATTCACGCGCTAGAAACGGCTCGGTCCTCCCCGCCCTCTGCCCAGGCAGCTTCGGAACCGATGCAAGTGGTGCCTCTAGCTCTGACGTGCGTTCCACCGCCCTCAAAAACGCCCTTGCCAAGTTGACGACTCAAATATCAAATTTTGGCCAAATCCAAGACAGCCTTCTCAAGGCAGTCACAGCCACGGTTACGGCCGCCGTGACGGCCAACATTAAGACATCGCTAGAGTCAAGCTCCCGGCTTCTACGCCGAATGGGACCCCTCAAAGACGCGACCCGCCCATAAAAATTGACCCGACCCATCGATCTAACCGAACTCTCGGAGGAGTTCCGAGAGTTCCCGCTGCAGGTGACCGAACCTGGGCCGGCTCTTCAAGGCAATCTCCCTTCAAATCAACATGGCTGCGTCCCCTCCCAACCAACCCCCTAGAGGGCGGTGCCCCCTGCAAAGGCAGCAAGCTATCTCACTTATACAGTGGAATTGTCGGGGTTTCAAAGAGAGGACGAAACGCGCCCACGTAAGGGCAATCTTCCAGATTGTCAATCATAAGATAGACAATCTGGAATACCCCGCCGCAGTGCTTGCGCTGCAAGAAACCTGGACTGTGGTTAAGCTATCGGGCTTTAACGCTTTTCAGCGAGACCCGTCCACCTGTCTCATAGTCTATAAAGGCTACACAGCGCAGGAGGTTTATCTCGACCTAAATTTGGAATATTCGTACGTGATGGTCTCTGTCCTTCCCCTGCGGCGAACAGATAGCCTCGTACACATACTTAATATATACAGCCCCCCTAAACTAAAAAACGCCACTTTTTCTAACACCTTTAGCGCAGCACTAAGGATCGCGGGTCGCAATCCCCTGATGATAGTCGGCGATTTTAACGCACCCTGTCCCATGTGGGGCTATCGCAAAGAAGAGCCGCGTGGTCGTAAGTTGGCGGGACTTATATGTACGCTGGACATCACTCTTCTAACGGACCCGGTCCATCCAACACGTGTAGGGAATTCCGTCACTCGGGACACCTGTCCCGACCCCACCCTCACGAAACACACTCGACACGCAGACTGGATCAACACTGAGGCCACCCTCGGTAGCGACCACTGCATACTGAACACTGTTATTTACACTCGAACCTTACAGCGCGCCCTTGCACAAGCGAAAGTTCCCGACTGGAATGCTTTCCGCCAGGCCCTGCCCGTACCTTCTCTCTTGGAACAAGACTACTCTACTTGGGCACACGGACTCGTGCAAACATTCCGTTCACACGAAAAGCAGATACAGCTTACCGAACGTGCACCGGACGTGGATAAACACCTGATACACCTCTGGGAAGCTCGCCACAGCCTAACCAAATGATGGCGGCGGCAGAAACACAATCGTAAACTTCGCGCTCGCTTCTCTGACCTTACTCAGCAAGCAGCCGGGAAGGCTGCCCAGCTCGCCGACATTAACTGGGCGGATAGATGTGACAGCGCAGCAAGACAGATGTCGAGCCGCAACACTTGGCGGCTTTTCAGGAGTCTCATAGACCGTAGACAAACACGATCAGAAACCCAGAAACATCTCACTCGCGCACTACACAACTTTCAAGGGAACACGGAGCAGCTAGCAAACGCTTTGTGCTCGCAATGCCTCAATCAGGCTCCATACCGGCGACGGAGGGTTTATTCGTGTGCAGTCCGCGATAATCCGAAATGAATCAGCCTTTCCAGCTTCACGACTTTCGCGCGGCTATCGCACAAATGCGCCGAGGGACGGCGACTGGGAGGGATACACACTAAGAAAAAAAAAAGAGTATCCCTTACTCCTTTCGCGGAGTCTGGGCTCGCCACATTTATGACACACTTTGGGGGAGACACCCGAACACTCTTTTGCCAGAGAGTCCAAAGACTATCTGTGATGTATACAAGGTTGGTAACTTAATTCCTCACGCGATAGTCATATACACTCTTTTCTAGTAGTCTCCTGGACCCTTTCAAGAGGGCTGCAAGACTACTGCTGAGGGAGTCTTGATGTTTCTCGATGAGTCAGACGACTGAAGATAAAGGGTCACATGACTACTGTTGAGGGAGTCTGTTGACTATTTTAGATGAGTCAGATGAGTCAAGATAAAGGGTCACATGACCACTGCTGAAGGAGTCAGGTAACTATTCTTGATGAGTCTCATGACTCCATTAGTGTGTGTCGCGTTACGCATGGTGCAGGACTCTTGCAAAATAACTAAATAAGTAAAATAACTAATCCAGTTAAGTCATTCGACTCGTGGCTGGCAGTGTCGAGCCGCTTTTCAAAATGAGTCAAAAACTTTTGCTGACAGTGCAAAGTTACTATTATGAAAAAACAACATAGAGAAATAACGAATCCATAGCTAATCTGCTAAGAAGCATGTGGCAGGTTAGCAACAAAAAGCGAATATTTCACCACTTTGTTATTGTCTTCTGGAAGTGTCAAGTGTATCAGTCAGCAGCGAATCGCCATGTACACAAGAAAGTTCTCTTTACTGGAATGAACTGGAATCAATGGCCAACCAAGCAAAAGTTTTAAAGAAACACCCAATATGCATCTTGCAGCTCCATGTGTATGACATACATGCATGTGTATGACATGCAACTCCAAGCCATAATGACACCCCAAAATCATATGTCACTCCTGAAGAAGTTCAATTCACCCCAACACAAGTAATAAAGTTATATGTCAATAGCTTCTTAAGCTAAACCAATCTGACATCAATGCGTGGAGTCTGGTTATGCGTCATTTCCAAGAGGCCTGGCTCGAGTGTGTGGCACAGCTTGGTTAAAATTTCTCGGCAACCTGAAAAACAGACGCCCAAATCTATAAACACCCAAACATTCTTCACCATAGGACAAATCTGAGGCTTACCATCTACAAATAGCAGATAATGAAAGCAGACACAGGTCACCAGACTGAAGGTAAATAAATGTGCAAAAAGTATAAACACATGTGAGGAACTACTTATAGGATGGAATGCTTGTCATTTTGTCTTGTGTGGGTCAATAATTGCACCATAACGTAATGTCAAGTGTACATTACTTGGCCCTCCGTATGCCCAATTTCTGTATCAAGGCATGCCAACTGTCCCAACCTGGCGCTTGACCATTTGGGATTTCCTTTTGAAAAATTGGGGGCCCTTCAATATAAGACTAATGATCATTTCATGAAATATTTCTAGGTGAAACATTTTTTACTGGCGTAAGTTCTATGTGAGTTTTGTGCTAAGGCACCAAAAGGCATAGCCAAGATACCAGTTGCTTTAATATGAGAGCAGAACAAATTTTTCTGAGGAGAATAATGAGATCTTACACCTAAAATTATATTCGTTGAGCATTGGCCATGGTTCAGCTTTTTATGGGGCGTTAAAAATGGGCGAAATGGCTCATTTTTATTTTCAGAGAAATGGCTTCAAGCAAAAGCTGTAAACTAATGTGACCCAAGTGCTCGGGACATGTACTGTGTACAAAAAATAGTTTCAGAAGTATATATCTCATGCAGAAGTGCACAAAGATGAGGATGAACTTGCAGAACACTCAGTTTTTGCGTATTTTTATCAGCACGTTTAACAATGAGGCGGTCCCAGTAAAAATATGCCAAATATAACATATGAGAGCACACTGTATTGCTTGCAAATTGGTAAAGCTCTATCAACATAGTTTTTGTGTTAAGCAAGAAAAAAATGTATAACTGGTCTCCACTAGTATCAAATGTGCATCGTGGTTCGTCTACTCCACAGAGCCTTTTGGTGGCAAAACAAATTGTGTGCACTTGAGCATTGCTGCACCAATAGTGGTGCGTCTAAACTACTTGCAAGTTAATTCATTGCCGAGTGGCTACAAGCTGCTTTAGTCAAGAGGACGGTGCTGGATTACCTGTATTTACCTGCATCTTGCAGTCTGCCATCGGCCTGCTTTGCATCATCACTAAGGCTGCCAACTCTCTAGTGGACGCAGTCGGGACAGGGTGATGGCAGAAGGCAGGAGCAGGAGCCGGCAAGTTGTACCTGCAACAAATTTGCACAAATGTTCGAAGTTCTACCATGTCGTAATTTACAAAAATGCTGCAGTTGTCTGTGTGACATAGTTACCAATACAAATAAAGGTAAACACTTAGGTCCTATAACACAACTAGAACCCCGACAAAACGAAGCAGCTGTCATGTATATAAAAATGCCAGCAAAGACAAAAAAGAGTGTGCAACCCGAACCTGTGCTCACGCCATGAAGTGATGTGCCTGTCAACTGCAAGCCTGCCATATTGAAATGTCATTGTATATTTTTCGTAACAGACGTATAGTTCAACGTCTGTTGACATAAGTAATCATCAAGGTACTTGAATTAATGTATGTTTATGGTCATTAATGCAATAAAGTGCAAGCTGCGAATGAAGTTGGTCAACCGGGTAGTGAAGAATAACAATGTGCTTCTCAAAATCTTATTCTTTTTTTTTGTCTGTGTCTTGGCTGTAGCATTAGAATACAGGAAAACTTTCACATTCTTGACATTTAACCCTGCTATTTTTTTCCCATAATGCATAATACTTCAGCAAGAGCAATAAGGGTTCCTTTTAACGGTAAATAGTGGTAGAACAAGGAATGTCACTGGAGCCAACGCGTCGACAAGAGGACTTGTCTCCTCGAAACATTGGGTCCAGCAAGGCTCCTTGTTCAATGACTCATCATTTGAAGTCTCCGTCTTCCTGTATGTGTACATGTCCTTCCAATGTTGTGTTTAAAAAATGTATTAACAGAAAATTAGTAAACGTACCTGACGAGAAATTTGGGCTTGTTGGTAGATAACGACAGAGTAACTGCGGAACATTGAGACACCGACAAAGGAGGCTTGTGTGTCTTGTCTCCTCAAGCCATGTCTCATTCTTGAGCGATTACTGTATCTCTATGTCAACATATTAACGTTTGCACAATAATACTAAAATGGATAAGGCAGGAATGAGAATAAAAATTTACAACAAATAGCATCACACTGCTAAGGAGAAATGCTAAAGTTCCTGCTGCGATGTCTGACTCATAACGTGCTGGATAAGATGGCTACTTCCTGTGGCTGTTGCCGCTTCTTCAATACCTAAAATAAAATACATTTCAAAATTACAAAAATATGCAGGAAAAAGCAGCAGAGTAGGAGATAGCAAAACATTGTTTCTACAAGAAAGTAAGCTAATCTGATGCATGAAAGACAAAATTTTTAAAATCAATTTAGTAGCATAATACACCACACCTTATTATATTTCATTCAACGCTGTCAGAGTTTCTTGGTACAAGAAAAAAATGTAGTTCTGCGTGGAAGCAGTAAAATAATGCCCAGAATTCCACTTTTACAGCGTTTAAGCCAACTACAGCTGTATTTACTTGGTAAATACAGTGGCCTAGTGGTAGAACGCCCGCCTCGGCTGCGGGAGGCTGTGGGTTCGATTCCCACCGCCGCCGGGCACCCACTGGTTCAAAAGGGTACAAGCGTACCCCGGCCTGGCGTTCGGCTTCCTTCAGGGGTGATACGCTTGGGAAAGGAGCCTGCGCCCTGAATTCCCGTCGAAACCAACGTGAGCACGGAAAAAAAGTGGTGTCTGGGCCGCTCCCATGGCGGTCATTTCCCATGTGGCGCCCCAAGCACCTATTGAGGTGAGGGCACCTTCGGGTGGAGGTCAAACACCCCTTTCCAAGCGTTCAGGTCCCATAATGGCCGAGCACCAGGCCGGGAGCGCGCTTGTACCCATTTTACCGGTAGGTACCCGGCGGCAGCACTTGCCTCCCACAGACGCGGCGGATGCTCGTCTACAAGGCGGTCTGTGGTTGGACAAGAGGCGCCCAGAGACAACAGCTGAAATCTCTATTGGGCCCTCTTTCGAGATGTGGACCCCCACGACAGCCGAGCACCAGGCCAGGGGACATCTCTACCCATTAGAAAAACCAGTGGGTTCCCGGCGGCACCGGGATTCGAACTCGGTACCTCCCCCGCATACGAGGCGGATGCTCTACCGCTAGGTCATCGCTGCGGAAAGAGGAAGGGGCAGAGGATAAAGAAGCGTCGGTGACGAATGCAGAAACGGCACACTCATCGATAGAAGCAATGTGGCCTAGAGTCATGCCGCCTGGGATGAGCTGCGTGCACCAGCTAAAGTTCAGTATGGGTAGAGACGTCTGATTAACTGCAACCCTAATAAGGGTGTGCGGAAGAGCGCTGTTTTCGGCAAATAAGACGTCAACGATCGGGGTCAAGATGGAATCGCCATCGGGAATGGGCGAACACGACCGCAAAATCACATATATAACGGCTTGAGGAGGTAGATGAACGTAATCCACTGAGCACAAGCGCGGTTGGCGTGTAGTAGGGTCATGGTAGCGCGGTAGGTCTAGCTGAAACAAGCCGGTTCCACAGTCAATAACGGCAGAATGGGCAGACAGAAAATCCATACCGAGGATGAGGTCATGGGAGCATTTCTCGAGCAAAGCAAGTAGTACGCTTGTGGATCGGTCAGCAACACTTATTCGAGCGGAGCACATCCCTAACGGGAAACATTCCGCCATCGGCGACACGAATGAGCGGTACTGTGGGTGGTGTTAGGACCTTCTTAAAGCGGTGACGAAGCTCCGAATTCATCACTGAAATCTGAGCCCCAGTGTCAACTAGAGCGACATGTGCGTCATCCAGTTTAACGTGTATCAGGTTTCGTCTGGTCTGAAGTGTGGTCAGAGGATTGGGCAGGCGGATCACCGATGCAGCATCACCTCTGGGAGCTGCATCGTCTAGTTTTCCGAGGGAGTCGTTCAATCGGCGACGTATGGCGGCGGAATAGGGGCGAGCGAGATGATTGGGGACGCGACAACGGCGAACGGGACTGGTGACCACGTGGGGATGCCGAACGACGATACGGCATGGGGGTAGCGTCTTCAGCGGTTGTTTGGGGATGCTCGTGGTAGGGCTGAAATCGGCCATGATCCATGTCGGGGTGACGGTTGTTTCCATAGGCGGCCTGATACCAATACCACCGGCTGTTACAATGGTGGGCCACGTGTCCAATACGACGGCAGTTAAAGCAAATGGGACGGTCATCAGCAGTCCTCCATTTGGCTTGGTTGCGAGTACGGAAAGGCGGCTTTTGACCTTGGGTGTGCGAAAGTGAGGGACGGCGGTCGATCGGCTGCGAAGGAGCTGGGGCGCACACAGAGTCCAGGCCAGCATTGGAGAGCTCCTGATGAACGATAGCTTCGACTAGTGGCACCATCTGGGAGCTATGATCACAAGTACGGCCGCACGTAGAAGCAGGAGACGCCGCGTCAAGTTCACGTCGGATGAACTTTTCACCTGTTCCACGGTGAGCGGCGCCGACGGCTCAGGTACGTCTTGGCAGGACCATGTTGCTGCCGTGTTCGGAAGTCGAGCAAAATTATTGGCAATGCGTAGACTTTTGGTGGCCTCAAAGCGCTTGCACTCTTGGATGATGGCATCGAAGGTGTCGCAGTCTTTGCACATTATCAGGTTGAAGGCATCATCTGCTATGCCCTTTAACAAATGGCCTACTTCCTCAGACTCCGTCATGGCGTCGTCGGCTTTGCGGGAAAGGGCAAGCACATCCTGTATATAAGTCAGGTATGACTCTGTCACTGTCTGCGCACGAGATGCCAGCTCCTTCTTTGCTGCTGCCTTTCTACCTGTGCCCCGCAGGGTCGTCTGCGCAAGCAGACGTTTGGTGTGTTGCGACACCACGTACCCGAGCACATGAGGGTCAGACCCTCCCGCGTGTAATAGTGCGCGGCTTAGCCGTGTCCGGGGAAAAGGGGATCCTGGGAGTTGAGCCGAAGCCGGGTGTTCTTTATGGCCCCTCGGCAGAGGCAACACACTCCTTTGGCCTCTCATTCCCGTAGACGGCACCCCCGGACTGACCCACCCGGGGGAAATCGGTGGTCGCCTTTTCCTATCCCCCTCTCCAACATTTTGCTTTCCTGTCTCCTTTCTTTTACTATCCTATCATCTCCTCTCTTCTGTAACTTCTACATTTTCGTAGGTGGCTTGGGTTAACCTTGTGTATGGGCCCTCTCTTGAGTATATTATATTGGATTATAGCAGCAATGCACGGCTGGCGTCTGCAGCCTCACACGTTAAGTGTTGCAGCGTCCCCTAGTTGGGCTCCGTGGTGGGTGGCCGCCATTGCCGCCGAAATAAACGAAAATAACATGGGAACGCCTGCATTTCCCCGTTTACTTGATCGTCACCCTCACAAGAGGGGACGCACCGAAGAACTAATAAGCCTATTCAAACCGAGAGAAATCTTTCACCGTTTCCAAGTTGTTCACAGCGAAAAAACAGAAAAACCAGCTAGAACCGTATCACTTTTTCTAGTCGCAAAAGGCCTGACTGAAGCCCTTGGCCCTGGTTATAAGGTTACCAAAATGGCGAGCGGGGACCTCGTCCTTGAGATCCGCGATAAAGAACAGCAGAGTAAAATAAACAAGCTTGTGGCATTTGGCGACGTGCCTGCTACCGTTTCACCGCATCGGTCTATGAACACAGCACGTGGAGTAGTGTCTGATGCATTTCTCATCGACTTGTCCGAAACCGAACTATTGGAAGGCTGGAAAGAACAAAATGTAACAAACGTACAGCGCATCATTATCAGAAGAGACAATAAAGAAATTCCCACAAAACACATCATCCTGTCCTTTGCAACTTGCGATCTGCGACAAACCATAGAAACCGGATACACAAAGATAGCTGTCAGGCCATACATACCTAATCCCCGAAGATGTTTCCAATGTCAACGATTTGGCCACGGCTCGCAGAGCTGCCGCGGTAGACTCACATGTGCGAAATGTGGAGTGCAAGGTCATGCCTCAGACAACTGTGAAGCGACACCTCACTGTGTAAACAGTGATGGTGAGCATCCAGCTTACTCCCGGTCTTGTCCGAACTGGAAAGAAGAAAAATAAATTATCACTCTCAAAGTCCGTGAAAACATATCGTTTAAGGAAGCACGCAAAATGTGCTCACCATTCCACACGACCACTTACGCTGATGCGGCGCGTCAAGGGGCAGCGTCGCAGCGCCTATTGCCACCTGCCCAGCCCGCGCGCAGTGAGCTGTCGCTTGTGGCTCCTGCCCCCAGGGTGGAAGTAGCGAAGTCTACTCCACCCAACCAGCAAACAGGCCCGGTTACCCTAGGGTTGCCGGCACCACAACAGCCCTCGGTAGCAGCCTGCGCTACGCGTAGCGCACCCGCAAGCCCGCCAGCAGCTCCCACGGTGGGTGCAGTCAAGGCTGCCTCACCCTCACGGGCCCCTGCTGGCGCTGGCAACAGCCGGCGCAGCTCAGGCCCAAAGGCAGCCCCATCGACCTCCGGGCTGATGGGCGCAAATGTCTCGTCCTTCGCGGCGAGACTTTCTCGTGAAACTTCTCGCTCGCAAGAGCGCGTGTCTGGCGCCTCACAAGAGGCAATGGACACCACACCCATTCTGACGGCGCACCAAGCGCCTAAGGAGTGGCAAGGTTCGCTCGACCGCTTCAGAAAGGACAAATCCCGCGTTACAGGGCCTGGAAAGAGCTCTGTAATCTAAGGCAACACTTCCTTTTTTAGTACACACAGCACCCATTTACTTTCAGTATGGATACACAAATCATACAATGGAACATCAGAGGCCTTCTTAGGAACCTCGATGATGTACAAGAACTTCTCCACGAACACAATCCAAAAGTGCTGTGTGTACACGAAACTCACTTAAAATCGGAACATGCGAACTGTCTCCGACAGTATGTTACGTTTCGTAAAGACCGCGATGATGCTCTTGCATCCTCAGGCGGTGTTGCCGTTATAATTCACAAAAGCATAGCGTGTCAACGTGTAAAGCTGCAAACGCCACTTGAAGCAGTGGCCGTTCGACTTGTTCTCCTAAACAAACTCGTCACCATTTGCTCGCTTTACATACCCCTACATTACCACTTACACAAACATGAATTTCAGTCCTTTATAGATGAATTGCCAGAACCTTATCTTGTTCTTGGCGATTTTAATGCACACAGCAGTCTGTGGGGCGACTCTCGTATCGATGCGCGAGGTCGTCATGTTGATCAATTTCTTTTCTCCTCTGGTGCGTGTCTGCTAAACAGAAAAGACCCTACATATTATTGTCTTGCAAACAAAACTTTTTCTTCTATAGATCTCAGCATAGCTTCTCCATCCTTATTACCTGAACTTGAATGGGAAGTTATAAAAAACCCTTACGGGAGCGACCATTTCCCAATAGCGCTGAGAGCAACAAGACAATACGAATCTCCACCACACGCTCCCCGGTGGAAGGTCGACGCAGCGGACTGGAAGAAATTCCAAACACTTACCAGTACGATCTCGTGGACTGACATGTCTTCGCTCGGAATTGATGGTGCCGTCGAGTATTTCTCTAACTTTATGATTGATGCAGCTTCTAAGTGCATCCCCTAAACAAGTGGTCTTTCTAGCAAACGCCGCGTTCCGTGGTGGAATGAGCAATGCTGGAACGCGCGTAGGCAGCAGAACAAAGCATGGAGGCAGCTACGCGATTCTCCTACTGCTGAAAACCTTGTCAATTTCAAGAAAACCTAGTCCCAAGGAAGGAGAACACGCAGACAAGCCAGGAGAGACAGCTGGCAAATATTCTTATCAAGTATCAACTCATACACGGATGAAGCCAAGGTTTGGAACAGGGTAAATAGAATAAGAGGACGACAAACACATCCGCCTCCTCTGATACACATGCAGGGAGACAGCCTGGAGGACCAAGCGAACCACCTGGGTGCACATTTTGAACATGTGTCCAGTTCATCGCACTATTCTCCAGCATTTACAAGATACAGAGCAGCAATAGAAAAACAAAAACTAAACCGAAAGGGCACTGGGAACAAGCCATACAACCTAGCTTTCTCGCTAGGAGAGCTGCATGCATCACTCACCTGTTGCAACCAATCTGCCCCAGGCTCTGACAGCATACTATACGCGATGTTGAAAAACCTGTCCTCTGAAACGAAGAAAACCCTTCTTTGTCTGTATAATGCTATATGGACATCCGGCGAGATCCCCTCTGCCTGGAAAGAGGCCATAGTGATCCCTATCCTAAAGCAAGGCAAGGATCCATCGTCCGTATCCAGCTATCGGCCAATAGCTCTAACAAGCTGCATCTGCAAAGTCTTCGAGAAGATGTTAAACCGCCGTCTGATACATTTCCTAGAATCAAGCAAGCTGCTTGACCCATACCAGTGTGGGTTTCGCGATGGCCGATCCACCACTGACCATCTGATACGCATAGAGGCTCAGATTATTGAAGCCTTTGTCCACAAGCAATTCTTCCTGTCTGTTTTCCTCGATATGGAAAAAGCATACGACACCACGTGGCGGTTCGGAATACTGAGAGACCTCGCACACTTTGGAATACGTGGCAATATGCTGAATATCATTGAAAGTTATCTGTCGAACCGCAGATTCCGTGTTCGTGTATGTAATGCCCTATCAAGATCATATATGCAGGAAACTGGAATACCACAGGGTGGTGTGCTTAGTTGCACCCTCTTTATCATAAAAATGAACTCTCTGCGTCTGTACATCCCACGCAACATATTTTATTTAGTATATGTCGACGATGTACAGATAGGGTTTACATCATGTAACCTTGCAATCTGTGAGCGGCAGGTTCAGCTTGGTCTGAACAAACTATGTAAGTGGGCAGACGAGAACGGGTTTAGGTTTAACACACAAAAGTCCACATGCGTCTTCTTCTCCAGAAAGAGAGGTCTGCACCCTGATCCCAACATTGAGATGCAGGGCGTGGGTCTACCTGTAAAAACTGAACACAAATTCCTAGGCGTAGTTCTGGACGCGAAGTTAACATTTGTCCCACACCTAAAGTATCTAAGAAACAAGTCCATGACGAGAATGAGCATCTTGAAAGTGTTGTCTCGCACTATGTGGAGTAGTGACATAAGATGTCTATTAAATCTCTATAAGAGCCTAATTCGATCACGTATAGACTACGGTTCCATTATATAGCACTCCGCGACTCCGAGCGCCTTGAAGATGTTGGACCCTGTCCACCATCTGGGCATCCGCCTTTCTACGGGTGCATTCAGAACAAGCCCCGTAGAAAGCCTATGTGCAGAATCAAATGAATGGTCGCTCCATCTGCAGAGAACGTACTTGTCCTTTGTGTATTTCCTAAAAGTAAATTCAAGCAATACACACCCAACTTACACAACTATAAATGATCTATCCAGTGCCCAAACCTTTCAGAACCGCCCTAGCGTAAGAAAGCCCTACGCACTGCGAGTAAGAAGTCTTGCCGAAGAAATGGATGTCGCTCCACGAACACGATGTCATGCCCCCTCCTGTACAGCTGCCGCCATGGCAGTGGCAGCTGATTGACTGTGATCTGTCCTTCGTTGATGTTACAAAGCAAGCGCCGGTCGTGCATATCCGTATGCATTTCCTCGAATTGCAGCACAAATACTCTTGTCCGGAATATTTTACTGACTCCTCAAAGTCACACACTGGCGTGTCTTACGCGGCGGTCGGTCCATCTTTTTCAGCTGCCGGAGTTCTACACCCAAACACAACCATCTTTACAGCGGAGGCCTACGCCATCCTCGCGGTGGTTAAACACATCAAACGGTTAGACATACCCAAGGCAATAATCTATACTGACTCTTTAAGCGTGTTGAGATCTTTAAAAGCTCTAAGTAGGCACAGAAACCCAGTAATTATAGCTCTTTATTCCAACATTTGCACCGCGTATCCATCCAAGCAACAAATTGTGCTGTGCTGGGTACCAGGGCACCGCGAGATCGAAGGGAATGATTTGGCCGACAAGCTAGCCACATCTGCTCATACAGACGCTGCCACTTCGCCCATAGCCGTCCCTGTAATGGACCTAAAGACATTTATCAAGAAAAAGGTCAGGGCCTACTGGCAGCTTCTGTGGGACAGAGAAATTAACAACAAATTACATACTATCAAGCCTCATCTCGTTCATTGGCCACCAAAATCGAAAACACGCCACACACACAGGTTACACTTTGCAGACTCAGGATAGGACACACTTACAGTACACACGCATACTTATTGTCCGGTGGCGATCCGCCTATCTGTGATGACTGTGGTGAGCTACTCAGTGTACTCCATGTCCTCCTGCAGTGCCGTGAACTGGAGCCTCAGAGGAAAAAACATTTTCCATTATCATTACTACAGAATCTACCATTGCATCCTTGTATGTTTTTGGGCAATGAACCTATTTTTAAATATCAATCCATTATCGCGTTTTTAAAAGATATACAGAACTTCAATGTTATATATCAAGGTGACTTGTAGCACGGCCTCTCTGGAGAGGCCGCTGCTGCGGTATTTTATTAAAGAAAGCACGTGCTTCTTGGTCTCTGTCCACAAAGGCCTTCGGTAGGCGTCGTGCTAGTCTATATGTTTAGTTTTAGCACCATGACCACTTCTCATCTATTCACCACTCACAGATCATTCCACACGTCACTGCCATAATTATATTCTATATAAGCATTACGCTTCTATACCGCGATTTGTTCTTAGGCCCCTTTACAGCCACATCGCATCCTATCATCGGAGCTCACTGACCATGGTAAACATATCTTTCATTGTCTTGGCGCTCTTTGGCCACATTTGGCTCTTGCGCCACGAAACACCAAATATCATCATCATCATCATTTCTACCTGTGGACTTGCCGAACAGGGAACGCATCTTTTCCTTGCATGCATCCCAGCTCCCAATTTCTTCTTCATTATTCTGAAACCACACCTTCGCGATTGCCTTCAGATAAAATAATATGTTTGCCAGCATGATCGTCTCATCCCAGTGATTATTCTTGCACGCTCGTACAGCGGTATCCGGTCCTCGATGTCAACGTTGTCAGTCCCGCAGAATGTGCCTGGGTCATTTAGCTGAGCCAGGACGACCGTTGTCGTGGCAGCTGCCTCGGTGGGCGCAGACACCTTTTCCGCCATCGTGGATAAAGCCAAGCGTCAGCCGCTGCGGAGCTCCGTTGTGCCGTGAGGGTACCCCGCACCTCCTTCAAAATGCCACGGGGATGAAAGTAGTAAAAAGGGATGGGAAAATTTTATTTGAAGCTAAACATTTCGACAGAATTACCTGTCTGGTTGGAAAAATTGATTAAGATTTAGAGATTGACTCCAACCAAATAAGGAAATTTACTAGCCCGACGTTTCGGAACCAATTCGGCTCCTTCTTCAGGGGGTATTCTTCGGAGGTGGCGGTGTGCCGCTTTTTAAAGGTCCGTCGTAACAAAGGAGAGGAAGGGGGAGAGAGCGTAAGGTGCGGAGACACTTGGCAGGGCACCTGTTCTAGACAGACAAAATAGGTGGTGGGGGTGGGGTGGGTGGGGGTGGAGGGGGGTTTCGGCGTCGCTGGTCGGCTGTGTTGACCGTTGCTGGGCGCCCTTTAGTCGCGGGAATGCGTTGACGAGGGACAGGGGGGGGGGGGGGGGGACGGGTTGTTTAGGTGTTGCTGACCTAGATGGGGGGGGGGGGGGTCCTTTCTTCCCTTCGTCGCGTCTGCAAGGCCATGAACATACAAAGAAGGAGAAGAAGAATGCCCTTCAGGCGGTTTATATTACCCGCCGTGTTCTGAATGTGCCAAGACTCGAGTAGTAGCCTTTTTCGCCAGTTTGTCTCTGTTTGAAGGATTGGGGTTTCTTGGAAAGAAATTTTGTGGTCGGCGTCTTCAGAAAGTTCGGCGACGGCGCTGCGTATTCGGTTGAATGTTCTGACGTCGTTTTCATGTTGTCTGATTCTTTTTAGATTTTTGGTTTCCCCGATGTACGACGCCGGACAGTCGGTACAGTTGATTTTATAGACGACGCCTTGAGCTTTTTCTTTTGGTGGACGGTCTTTTGGTTTAGGAATGAGGATATTCAAAGTGTTCATCGGTTTATGCGCGACTTGGAGGCCTTCTTGTTTCAGTATTCGGCTGAGAGCTTCGCTGGTACCTTTGACGTATGGGATGGACACTCGTTTCTGTGGTCGAGGGGGAGTCAACGGTTGGAGGTCTCGTAATTTGTTTTTTCTTTTTTGTTGTCGGGTTGTTTTTCGAATGAATTCCGTTGTATAGCCGTTCCTTTTGAGTTCGTTGAGAACCGTTCTCCTTTCTTTCTTTTGATCTGATTACAATGTGCAATAAGTTTCGACTCTTTTCAATAAAGAATTTACGACCGATGCCTTGTGGTTTGCCGGATGGTTGGATGCGAAGTGTAGGTAGCGGCCTGTGTGGGTTGGTTTTCGGTAGACTGAGAATTTTAGATTGCCGTTGGTTCGTGTAATTTGTGCATCTAGGAATGGTAACGATCCGTTTTCTTCGCGCTCCGATGTGAACTGTATATCCGGGTCTATGGAATTTAAATGGCTCTGCAGGTTTTCGACTTGCGACTCCTTCACGATACAGAAGCAATCATCCATGTACCTGAGGAAAACTTTTGGCTTCGGGGAAAAGTACTCGGAGCTCTGTCTTCAATATTTTCCATAGTTAGGTTAGCCATGGTGACGGAAATTGAGGCACCCATGGCAGTTCCTTTCACCTGCTTGTAGTAGCTGCCTCGGAAGGTGAAGTAGGTATTTGATAGGCATAGCTCGAGAAGGCGGCAGATCTTGTCTACACTCAAGGGGGTTCTCTCGTCGAGTGGGTTGTCGCGTTCCAGGGCATCTCTTGTTGTGGAAATAGCTAACTGAATGGGTACTCTGGTGAACAAAGAGATCACATCAAAAGACACCAGGCATTCATCATCTTCGAGGCGTACATTTGATGTGAGCTTGATGAAGTTTTCGGGGTTGTGCAGGTGGGATGCTGTCCTTCCGGTGAGTGGTGATATAATCTGGTGCAAGTATGTGGATAGGGATCGAAGTGGGGAGCATGAAAAGTCTACGATTGGCCGTAAGGGGATTCCGGGTTTATGGAGTTTTGGCAAGCCGTAAAAGGCTGGTGCGGACACGTTCCTGCACATTAATTTTAGATAAAGATTTCGAGAATTTGGGTGGTTTCGGAAAATTTCGACCAGCGTCTTATTCAGTACTGATTGGGTCCTTGTGGTGGGGTCCTTTTTTAATTTTTCGTAGTCTTGGCTGTTAAGGAGGGTGGACGGCTTTTCCTCGTAGTCCTGCATGTTTAACACGACGGTTGAGTTGCCCTTGTCCGCTGGTAGAATTAAAATGTCCCCATCTTCCCTCAGTAATCGCAGCGCTCTTATTTCGTCAGACCACAAGTTTCATTCTCTTTGGCGGTTGTTATTGCACCTTATTATGCCTATTGCTTTTATTCTGAACAGTCCCCGCACTTTAGGGTCCAGCTGCTGGATGCCGCTCTCGAGGGCGGCGACAATCTTGGGCAGGGATGGTTATCTGTGGTGACGTTGAATTTATGACCTTTTTCCAGGACTGAAGTCTCTTCTGTTGTGAGTTTTCTCGATGATAAATTTGTTACTGTGTGCCTGTCCAACACTCCTGGTTTTCCGGTTTGCTTGATTAAAGAAGAGAGTTTTTTTCTTCTGCGTTTCGCGGTGTTTCTTTTCCTCTGAGGACGCTATGGTCTTCGCAAACGAATCAATTGATTCGTTTGCGAAGACCATTGCGTCCTCCATAAACTCCATACACGGAATCCCTCCATAAAACTCCAAAAACCCGGAATCCCCTTACGGCTAATCGTAGACTTTTCATGCTCCCCACTTCGACCACTATGCACATACTTGCACCAGATTATATCACCACTCACCGGAAGGACAGCATCCCACGTGCGCAAACCCGAAAACTTCATCAAGCTCATATCGAATGTACGCCTCGAAGATGATGAATGCCTGGTCTCTTTTGATGGGATCTCTTTGTTTGCCAGAGTACCCATTCAGTTAGCTATATCCGCAACAAGGGATGCCCTGGAACGCGACGACACACTCGACGAGAGAACCCCTTTGGGTGTAGACGAGATCTGCCGCCTTCTCAAATACCTACTGCCTATCAAATACCTACTTCACCTTCCGAGGCAGGTACTACAAGCAGTTGAAAGGAACAGCCATGGGGGCCTCAATTTCCGTCACCATGGCTAACCTAACTATAGAAAATATCGAAGACAGAACTCTGAGTACTTTTTCCCCGAAGCCAAAAGTTTTCCTCAGGTACATGGATGATTGCTTCTGTATCGTGAAGGAGTCGCAAGTCGAAAACCTGCAGAGCCATTTAAATTCCATAGAACCGGATATACAGTTCACATCGGAGCGCTAACAAAACGGATCGTCACCATTCCTAGATGTACAAGTTACACGAACCAACGGCAATATAAAATTCTCAGTCTAACGAAAACCAACCCACACAGGCCGCTACCTACACTTCGCATCCAACCATCCGGCAAACCACAAGGCATCGGTCGTAAATTCTTTATTGAAAAAAGTCGAAACTCATTGCACATTGGAATCAGATCAAAAGAAATAAAGGAGAACGGTTCTCAACGAACTCAAAAGAAACGGCTATACAACGGAATTCATTCGGAAAACAACCCGACAACAAAAAAGAAAAAACAAACTACGAGACCTCCAACCGTTGACTCCCCCTCGACCACAGAAACGAATGTCCATCCCATACGTCAAAGGTACCAGCGAAGCTCTCAGCCGAATATTGAAAAAAGAAGGCCTCAAAGTCGCGCATAAACCGATGAACACTTTGAATATCCTCATTCCTAAAGCAAAGGACCGTCCACCAAAAGAAAAAGCTCAAGGCGTCGTCTATAAAATCAGCTGTGCCGACTATCCGGCGTCGTACATCGGGAAACCAAAAATCTAAAAGAAAGAATCAGACAACATGAAAACGACGTCAGAACATTCAACCGAATACGCAGCGCCGTCGACGAACACTCCGAAGACGCCGACCACAAGATTTCTTTCCAAGAAACCCAAATCCTTCAAACAGAGACAAACTGGCGAAAAAGGCTACTACTCGAGTCTTGGCGCATTCAGAACACGGCGTGTAATATAAACCGCTTGAAGGGCATTCTTCCTTCTTTGTATGTTCATGGCCTTGCAGACACGACGAAGGCAAGAAAGGACCCCCCGCTCTAGGTCAGCAATACCAAAACAACTCGTCCACCTCCCCTGTCCCTCGTCAACGCAGTCCCGCGACTAAAGGGCGCCCAGCATCGGTCAACCCAGCCGACCAGCGACGCCGAAGCCCCCCTCCACCCCCACCCAACCACCCCCACCACCTATTTTGTCTGTCTAGAACAGGTGCCCTGCCAAGTGTCTCCACACCTTACGCTCTCTCCCCCTTCCTCTCCTTTGTTATGACGGACCTTTTAAAAGCGGCTCACCGCCACCTCCGAAGAATACCCCCTGAAGAAGGAGCCGAATTCGTTCCGGAACGTCGGCTAGTAAATTTCCTTATTTGGTTGGAGTCAATCTCTAAGTCCTAAAGAAAATTTTATTTACATGATATATACAGAGAGATATGGCTGCAGGCAAGATAGCAGAACAACAACACGAGCGCTGTCCAGATCGTCGTCTTCATCGTCTTTTTGGCGCATTCTTCCATGCTCGGCAAAGCGCGTAACAATATGTTTATTAAATTGTCCACGAACACTACCCTGGGGAACACCAGAAGTGGCAGGAAGGATAGTCGAAGAACTGTTATCAACAACAACGAATTGGGCATGGTTAGAAAGATAAGCGCGAATCCAATTTACGAGATGTGACGGAATGTTGAGATGTTTTTCTATTAGCTTTGCGTGCGATGAAAGATCAAATGCTTTCCTGAAGTCCAAAATATGATGTCTGTTGGCCCTGATTTGTTGGCAGTACTAGCAAGACTATCAATGATAGTAATTATTGGGGTTACAGTGGAGAGACCCTCTCGAAAACCACGCTGCATAGGTGTTAGAATGGCTCTATCATCGAGAAACTTACTGATTTCAGTAGCATTCATGTGTTCTAATAGTTTGCAACAAGATGAGGTTATTGACATGGGGTGGTAGTTTGCTACTAGTGATGCATCACATTTACTTAGCATTGGAAGAAAACGAGCAGAACGCCTGTCGTTAGGAAGCATAGCCGACGAAAGGGATGTACGAAAGACAATAACAAGAAAGCGAGATAGCATTTCGGCGTACCTGTGAAGAAACCCGTACGGTAGGTTATCAGGTCCTGGGGACGATGTTGTTTTTATATTCAGAAGCATAGAAAAGACACAATAGAAAGAAGTAAAACCAAAGTCATCATCGTGTGCTACGCCACTCACACCAGGGGAAACGAGCGAGCGCGAAATAACACTGATAAAATAAGCATTGATCAGCGATATCTTGTTTAGCGGCGACCGAATTTCCTCATGCGTAAGATAGTCAACTGATTTACTTTATTTTCTTAGATAGCCCCAACACTTGCAAGGAGCAGTTCCGATGATGTTAGGCAGGGTGAACTAGAAACAACGAAGTTTAGCAGCGCCGGGGGACAGCCTCATTTAAGTTTTCTTGGTAGGGTCCTACTATGCCACGCGTCATCCAGGGAGTATCTCTTAATGTTTTCTTGGTTTTATATGGAATAAAGTTGTCGATACATGGCATACATATATTCATGTCCTCCAAAGCCGCTACGCGGAAAGTCAAGATAATCCAGTATGCTATCATCCCTGGCGCGAGGGAAATCCATTACAGTAACATTTTTACAATGAGTAAATTTAAGAGGATTAAGGAATCAAGAAAAAGCCAGAAGTTCATGATCAGAAATGCCATGTTCGACAGGAACTGAGAAATAATCAAAAGTATGGCTAATAAATACAAGGTCACGTATTGAGGCAGAAGCAGTGCTAATTTGTGTTCGCTATGCAACCACTTGCTGCAAGTTGTGCATAAAGATGATGTTACACAAGTGCTCATTATTTGCATTAACATCACCACTAGAAGTACCGCGAATACAGTCAATTCCCGGCAGATTGAAATCGCCTATTAAAAAATTTGTCCTGTACAAAAGACGCCATGTGATCACCCAGTTCATGAAGAAACTACGGAGCGGAATCGGGAGCTCGGTAAACAGCAAATAGCAAAACATTTTGCATTACGGCAAAAAATGTTTTGGAAATTGTTTCACGATTAGCAGCTTGACGTAGGAGAACTGCAGAGATATCTTGTCATACAAAATAGCAACACCACCGCCTCTAGTAGATCTATCACGACGGAAAGCACGGTAATTGCAGCCACGTTTCTGTGATGACGACAACGTGTGGGTTATGCGAAAGAATAATCGGGTCAAGTTGATTAGTCTTGTTAATAACACTGCGTGCAGTGATACTTAAAATTCGGAATTCGGAAGAAGTCAGTCCGTTTTTGAAGTACTGCGATAGTCATGCATTTTAATCCTTGAGTTCGTGGCATCGTTCAATCTAAAGTATTCATTCTAGACCCGTAGTTTTGTGTCTATCGAACAAACATTTTTCAACTTATTTTTTCTCAGTCTTCGCTCTATCCTAAAGCAGTTTACGTTTTCTGAGGGTTTTATGTGAATACTAGGGTTGTACAGAAACTCTGGTCCCTTTTAGTTTGTGGGCGTTTTTAAAAAATTGCACGTTTTCATTTTTTATTGAAGTCCTGAAAAAATATAATAACCTGTTTTTGATTACCTGTCTTCCCTTAACAGTGGATTTGTCCAATCGAGCTGCAATTTACGTTTAGCATATGATAAAATATGTTCTTGTACAAATCTGTTTCAGCGGCGTCCTCCCGAAGGGCAAAAATTTTGAAATTAGAACTCCTACTCCTATCTTCCACTTCCGCTATTTTGGTTTCTAAAGATTGAACGGTTTGTTCGAGATCATCTACACAAGCGACACGTTTTTCCTGAAACAGCGAAACGATTGCCCCAATCAGTAAAAAGTTGTTTTCATATTCTACTGCAGTGTTCTAAGCATCGCCATATCTTCAAACAACGTGGTTTGTCCTGCCAGTTTTTCTTGCAGCAATCTTTCGATATCGGGGCCTGGATTTGTTTTAACATCACCGCACTGCAAAAGTATACACATGCAGCCAAACATGTGTTCATATTTGGCTGTGCGCGCTGACACTATGGTTGTAGTACTGATGTTTATTTAAAGATGGAAAGCAGCAGATAAACAGCAGCCTAGCAGCAGCGAACAGCCCCAGCTCTCGCAAATCACTGTACGCGTCGTCGTCTCCGAGCTGCTATCGGAAACACGAGACGCGTCTGCTTCATTACATTGGCCCCGGGTGTGAAACGGAGCCATCCTGGCTACTCAGGGAGCAGACAAGAGGAGGGGTTCAAAATAAGGCTTCCGCCGGCTAACACGCACTATCTCGAGACCTCGACAACGAAGGTGCGGCGATGATGTAACGCTACAGTTCACAGGAAAGGAGGCGTTGATGATCCGGTACGGACCATGGTACCGCGCAACATCTCCACCAAATGTAATGATGTTTAATTAAGGATGCGAAGCAGCAGATAAACAGCAGCCTAGCAGCAGCGAACAGTCCGAGCTCTCGAAAATCAAAGCACGCGCCGTCGTCGTCGTCTCCGAGCTGCTATCGGAAACACGAGGTGCGTCTGCTTCATTACATTGTTAATTCACTTACTGTGCGAATGTCTGCCAGTTTATACAGCCGACAAAACTACTATCCTTACTTCGTATAGGTGTGTGTATTTTTTTTCATCATAATTGATGCTTCGCCTTTCGGGCACAACTGAAACATTTTCTCGCCCCAGCATCACAGCATCGCGGAAACTCATTCCCGAAACATGCCTGAAATTGGGCAAGGGCACATTTGGCTTGCCAGAGAAGCAAAATGCAATGTCACACGAGAAACTCAATTGAAGAATTTCTAATACCAAACGATCGTTTACTCATAGTGTACATAGATATCGACGGACCGCTTCCTCCCTCTAAGGGATACCGCTACCTCATCACAATCATTGACAGCTTCACCAGGTACCCAGAAGCAACAACAATCAGCGCTATGATAGCTGAAACCATAGCTAAAGCTTTTATAAAAACGTGGATGCCGTGAGTGCGAGTTCTCAAGGAAGTGGCTACTGTACGATGCAGACAATTCGAATCTGCATTCTTCCATAATCGATCCCGTATATTAGAAGTCAACCAACAGCGCACAACAGCCTACCATCCATAATCAAATTGTCTAGTGGAGCGTTTTCACAAGCAGCTGAAAACAGCCCTAATTGCCCATTGTAACATCGAGCACTGTATTGAGACCTCACCTCTAGTCATCCTGGGTATACGAAGTGCCTTTAAAGAAAACCTTCAGTGTGCTGCAGCAGAGCCAGTTTATGGAACTTCAATACGACTGCCTGCTGAGTTCATCTGCCAAAGGCCCAACTAGTTTACCAAGCTGGCTACTCCATCTTATCTAAAACGGTGACAAGACGTTTTCAAGGCAATCCATCCAGTGGTGCCGCGGCACAAAGGAACAAGGAAGAAAGGCTTCCCGGAAGCCCCAGTGCCAGCTTGTAGATATTTTAGATCCTCTGGCTTTTCTTGAGACCCCGGTGCGGGGTACCCTAGGTGACTCTGATGATTATCAAGGCTATAGTCTGAGCGTGCCCTGCTGATTTAGGCCGTGCTTTTTGTTGGCCACCCTTCGTAATGGGTGCATGACCAATAGCTGTCTCTTGGAGCTTTTCAGCGGTGGCGATACCACCACCGCCCTTCTTGAAAGTGAGGTCCAGGATTCCGAGTACGTCCTCTTGGGGTATAGTGGCTCCATTCTTGGTTAATGTTTGGTCTTTTGTCTGGTAGGCTGGTCACCCCCTCGTCCTCGTTTTCAGGATTAGAAGCTCCACCATTTCCCTGGCGCCCGAGATATCTTAGCCGTGTAGTATAGCACTCGGTCTTGTCGACGGCTTCTTGGTGGACGTCTTGTACGCCCGGCGATCGCGGGCACGCCCACACGATCAGGTCATCCGTGTATATGGTGCAGTGAATTCTCCCGATATTCCCAACGATGTTCGGTAGTCCCCTCATCGCTATATTGAACAGCAGCGGTGAGATCACCAACCCCAAGGTGACCAAACCTTGGGGGTTGGTGATCCGCGGTATTTGGATATTTCTGGTCTTGAAGCTCACAAGGCCTGTGGCCAGTGTTTGACCCATCAGGAAGTCCCGGACATAATTGTATGTCCGTCGTCCGCAGTTGGTAAGTTGTAGGCTTCTTGCGCCACTCCGAGGGAGATGTTGTTGAATGTCCCCTTAAAGTATAAAGCCAGGGCGGAAGTCCTGTGGCGGGTGCTGAGGCCGTCCATAACTTTGAAGCGTGCTACTACGTGCCACACTGATCAGACCAAAAACACGACGACGACATCCCCAGCACGCTGAGGCTGCGCGAGCAGTGGAATCGGTGGTTGCAAGATCGAAGACCAGCGGCGCTTGGTCCCACTCCCACCTCTTTGAGCGGACTCTGATAAAATATAATTTGTGGACAGGAGGCACCAACGCCGGTCTGGTTTATTCCTCGTCCACTTCTTTCAGCTATAGTAAATCTCGTAGGCGGAGAGGTGTGGCCGGAAACCGAACATAGTGTTCCGAGGTGCACCCCTTCTTCCAGGTAGGCAGAGAAACGATCGTGGACCATTTTCTCGTGGAGTGTCCGCGCGCACGAAGTGAGGGAGATTGGGCGCAGGTTCTTTAGCATAATGGACTTGCCGAGTTCCGGAATCATCGTTACGTCCACGTTCATTTATGCGGCTGGCATACTGTTGCTCTCTCAGGCTATTTGAGGTAATTTATCAAGCTTTCCGTTGTCCCTTCGTCTAGGTTACGCAGGGTCTTGGTAATTTTGTCCAGACCGGGTGTCGTGTTTCTTGTGAGGTTTCTCAATGCTGCTAAGACTACTGGAGCTTAATTGAACTTAGCACTTTCCTGTTAGCTTATGCTTTATGTCATTATACTTATCCACGCTTGCATCCTGTCCTACACTGGATGAAACACCAGTTGCGCAGGTAGATAAACACGCATTTAACCACCGAGAAGAACGTTTACGCGACGCTTCTGTAAGAGACAAGGGTTGAACTTCCTTTTGACCACTGTATTGTAAAGATTTAGCGAACGGGTGCGTCCATTCATCTGTTTTCTGTTGTTGAGTGATTAAACCTTTGGTGTTTCATTCATGCCGTAGCAAGGATACTTACCGGTTCATTTGCCGGTATTTAGCGGTTCACTACACAGAGGTTGGTGCTCTAGCCTTGAAATTGATTTTGTGAAAGCACTTTGAAGGGTGCGGCGCTATGCATCGCCAACCCTTCACAAACGGGCGACCCTTACCGCGTCACTGGACATTTGTTCAACGCCTATGCAATATCAGCTACCTATGGCACCGACTAGATTTCAATGCCACTGGCTCGGGTTTGGGTGTGGGTGGATTGTGTACTGAGAAGCCCGTAAAGGTCCGTGAGCATTGCGGCTCAAGCGATCGTTCACTTTATCGCTATTGATCAAGGAGAGCAAGGACCGCCATGCAGACAGTTGACTGATTTTGCGTCTGTAACCTTAGATGATTACTCGCAGTAAAAAAAATATAAACGAAGAAAGCATTGGTCGAGTAATTTGAATGAAGTAATCGTCCTGACAGCGTATGTTTAACTCCGACACAAGAGGTGCATAATCTTCACATGTAGATAGCTATGTTTCGCATATCTCTGTGCATACGTCGGTCATCACCGTTCTTACCTGTATAAGCACCATTTATCGTTTTCGCGCACGTGACATGCACGTGACACTGTACATCCTGATTTGCTGCCCGAACTTCAGCACAGATTGTGAGTGGTGTAATGCAGAACGAAAAAAAGTATATGATTTTATTGTTGCCAACTTCACCCTCAATGAAGAAACGAAACATAAACTTGCATGCAGTTCAAGATGAAGGTAAACATAATTGCACACATTGCCGCTAGATGGATTGGTTTTATTGAATGTGGTTTGACTAAACCTGCGCTTATAATATCTTTTAAGATGTGTGTTATGGGTTATTATATTTTGTGTATTCATTCAGTTATCTTATTCAGGTACACTGACGGCCCGAAGGAACCACAGAAATGAGTGTAGAAATTGAAAACAAAGTGCAGTTAGTTATATCCAAAAAGAAATTACGCGGCATTCTGCAAGGCCATCTTGAACTGTAGAGCATCGCTTACGGCGACAATGGCAGCGGGAAGGTGGCTGTGTACGACGGTTCTTCCCAGGACAAAGGAATCGTTAAAGACATCGGTGGGACAAGATGGTGAACTTACTTTGTAATAGTGACTGCTTCCAGCTTATATGCACCAAGAGGGAGCAAAAAGCGTCTTTCAAATGAATTCTAATGATACATTTGAAGAAAAAAATTTCGACGAGCGACTTTACCACAACTCAAAAGACAGGCAAGCTTATAGGTTTCTTCTTTGTCGTGACGCTGTTCGGACGACTTAGGATGATTTATACAGATGAGTGTAGAAATTATAGCACTCAAGTCAACTTTTTGTGGAGCGGCAGACCGCCTTAGTATCACCCTACAACTTCTGCAGTATTGCTAATGTTAACTAGCGCAGCCGTGACAAAAAAACTCCACTGCGTACCATGCGCTATGACACAGCTGTGAAGCAGCTTTATAACGTAATTTTGCATTAGAAGTATTTTGTAATGACATTAAAATTAATTAATTATGACATTAGGAAGGGGCATATCTAGATGACATTAAAATGCCCTACTGAGATGTACCGCTTTCTATGTTCTGCGCGTCCTTATTTCTTTAGTTGTGACAAAGAAGTTCCCAATTTTAGGTTAGAGGCCTGGCGGCAACAATCGACATCTGCCTATGTATTTGATGTTTCAAAGAAGTGACTGGCCCGCGTATAAACAAAGCGTCAGTTTCTGGGTGACGGCACAAACTATCTTTGCTAGGGGAGAAAACCTTTATTTTCGCTTCTATACGGCAAGTAATTTAGAATGCTGTGAGTTAGCCGACAATTGCTTATTTGTGCAAGCTTGCCGGTCATGCATCACGAGGCTTTCGCCTTCTGGTTTAGACACGTAATTTTCTTCGTAGCTATATTCTGCAATCTGAAAAATAAGAAGGTCTGAGGTTAGTGGGGGTGATTCAATGAACACGTAATTAGAGATTTGTTACTCACATGAGGTTCCTCTTTCGAAGCAAAGCTCCTGATCTTCTGCCAAATTCGCACTAAGACGTCATTGGACAATTTTTTCTCCGTTTTATGCTTCATTTCACCTGTACCATAAAGGAAATATAAACACCAGTATGTATGCATATATATATATATATATATATATATATATCCTGGAAAGAAACTGGCACATAGCAGGCAAGAAACGCATGATATTGGTTCATCCTTTTCTTGTTTTTTCACTCTTCAGCACTTCAACCATTGTTCTTTACTAAGTAATTTGCGGGCACAATTACTTTTTTTTTGGCCTGCACTTAATATGACGGCAGCTAACAAATTGGAGGACGCTAAAGCTTTGGCTTTAAGAGTGGAACGCGATAGAGTTACCGGGAGCCGTTCGCTTCGCATGCATTTTTTCTTTATGCGTAGGCTTTACTGCAACCCATAACTAGGGAAGCCAGCTGACACCGATCCCCTTCAAGTTTGCTTCATGTTTACACACAAATACATTGCTGGGAAGGCATTTTTACAGGGAGAATATAGGCCGTCGTATATCAAAATGTGGAGGCCTTCGGAGTTTTTCTAATTATTTTATCAATTGTTTGCTGCTGCCCCGAGGAGGCGAGCGCCATCTGGATGGGGCTTTCGCAAGTAACCTACCCAAGCGCGCCGCTGTTGTTATGGTAGAAATGCTGGAAAATGGGTTTGTATTTAGGTTTCCTTGTAACAGAATTATGATTTCTCGTACATTCACATTACAATCCGACGCTATCATGTCTGCAGGTCGTAGTTAAGTCGTATTTTACGATTTTCTTGACGGATTTTACTCTGAGAAATTACATTTTTGTTAACTAACGCCTTGCGCCACGTGGAGGGCCTGTATGATCGGGGTGGTTCGGGGTGAATTTCTCCGCCACTGACGCTGGCGCCGGGTTTTCTGCGACACGGGGCCCTTAGCGCTCTCGCGTTAAAAATACTTTTGTGACGTCCTGCGCTGCAGATAGTCTATAGACGAAGTAAGTGAGCTCCGATGGCAGGTGCACACACAGCACTGCTCCATATTTGTTGTTTTAAATGGTGTAGCTAACAGCTTCGGAAGCTACTACATTACCTTATATACCTCGACAAACCGTCCTCAAGACACTTTCGAGTTCCTTATAGCTCATGTTTGGAATACCTGGCGAATATCACGCCACTATTTCAGTGCTTCGTTTATTTCTTCAATATTTCACATGCACTGAATTGAAAGTAACGCGAGCTCACTATATGAATGGTAAGCTCAGTGCAATTTTGGCGCCTTCATGTTTGTTGCTTACATCCTGCCTATACCAAGCGTTTCATGAAATGCGTTCGACATTGCCTAAAAAAAGCTAGAATATATAAATAAATCATTACATCTCGATTGCTTTTATCTCAGGGATATAATACTGAAAATCATTTGATGGAGTAATAAGTCAATTAATTATGCAAATACAAATTCCGCTCATAACGAAAAAGAAGAAGAAAGCCTCGCGACTGATTTAAATGAAGACTTGAAGCGTACAATCCAAGGAGCTCATAATTATTTGCAGAATGGCAATACACTTGACGCAGCTAATATTTACAGCGTAATAATTGCGTGCCAGATTCACGCAGAAAAACGAAACAGAACGGACGAAGAGCGCAACTGTGGCGCCCTTAACAGATGCCCATCAGTGACGTCACCGTTTGCGCCTCACTTCAAGCGAGCGTTCGTTCTTCTTAAGCTGCAACCTCGCTGTTTTCACGCCTTCCGGGCGGGGAGGTAAAGTCAGTCACATCACTCATGGGCGAATGAAACAATTTTTTTTCGATATTTGACTGTTGTGTTCGAATAACTTAAACGAATGAGTTCTGCCGTTTTATGTGCCAGAACCACAGATTTGATTATGGGGCACGTAGCAGTGGGGAACTCCGGATTAATTTTGACCCCCAGGGAATGTTTAACTGGACACGGTACACGAGCGTTGTTCCGTTATGGACATCACACCCTCCTACACTATCGTCAAGAATTCATAATACCGAACGCACTGTTTCACGGATCATTCCGGGGGCCTCAAGGTTGCAGTTCAACGACGCACCCCAGCACAAGAAAATCGAAAGAAAGAAATAAAAGTTCAAAACTTTTGTTACCTGTGACCACACTTGTAAATACTGCAATCACGATAGTTCCGATGAAAGCGAAGAAACTGCTCCAGAAGTGTGACACGTGAAATATCAAAAAAGTTTCTTCTGATCTGTATAAAAAACAACAAAAGAAAAATGTCTAAGATGAACGTTTGCCTTTCTGAATGCTCTAAATTTCATTTTTACTGACAGCTGCGACTTGGCAAATGCATTATTGACAGCATTAGGACAGTGCTTTAGCTCGGGAGCGCAGCATACTTATATCAACGTATGTTGTAGGCGGATGAGCAATTAAATTACATGACCGCCATAGTATCTTGACTGCGAAATATGGTTCCCTTATTGCAGAAAAGAACTGGAACTATTCCATTGAGTCTACGAAAACGCATAACTTACGGCAGTTTTTACAAGAATTTCTGGAAATATGTAAAAAAACTAACTTGCTAAGGCCAAGCTTCGATGCAATGCAGCTGCCTCAGTTCTCTAAACTGGTGGCAACTTATTTAATGATGGTGCATAGTGATAAACGATGGCCGCATTATTTTATATGTTACGCAAAATGGGCCTATTTGCCACTCACCCTGACACACTGAAAAACTATCGCCATGATTCATAGTGGCATCACCTAATTAATGAATATCCATTTCAGAGGTTCGGAGAAGTATGGGTCGCAAAAATGTTATCTTGATTTTTTATGGGAGATTGAGTGTTGTAAACTTGATACTTTTTTCTTAAAGTAACTTATTGTCAGCTCTTGTTTAAAAAATAAATAAATTTATGACTGAAACAAAAAATGAAACACTCAATGTGCTGCGTGTAATATAAAATTAATTTTATCATCCATCCTTGGTTCAGTGGATGCCGAGAAAGACCTTCTCTCCGCCCGGTACATATTTTAATTGAACGTCCCGAGCTAAATTACCCTCATTAGGCTCAGACAATACAATCTATTATTTTGATGCTAAAATTAATCTCTTGAATCTTATGGGGGGCACACTGTTCGAGAAAAAGAATAGTATATGCCTACAGTGCAGACCCCTATTAACGCACAGCCTGAGGGAACTTCTGCATATATTGCCACATATAGAGAGCACAACGAAATATCCTATAGTTTGTCATAAATGAGTGAACTTTAGCGCAGCTGTTTTGAAACAGCGTTGCGTTTCTCTTGGCAACTTCTGCATTTTCGCTTCTCCATTATTTTGCATGTTATTCAAGCAGACGGAGCCACAATATGCCCACGTTTCCCTCGCCTAGTCTTAGTACTTGATCATTTGCTGCCAAATAGTGTACTTGGCCTGGAGGAAATTAACTAACGCTTTATTTAGTTAAGTATCCGACCAAGGGTTGACGTTCTAGTTTACTTACTCAAGGTTTGGCACTGTGGAGGTAATGTCAAGTGGTGAAAATGCACTGCTTTGGTTTCCAGGGCAGTAGTTAAGAGATACTGGAAGTCTTGCAGCTCTTGTTCCTGTTTTGATAGTCTCAGCCATGTGCCAGAGTTGGTAGCCAAGCATCAAGAGTGTCGCTACACCAGCGCCCTGCATTTTCATCATTACAAATATATACAATTGGGCAATGGTACAGGGGCCTTGAAACTGCCTCTGTAAATTAAGCCAGAAAATGCATGTCCCATCTTGCTATACCTCACAGTATTTCCAGTGTCTCACAGTAGATTCCCGTTAAGATCTGTACCGTCTTACCAGATGTTCGTGGTAACCGACGGGGCCAACCAAAATAAAAGTCTATATTTGTATTCGGACGTAAATGTCAGATGAATCAGAGAAAAAGTCAAAGCCATATAACAAACCGGTAAATGTAAAAGACAAAAAATCGGTAGAACCGATCCCACGATGTCTGTTGATGCTAATCCGTTTAGAATTAAATAAATATAGGACAAAAAGTATTGCCACCGCCGAAACGAGTTATCTATGAGGCGTGTACTGCAGCGGCTACTTCGCCTTCGTGCTTCCTTGAGAACACTCGGCGCCATCTGTCGGCGCCGCCACGAAGCCTGCGGATGTGATCTTTGTTTTCATTTTAGAGCGGAACACACCTACTGGCACATAGCCAGTCACCCATGTTGGCACCAACGAGGTTCATTGAAGAGCGGTACCTACCGAGTCCTGCATCTACATTGTGCGATGTTGGCAGGAAGTAGTTCCGTTGAACAGCATCACTTATGTACACATTGCCACATACTCTGCCACTCAAGTTGTTAGCACGGTTTAATCCGAACCTTGTTCCCTAAGCACAGTAGCATGACGCTCGAACCATTCGACCTTGGTCTACACAGTGGGCCAGGTTGGCGGAAAAACGATAGGATACAGACATAGATAGATACCTCCCATAAACTTTGTGAAGCACCCAACGAATGTTAAGTATAAAAAAGTTACTACAGTTGGCGTGATTGTAAGCATTGATTTGCGCAGTGTTTTGTTCAATACATTTTGGGCTAGTTCTGGTGAGCGAATCATGCGGAATTTCACTTGCCTTCTACAAGAACGCTTCATTACCATTTCTCATTGAAAGATACGTTGTCTTATCAGCTTCGTCATCTCCGTTATACTGCATGACTATTAAATATAGGAATTTCTAGCAGGAGCTACCTTTGTCTTTTTTCCCTACTTTGTGAGTGCTGCTTTTGCTGGACGTAGACTCCTAGCTGGTGCATTGCCGACTACACAACTTCGTCAACTCGGTATGTGCCAGTGGGTATGTGCTCCTTCCTGACCAATCCCCAACTACGGGTATGTGGCACCGTGTGCGTTCGCGAATATACACGCAGGAAAAGGGGCAAAAAACGAAGCAGTCGACTGCAGAAAAGTGAAGGAAGGGCATCAGAATCGCCGTGTGGGGAGAAAGTGAACCAATTGAGCGCAAGGTTGCATTTTATATGAGGTCGAGGCTCTCTAAAATTTCCGGGCACATCAACAACAACAAAAACGTTACTCCGCTCATCACCCATATGTGGGGTCAGACATTATTTTGCAAGGGTGGATTCTGCCTGCCCACGCAGCACTGCTCTAGCAATAGCTAAATATCAAATAACAAGGGCAGTGAGTAAAGCTCAGGTGTTCGGAATTTGGATTTCTAAGTAGCGCCGCCTGAATTCCAGTTTTGAGGGTACTAGCCTGGTTCGCACTGCTGCCGCGTACACGTACCTGCCCGTGATACACTGCAGAGTAGCCTTCGTAGCCTCACTCTGTTTCATCAGTTGTGCTGGCAGTCGCTGCACAAGTGTGGCTTGAACCAGGGGCGCTATAACGTAAAATGATTCCAAACTGTTTTGATTACAATTTCTGCAATTAGTCTCCACGATTGGTCAACGCATTTTCGGGCCACTCCCAACTTCGCCTGTCTATCACGCCACATCACGAAAACTTCGATAGCTCCCCATCTGATATGACGTGTACTGACTGGTTATGCAAGATTAAACCGCACAAATGAAAAATAATCATTCTTCATTCGACGCCTTTTCACCATTAGCCCTCTGCTATTGGTCCAATGTTTTCTGGTTACGCCCATTTCACCTGTCTGTTACGCGACCGCGTGGTGAGTTTTCGCGACAAAACCGCCAAAACTCACCACGTTAAAGTGACGTGCACGCGAAAAATGCATTATTATGCCGAACAAAACTGAAAATTTTTCTGAATAGCCACAGACTGCACCGTTCCGAAAGGAATGGCTGCCCGCCGATCGCTCAGGCGAACACTACTCGAACCTGCCGGCGCGCATGATAAACCTTATTGCGTGGCAGTAAAACGTTATCGACCCTTTCGGCATGCATACGATATCGCTCTGCCTACTCTTCCTTGCTGAGGATCCGTTTTAGCGGCATTCTAATCCTTCCGTTGGACGCCACTGCGATTTTCGACCAGCCACCGCAAGCTAAGTAAGGCGAAGAGGACCAGACGGAGAAGCCCGCACCACCCTCTTCATGCGGTTATCTATTTTCACTGTGCTGGCTCGGCCCCATCAAAACCCTCTCCACTAGAGCGTGCTCCTCGCCTCTTGTCAGCCAATTAGATAAGAAAAACCGCTGAGTGTAGAGAATGTTATTGGTTTTGAAAGCGAACAAAGGTGGCCTCCTATAAACGAGGAGAGTGTTTGATTGGGTTGTTCAGACAACGCTGTGGGTCACCGCCCGATGCTTGCGTCGGTGGTTACGTAAATTTGACGTCAGAAGTTTGGAATCAATACAGTTTGGAATCATATTACGTTATATCACCCCAGTTCCCGTTCAAGGCTTTCTTTTGTATACTGGTCAACGTGGCATGAAATGAATCCTCGGTCATTGTTTAGCATACCCGATATTTTTTCTTGTATACGAGTTCACACAAATCACAGATATCCACAAAAACAATGATCACACTCACTGGGAGCGTGTTTAGCAGGATCTTCTTCCCATATGGCGTTCGGATATTTGAAGAGAAGAGAAATAGTGTCCATAGGAAGGCTGGGTATACGCTCATAAATTCATTATAGCATATGCTGTCGCAAGTTCTAATGGGGCTTCGGGTGCAGTGCTATGCGGGAGTGCACATTAGGCAGGTAATTATTGCGTAATCTACAGACTGCTCCTAATTGGAAGTAGATAGGGTTCGACTATGATTTCAAGAATGCTCATACTACCTTATAAAAATAGACACTGTGAGTTCTACAGAGTGGAATGAAGATCCAGCGCAAATCCTGGAATCTGTGTGAGCCAAGCTCTAGTTAAGCAGGTAATTTAACGTTATCCAGGTGCGTTGCGTACAGTTGCGATTATTTTGCTCCTATGGGACATGTATTGTGATGGAATGTTCATGTTCATGCACCAGAAAGGTCACAGCTTTATCTTCTCTTAATGATATGTGTTCTTGTTTTGCATCATCTATAAGCCGTGCCGAAATGCAAGTGCCAGTTCATATATGTGGAGGCAGCATTATCACGACATTGTCCGATGCTTGCCGAAGGCAACATCGTCATTATAGATGTATACGCTAAGTAATATGAAGTTCCCAAATGAGGCAATGAGCTTAGTTCATTCTTATCACGTAAGGGGCCACTGATGTTGCGTCGCCCGGACGCCTAATTGCATGGCACTTTTCTCATTTCACGCATTTCAAGTAAAGCGCAGAAAAAGAATTCATGGGGCAGGAACATTCCCATGGGGATGGATTACCAGCGAATCTGTTTAGAGTGCATACATTATGAACTCCTACATTTTTTTTTACACGGCACAACACTACGCCGACAAAAGCAAACTACGCCGACTACGCCGCGGTATCCGCACCTCCTATGCATCTGCCGACACCGCTCCTCCAGCCGCATCGGCACCACAGACACGCGTCAAGCTATAACCACAAAAGCGCAGGCATCGTGCACAAGCGCCATCGCCACACCCCTACCATTCTCCATCGCTGCAGGTGCATCGCCAGTATTTCCCCCCTCTCCCCCTACCCTTCTCCCTTCTTTTCCACGCGCCGTCATATGGACGTAGGCCGCCCAGGGTACCCGCCTTGGGAACGCATGCGGGGGATGCTTACGGAGGCTAGAAGGAAATAGCTTATCTGGAAAAAAAAATTGTGCAAGACACTGAGCGCTGAAAACAGCTAAAGGAGATGTTCCATGACCCATTAACAGCTGTGCCATTTGAAACCGCGTTCTTAAAGAGAAAAAAAAAAAAGATATCTTCAATACTTTTCTTTAATGAGCCAGAGAATTTGTGCACAAAAGTTTGCCCTGGTGGCGTACAGGACTGATGAACTAAAATTGGAAAGCTAATAGTAGTATAACGCACAGCTGTTTTTAGTAGCGTGCTAAGCCTTATCTGGGACACTCTGTATTAGCAGCTTCGTAGGCGGCACGCAATATTCTTCTAAAAGTAACACGCCTACGTTCCTTCATATGCCACTTCTGTTTCATACCAGGGGAATACTTATGATTCCATCGCGGGAAAGTAACGCTGCCATAATAAGTACACAAAATGATGGCAAAAATATGTTTACCATGCATAAACATCGTTTTATGCTGTACAAGAGACATGGTTGTATGTTTTCATCAATAAAAATATAAAAAAAAACACCCAAGTCTTTATTGTTTTGTGGCCTCTAGTAAGCACGCGTGCCGTTGTTTACCACTTCAGAAATCGCTGTTCAGAGCCCTACAATTATTTAGTACTGTAACAATGAACAATAGGACAAATAGCTAGTACTGTCAAGCAGCAAATCTTAACAACCTGCCCTTTCTAACCTTGCTATGGTCGCTTTCTAAGGCTGAATTTATATGGGCCTACGACTTTTGCAACATGGGGACCAGTAGACGTAGATAATGTGACCTCCCTAAGGACATTGGACAATGCAAGTAATATGACGTAGCGTACCTAATGCAAATCAAGATTGAAAAATATAAGGTTGCTTACGTACCTTGCAATGAACAAAAGGAAACAACACAGCCAAGATGCACAATCCGACAAACGGCGCCGTGCATGCTGTGTTCACCAATAAAAGTATCTGCGAAGAATGAGATAAGCAGTGTGAATTGGCAGCACATGGTGCTGAGGAATATCACGCTGAAGATTAAAACAGAGAATATAACCAGAATACGGCGATTTCACACCGCAGGCCTGCACGTGGATCACATGACGTCGTGCCGTTGCAGAGTGAGCCCATCGTATCACGGGCCAAGGAAACGAGCTATGAGAAAGGTCGCAACCGACGACCTTCCCGGTTCGGTTATTACATCATATCGCTTAGCCGGCTTTCAGGCCGAGTAATGTAATTCAAGGTGCAACAGAGAACTAGGGTCACTGTAGCAGTGGCGCACCGACGGGGGGGGGGGGGGTATTCGGGGGTTGGAACCCCCCCCCCCTGAGGCCGCTTAACCCCCCCTTTTGTTTAACCCCTTTTCTTTCCTTACGCATTTGAGTACTGCAATTAAGATGTACGACGCGCAATCGTCTGCACACTCGCAAAAAGCGCATTTTTTTTACTATTTCCCGTGAAGAAATCCAAATTAGTGCTGTTTAGATGGTATTGGCAAACTGTCAACCCCCCCCCCCCCCCCCCTGGCAGAGATCCTGGGTGCGCTACTGCACTGTAGTCTGTTTTACGCTAACAGAGTTTAAAAAACAAACGACGGTAGCCTGTAGCAGAACTCTGCTCCAGAACTGCAATAGTCGAAAAGGGGGACATCAGTTGCGTGTGAAGTCAAAGTAAACAATCAAATAAATATAACGAACTGATCATTAACTGTTACGTTTGTTAGTTTACGGTGCGTGTTTCGCAAAGCGTATCGACTTTGCTCGTTAGCAAAGGCGTTAGCAAAGTTATGCCCTGCAGTTTCGTAGTTCGTAGGGCATATCCAGCTGGACCGAATTCTTAGGCGGATTCGAGATATATGTTCCCAACATTGTGCAAAATGTAAATTCGCGTTTAAGTAGTTTTTCTGTTTCACAGTATAAAAAAAGTCGTATTGTTTCAAAAGTTAGTGGAACGTTACTAGATTGACTACTACAGCTGAGTTTATTTGCGCTTTTCTAGGAAACAATGCTAATTACAAATTTTACTTTATTTGGTAGCGCCTTGGGAACTTAGTGACTATATATATATATATATATATATATATTGCGAGATAGCTGTTCAACCTCGACGGTTTATTATGCTCACAATATATATATATATATATGCTACGTAAATGGCCACATCTGTCCAAAATAGCAGTTAAAAATCTTATCAATTTTTTGTTCATTTGTCAAATATATATTGACTTTTTTGCATGTAATATATGCTTTGAGTAATCTAGCTCAGAAAGGTGATTTTTGTGCGAGGTCTGTCCCAAAAGTTCACTCAGTGAGTCAGAAAACAAAGGGGAAGATTGTAGTAGCTGTGCTAAGCTCGCTGTCTCCAGTCTAACGGACCACGTTGACATGTAATAGTACCGAGCTATTGTATGACAAAGCAGACTTTTACGAGGGCACAAATTTGTAGTGATCCTAGAGGAACAGACAGCGAAGAGGACAAAGAGGTGGAAGAAGAAGAGAAGGAAGACATGGAGCACCGTAATGGCAGCTGACTAGTGTAATTAAAGTCTTGAAGGCTTTTACCGTGTGTTGGAACTTTATATTTGGCGCAGCCGACAACAGCAACCAGATGTGGGTTACATTCTACCTCGCAAGACGGGACGGCCGCCCCCTCGTCACGGGCTATGCTTTGGAAGGTGAGAACTTCGTTGCGGTGCCGGAAGAACTAACTTCACCTGGCCTACTCGAAACCATCAGCAACAAAGCCAAGGCCTCGATCAGCGACGTCACCGAAAGAGGTACCGTGAAAATTGACATGGAATTCGCGGAACTTGAATCTATGAGGAAACAAATCGCAAATAAGTGTGACGCTCAAGGCGACACAGATCGAAACGCTCGGCCGCCTCTCCAAGGCATACTGAGTGCGATGGCACAATTAACGCAAACGCAAATGCAGCAAATGAAACAACAGCAAGCAATTTTGAATATACTTGCCACTGGCGCGACACGCCGAGAGACAGTTAAGCCGGAAATGTTTGATGGTAGCACGGATGGTGCCGTTTCCTGGATGGATTTTTTTCAGTACGCGTGCGAGCTGAACCACTGGTTAAGTGACTCCGATCGGATACTTCACATGCGCCCGTACCTATGTAGCAACGCCAAAAAGTGGTATGATTTGCGCGTCACAGAACATATGAAAGAATCATGGGACACGTGGAAAAAAAGCTTTATTCGGGCATTTCAAATGAACCCAGTCCATTTGTGGGACCAAGCAATTTTTTACAAGCAGAGAGACGGCAATTAGCTGGACTATTATTTTGAGAAGAGGCGCCTACTGCGAATGGCGGATCCCACGCTTCCAGATTCCTCTGTCGTGCCACTAGTGATATACGGGATGACAAAAGATTGCCAGTGACAAGTCCAGGTTAAACACCGTCCACTTCCGAGGAGCTTCTCTACTGCTTAAAATATGTGTCGTTCGAGCCCCGGCCTCGCGAGATGCAACATAAATCGAACAGGGAATGGAAACAGAACAGAAGAGAAGATTATTCTGCCAACAGGAGTTATCACAACCCTAGTCATGGGGACTCCGCTGGGAAGATACTCGGAAAATCTACGAATGTCAGGACGTCTGAGACGCAGGAGACAATATTTCTTGTGAAATCGAACATTTTGTTTGTCCCAATGATCGTGAATAATATCGAGATGCCCGCGGTCATTGATACAGGTGCCTCGGTCATTCTCATTAATGAGAAAAGAGTTGACAAAAATGAAATCTTTGCCGGGAGTTCAAGGCTATGACGGCAACTGTCGAGAGCTAAAAAAATGGACGGATGCAAAAGTGAAATTCAGAGATCTAGAGCTCACCGTGAGAAGCCTTGTCATGTCAGGAGTGGAGTTCGATTTTTTTTTATCAAGGCCTGACATGAAACTATTCAAGATGAATATTCTGTGGAACGACATTATCACCACCGAGCATTCCAACCTCATTCAGACGCAAGATAGGTCAGTCACAAGTTGCCACGATGTTTCGCTGAAATTCCCAGAACTTCTGTGTGTCGGCACCTATCCCCCCGCAATGACTGCAATCGAAGTGCCGTTCCATCTTCGAGACAAAAGTGTTGTGAGGAAGAATGCCTATGGGTTAAGCCACGAAAAAAAAGTATGGCTTAAACAGGAGCTACAAGGAATTTTGGATTCTGGTATCATCAGACCTTCGACCTCTCCGTTTGCCTCACCCATTACCATAGTGCCAAAAGACGACGGATCCTATCGCTTGTGCACCGATTACCGGCTTATCAACCGGCAAACAGATTTGTTCCCATTCCCGATGCCACGAATCGACGAAATAATTGACGAGACCGGTGGGTGTCAATGGTTTTCCAGGATAGACCTATGTAAAGGCTATTGGCAAGTACCACTCAAAGAGGAAACTAAGATGTTCACTGCGTTTATTACACCTTTCGACATCTACGAATATAACCGGCTGCCATTTGGGTGGAAAAACTCAGGCGCTTGGTTACAGAAAATGATGAACTCTGTTCTCCAAGAATTTATTGGCAAATTTTGTAGTGTGTATGTCGACGACATACTCGTCTATTCAAGAACAAGAGATGACCACATTAGTCATCTATCAATGGTTCTAGATGCATTGAGCAGGGCACAGCTTAAGATCAACGTCAGAAAGAGTGAATTCTTCTCCCAGAGGGTTGTTTTTCTTGGCAGGGTATTTGATGGGCAGACAAAAAGTACCAAAGAAGAAAGTGTCCAGCGCATCAAGAGTCTCGTCAAGCCCTTTGATCTGCACTCTCTTCGAGTATTTTAGGCCTTGCCGGGCATTACCGGGCCTTCATAAAGGATTATGCAACAAAGACAAAATGTCTCACTGCCCTTACCCAAAAAGAGGTGCCATTTGTGTGGTCTGAAGACTACGAGCGGTGTTACGCAGAACTTGTTGAAGTTATTTCTTCAGACCCTGTCCTGACGCTCCCAGACTTTAACCTGCCATTTGAACTGTACACTGATGCCTCTCATTATGGGACAGGAGCCGTTGTTTATCAAAGACATGTCAACAAGCCTGTTGCGAAACAACTGCAAGTGATAGGATATTTTTCTTACACGTTTACCAAGGCCCAAGCAAACTATGCTACAACGGAAAAGGAAGCATTGGCTGTAGTTATGGCGCTCAAGTATTTTAGAAGTTATCTGGAAGGAAGAAGCTTCAAATTGTTTACAGATAATCAAGCCCTGACTCACCTTTTGCAACTCACTCAGCCAAAAGGTACAGTGGCAAGATGGGTGAGTGAAATTCAGCAGTACACTTTCGAGGTAGCGCATCGCCCTGGACAAAAGCATCAGGACGTAGATGCTCTGTCTAGACTTCATGTACCAAGAGAAGTTACCCATGAAGAAGTGAATATTGTTACGGGAAGAAAATATATGTATTTACAATATATACAGAGGGTTGTAGCTCTGTGGCCAGGGTGACACCATCTACCGAGCTCCGAGACACTTCAGCCTCTTCTTCCCCAACCAACGTCATTTTGTCCACAGCAGTACAAACTCGTACGTGACATGAACCCCCCAGCGGCAGAAGCATCGCCTCGATGCTTCTTAGGGTGTCGAATCAGCGTGCGAGTTATAGGGCTTTAGTCGCGAAACGTGCACGATATCAGTTCCTGGGGTGGTAGAAGACTTTGAATGCACAGGTGAGATCTCATATGTGAGGCTGGTGACTTGGCGAAGAACTCGGTATGGCCCGACGTATCGTGGCAGCAGTTTTTCGCAAAGGCCGACGCGACGGGAGGGTACCCAAAGCAGAACAAGGGACCCAGGGCTGAAATGAGCGTCCCGACGATGACTGTCGTAACGGTGCTTTTGGATAGTCTGAGATGCCAGAAGACGGTCACGGGCAATACGACGTGTTGCGGCCGCGCGAACAATGGCGTCGTGAGCATAGAACGTGGTAGTGGTGGCGTCAGAAGGGAGCAGTGAGTCAAGAGGCAGGAGATGGTGACGGCCATATAGTAGATAGAACGGGGAATAACCAGTAATATCGTGACGCGACGAATTGTATGCAAACGTCACGAAAGGTAAGGTGCAGTCCCAATTCCGGTGATCATCACACACGTACATGGAGAGCATGTCGTTAAGTGTACGGTTGAGACGCTCGGTAAGTCCGTTTGTCTGTGGGTGGTAAGCCGTCGTGAACTTGTGGGACATGGAGCAAGAACGAAGAAGGTCATCGACAACCTTAGAAAGAAAACAGGGGCCTCTATCGGTGAGTAGCTGACGTGGGGCACCATGATGTAGGATGACTTCATGGAGGAGAAAATCAGCCACATCAGTTGCGCAGCTTGTAGGGAGGGCCCGCGTTATGGCATAACGCGTGGTATAGTCTGTCGCAACAGCCACCCACTTGTTGCCCGAGGATGAGGTAGGAAATGGGCCAAGGAGGTCCAGGCCGACGCGGAAAAATGGCTCACTGGGGATATCTATAGGCTGAAGGTGGCCAGCGGGAGACAATGGAGGCTTCTTGCGGCGTTGGCAAAGTTCGCAGGCAGCGACGTAGCTTCGAACAGAGCGATATAGAACAGGCCAGAAAAATCGTCTGCGCACACGGTCATATGTACGGGAGACACCCAAATGACCAGCGGTAGGCGCATTGTGTAACTGCGACAGAACAGAGGACAAAGAGGTGGAAGAAGAAGAGAAGGAAGACATGGAGCACCATAATGGCAGCTGACTAGTGTAATTAAAGTCTTGAAGGCTTTTACCGTGTGTTGGAACTTTATAAAATTATACAACTCTTTCTATATTAGTTGAAATCTAGATAGCCGAACCGACAGAAGAAAGGATTGATATCTAATTCCTGGTGAAATTTGGCACATATTCGACAGAAATTTCCTAATTGCACCGAAAGGCATATAAAAAGGATGTCCTTAATGGAAGAACTGTATCCAATTAAGTAAACTGATTGTGGAAAGGCTGTGAAGACCGCAAAGACGACGCTGATCAGCACGACCCTGCACCTCGTCTATTTTTGCAAAGTGCTTAAACTATCGAAGACTACAAAACGTCTGAGTGTGTGCACCGTGTAAAAATGGAAAGGTTCCAACTGCGCTGCTTCTTTTATTCTTCTAGACTCCAGCTCTTCCACAGAGGAAAAGATCGCTCGTGTGCGTTCTTTTATGCTCTATGACTGCTAGAATCATATTAGAAGCACTGAATTGGGGCAAGTTCTGCGTTCAAAGTATTTTACCAGGAAATTTGGAAATTAAATCATTCGCGGCACGATGGTGCCCAATCTCCTGACTCCTGAGCAATAGTTCAAACGAAAAGAATGTTGGATTGAATGATCACCTTTAGAGAACAGCGAATAAATCTTTCAATGGTTTGTCACCAGTGACACGACTAGAATTTACTTATACGACATGAAGCTGAAGTCAGAGAGCAAGGACTGAAAAAGAAAGATCAGGTAAGGCCAAAAAGCGCGGAAGATGAAAGCGAAAGTGAACTTCATGTTTATGGTGTTCCTTGAGTGCTATGGAGTTGTGCACAGTGAATTTGAACTTGAGGGCCAAGCTCCCCCGTGCAGCTCTCTGCATTTACAGGTCTTGAAGGGTTTGATCTCGTCGAAGCATGCGACCAAATTTGTCGAAAATTTGACGCTGTGTTCTGCGCCACAATAATGCCCTTACGCTCAGAGCATTCATAGTGTGTGTGCTTTTCGCAAGCACTTCCACGTCTCCATGTTGGCTGGATTAAGCATTCTGTGAGTTTTTGTTTGAGTTCCCCAAATGCTACTCGGGCTCCAGCAGCATTATTTTGTAGATGCGGCGTCAATTAAAAATGAAATCTCATTGGTTCTGAAGCGCTTAAGAGAAGAGAACGTCCAAGGGAGCATCAAGCCACAGAATAAGTGCTTGAATTGCTTTGGTGTGTCCAATAGGGAGTATTTTGAAAGTAAAATATATTAGTTTTGAAAAACAATGTGTCTGGTATACTATACCTACGTGTCATAAGAGTGTGCCGCTTTCTCCTGACATATCACTCCACTGAAGGAATGTGTCAGTTACAGAAGTAAGAGCAGCGATGTAGGCATGGTCTCAAAGGTTGAGTTAGTTATCTTGGACGCAAGAAATGCCGACGCGTATGTCTTTCGTTAGTTCTATGCCTAACCTTTCAATTCGCGAATCTGAAAAATTACTTAGATTCAAAGATCATTGATAATCATACGACAGTAACCAATCGTTTCTAAATACGACAGTAGAAACGGCTCTAAAGGCACCTGTTCAAAGAACCCGCAAGATTAAAGAGACACCCATAACACTGAAGAAGAAAATATCAAAATAAAAATATAAATCAGTGATGTAGACAAAGCCAGGCATTGAAAACTGTACAGGAAACAAGATTTCAATCAATTATTGCCCACGGGCCACAGCGGATGGGTACTCTGGCCAGAAATTTAAGGCGCTAAAATTTGAAGGACCATGTAAAGTTTCGAGCCAGTAAATCTTCATTTCAACTTAACACAGAAACATGAGCGTCCAGTCATAACAACTGCCAAACCTGCACCACTGAACAGTTTGCCTGCCATTCATGGACGCCGATTTCTGGCTAAACTGCTAAAGGCATCCAAATCAGATGGTTTGAGTAAGCCAACCGATTCACAATTTTCTTCTAGTTCTAGAAGTTCTAGATACCACTGCCGAATGCTTACAAAATAAACTGAGTTTCGCAAAATTCGAGTCTTCTTTCTGATGTATTGATGGTGCAATTAGGCGCAAATGAAATGATTGCGCAGTTGCCTCATTGTCGTCAGGCCTGAATACAAGTTCTCTCCAAAGAATGCACTGTGACGGAGCGGCATAGCGGGCGTCAAAAACGTCGTGGTCCAACGGTGCGGCATATAGTTTTGAGATAGCGACAGGCCGATTAACGTACCCAAGTGTGTGCGTGTCCGTCCGTGTGGTGCAGTCTGGGGGCACGACCTTGGACAGCGGGAGGGGAATCTACCGTTCTCTCGCCCCTGATTGAAAGGAGCACGGCCAAGGCTTTTCGGGAGGAGTCACGTTTCAAGTTTATTTGATTCATGAAATAATTAGGTGAATTCTGCATACCTGCAGTTTCCCGACATAGGGAACTAGGGAACGGAGAGGCTATTTAGGCGCAGGTTTTGGGCCCTGGTAGTCAATCTAGAAGCTGAACCTATGAGCTCCTGAGAAACCGTCGAAGGACTAGAGCCGTCCAGTATCACCTGGGCCGCCTAGGCGCGTCGGAACTATAACTAGTTCACATACGAGAGGACAAACCAACGTCTGCCACGAAGCTCGCGGTATTTCGCCTTAGGTTAGCTCAACCTGCTTGAGGGAAGCCGTGAGATCTAGACTCCCGTGAAACCCAGCCAAGCAATCGCATCCACCTCAACAAGATCGGCTCGCCAGCATTCCTCGGGAAAGCTTTGCGCGCCGAATTCACGGTTTATGGACTTGCTGTTGCTGCCCGGCCACGCGTATTACATCGTTTGTTTTTATTTTGAATTTTGTTTTAGTGAACTACTGTTAAGTGTATTCTTGTATATTTGAGCCGCGCCGTTTCATGTGTATATCCACTGTTAATTGGTCGTCATATTTATTTGTCATCATCATTGTACTATATTAAGTTTAGGTGTGATAAGTCTGTCTTGTGTCTTTTTTATTATTTTATTTTATTATTTTCGTGCATATTTATCTGTCGATAAATAACTTGTTTTTGTTTACTCCCGACTCTGACTCTTTCACTGTGTTCGCTCGAATACGGAACGACCTACCGGCTTGTATACCCCGTCGATCGACTTCACGCCGAGGACGATCGGGTGACGGCCATTACAGGCACATCCGGACCAAAATTTAGCATGAGATTTTGCCTTCAGTTGTGTCCATCTCTGGTGTTTCCTGTTATGAACATTTACCACATTATATAAATTACGTATTGAAGAAGTTGTGGGTGAACGTTGGTAAAAAAACAAAAACAGGCGTTCCTTCGATGTTTTTATGGACATAATTAGGCGTTGAAAACGTACTGTGGTTTTTGAATGGGCGTTTAATATAGGTGACATAGCACAGCATTGCGAATGCCTCGAAGACAAGTTACCGTATAGAGCATTTGTCGATCGATGCATCATATAGGTCAGGAATATCAGTTTTGACAGCTCTTATCTTTCCACACATTTCGTCATTTCAACTTAAAACAGTAACATGGGCATCTAGTCAAAACAACTTCCAAACCTGCACCACTGAACAGCTTGCCTGCCATTCACGGACGCTGATTTATGGCTGAACTGCAAAAGGCATTCTCATCAGATGGTTTGAGTAAGCCAACCTATTCAAAATTTTCTGTGGCTGTACATAGACAGCGCGCACGCACAAATGAGCACCGTGCTGTATTGAGGCTCCATGTATGCATATTCGCGGAAGCTTTAGTTCTGTATTCATTCAAGCAGTCGCTGAGCCACTGCTTTGCAGGCGCTCCAATAAACCCCGTAATTTAGGGACTTCAAAAGTGTCAACCATTTCAAGGGAATTTATTATGTATGTCCTCCTATTTCTATATTCCTAATCTCTGCACATTTTATCTAATCTCGCTTCATCATCATCATCATCATCATCATCATCAGCCAATATTTTATGTCTACTGTAGGACGAAGGCACTGTGATCTCCAATTACCCCTGTCTTGCGCTAGCGTATTTCAACTTGCGCCTGCAAATTTCCTAACTTGACCCCATCTGGTTTTCTGCCGACCACGACTGCGCTTCCCTTCTCGTGGTATCCATTCTATAAGCCTAATGGTCCATCGGTTATCCATCCTGCGCATTACATGGCATCTCCAGCTCCATTTCTTTCGCTTAATGTCAAATAGAATTTCGGCTATCCCCGTCTGTTCTCTGATCCACACCGCCCTCTTATTGTCTCTTAACGTTAGTCCTACGAAATTTCGTTCCATTACGCTTTGTGCAGTCATTAACTTGTTCTCGAGCTTCTTTGTTAACCTCCATGTTCCTGCCCCATATGTTAGCACCGGTAGAATGCAATGATTGTACACTTTTCTTTTCAACGACAGTGGCAAGCTCCCAGTCAGGATTTGGCAATGCCTACCGTATGCACTCCAACCTAATTTTATTCTTCTGTGAATTTCTTTCTTATGATCAGGGTCACCTATGAGTAATTGACCTAAATAAACGTACTCCTTTACAGACTCTAGAGGCTGATTGGCGATCCTGAATTCTCGTTCCCCAGTCAGCCTATTGAACATTACCTTTGTCTTCAGCCTATTCATCTTCAACCCAATTCTTACACTTTCTCGGTTAAGCTACTCAATCATTTGCTGTAATTTATCTCCATTGTTGCTGAATACGACAATGTCACTTGCAAACCGAAGTTTGCTGAGATATTCGCCGTCGATCCTCACTCCTAAGCCTTCCCAGTCTAAGAGCTTGAATACTTCTTCTAATTGCGACACTCCGACATTTAATGTAGCTTCATACAAGCTGCTAAAGCGTATTCGTCTTTCTCCGTTGGGTGTGTGATTGTGAAATGTGAAACAGAACGCGAGTTAATTTTGTTAACAGCGTGAAGGCACACGTCAGAGCAGGAATAAAGCGTCATGTTAAAAGCAGCGATAGTAATTGCAACAGGCTTAAAGGTGGCAACATTAGCGAAATGGCGTATCATCTACCACACTATTTAAAATCACTTCTGAAGCGTTGTATTTAATTGCAGAGTTGCTTCTTGTTTTTTTACTTCTTTAACGGCATTCTACGTTCCATTGCTATGTGTCGCTGCGATATCTGGAAAACGAAGTATTTACTTACCCTAGTTAAGGATCCCATGTGTATAACCAGTGAGCTATACGCTGTCATTATCAAACCTAGAATAAGAGCTGTAAAAATGTGCAATGAATTACCATAAGCAGCTTTGACAAGTACATTAAAATTACAGCAGTAAATTCCAATGCAATGCGCAAATTATCATAGGCACGAGAATGTCTTATTCAACCAAAAAGACTGAACAGTAATTACATCTTGGCGTTACTTGAATTTATGAATATATGTTGATCCCACAAATTATGTCTCCGAGAAATAATGATCTTGTTATATTTTATCACGACGAGATAATATGTGCGATAGGTAGACGGGTTTTGTGAGAAAGCCAGTAACCCGCTTTATTGATCCTTTTCTCGCCTATCCCGTGGGCGCTCTCAAGTTTGATCACGTGGTGACGCGTCCATTGCTTGCCTCAGCTGCCTCCGAGCAGCAAACCTCCGTTTCGACGGATATCGTCGACTGTGACTGTGTGGACGACACGAATCTTTGGCCACAGCTATAGAGGACATGTAAATGCTTTCAGAGCTCATTACGCCTTGTCCAAACAGCGCGAGCAGAGTATACGATACTTGTGCTGAATGCGGGGCTAGAAGTGTATTCCAAGCTCTCCAAACTTTCCGATTATGAATTAAATCAGGATCAGTGCGCTCTTCGTTCTTTATTTGGTAAACTTTTTAAAGCAGCGGCATGTCACGTTTCTGACACAGTAAAGTTCCTCGGTGCGGCCACTACGTGATTTTTAGCCTGATCGTTCGAGGGCGTGCTGTGTTGGGATAGATTTGTTCCTGATGCGCACAAAGCTTGGAATGCAAATGGTTTGTACTTTGTGGTAGTTTGAAGCAAGGACGTATTATCGCTAGTCCCTCGATTACTCTGTGGGCCGTCGCTGTCACTCATGCTCCGGCACATTGATTCAAGAGTGCGCTCATTCAATTGTTATTGATACGTGGGCGATAGAGTGGGCGTAAGTTTGCCTGTGAGTAGGGGTGGAAGTGCGTACATAACGTGCGTCAAACTTACTATGCCAATAAATGGCGCTACCTCCGTTTGTACGGAGTGGAACACTCTCTTAAGTGCCGATATTCCGGGGTTGAAGTCCTATCTTTGAAGATTAGCAATACCTCGCTGGCGGATGAATATTTTCTTTTTATCCTTGAGGAAAGCCGTGCATCGCGAAGGGCCGGCAACACAGGCAGTACTTACATAGCAGAGGCGACACAGATCAATTCCATTCCTTAATATGCGAGTCACCATTATTGCAGCTCACTACCACACACGTCTTGGGTCTATCGTTAAACATTTTTCTGCATGAACTGGGCACAGTGCGTTAGCGAACACCCAATTGCATTTCCGACAGCTCATCGCACAGTAGCAGGGCAAAAGCAGTAATCGTTTCGTATTCGTGCGCATTCGCTGAGGCAATGTATGGCGTGCCGCCGAAAGCCTCATCTCGTTCCTATACAGCATGCTTATCTGCGAAAGGGGTCAATAAAAAAGCAATGAAAGCATTAAAACATTTACGTAGAATATCCTCAGGGAGTTATCTGAATGATAAGTAAGCGTTTGGTAGTAACGACGTAGTGTTGAGCGCTCAGCTGTTCATACTAGCACTGCTCATCGGCTGCGGTCGTCTTGGCGCCATCACGGTAAATGCGACAGCGCTGAGGTGACACGAACTACTGCAGAAGCGACCCAACGTGAACTTATGAGGCAAGCAACTACTGCAAGTGGCGGCGTCAGGTGCGCTGATGACGGTCTGATCTGAAGTCACGGCTGCTCCATATTTCTGGCTTTATAAAGGTGTGCCTACAGCTTGCTTGATTGCACACGTCACGTGGTCACAGAGACGCGCTCGCGCTAGTGCTCACGCGTTCGTCATGGTCTTCTTCCACAGCTGACGAAATCTACAGTGGTCTCTATCTGCAGTGGCACGGAGGCATACTAGTCAATTTTCTTATGTGACATCACCTGATGGGCTCCACAGCCCAACTGCGTGCGTGGGCACTACATGCAGGAGGGAGGCCGTCGATTGCCCTCTCCTACTCGATTAAGCTTACGAAACCGCTTCAGTCAGGAACGTTGTACAACAGACGATGGCTCTTCTTATCGTGCAAATTTTTACGTAACTTTGAAATGTCGCGTTTCGACACAATAAAATTTCACGGACGATTGGGAATTTTGAGACCCGCTGTTTAGGTGTTTTGGGTTCGCGTCATATTGTGGCAAATAATTCGCATTCTGAACGATAGGGTCGTCTCGGCGGCGGCGCTGAACCTCTGATCGGGCAGCTTGTTCAGCAGCAACGGCGCACCAATCATTCCCACCGGTTGTGTCGCTCATTGTTCAGAAAGAAAGCGTGATCACGGGAACGCATAACTCGCGCGAGCGCATTCTCTAGCGGTGGCGGCGCAGGCAGAGTAGCGCATGCGTAGAGTGGGTCCGAGGCATAAGCCAGCGCTTTGCTTTCGCGCTCGCCGCATGTCTGGTCACCGCCGGCGCTCTGCTTGCCATCTCACCCTTTCGCCATATCCTCCTCCTCCGCGCTCTTCACGGTTCCGCTGCACCCTCCTCCGCTTTCCTCCTCGCGCTCTCTTTGCTGTCACCGACTTTCATCTCCCGCTACGCTCCACGTTCGCTTCCATTCTTTGCTGTGCTCGTTCGCTCGGTTACGAGGTCCAACGCCGAAGCTCGCCGCAAGAACGGGAGCCCAAGAGCTGCGCTCTAAAATTTATTATTACCCTTAAACTTTTGCGCAAGTTATTTGCAATTCGGTCAGGTGGCTCAATATAAGAGCTCCGCTTGTATGACGTATATACAGGGTGTTTTTTTTAGCTGGACCAAATTTTTAAAATTAGAAAAATATATATCTTGTTCACGTTATCTTTACCATTCGAGTGCACCGATTTGCGGCCTCTAGATACAGAGTAATTTACGCACTTAGGTGCGTAATTAGCAAAGTTATGTTAATTAACTTTCTAATTATCAACAATATGTGACTACAGCAAATGAGTACTTTGGGGCCCGTCCTCGACACTACCTATCCCAACGATCAAACTTTCAATAGCAGAGTTCATGTGAGAGCTAAGCGACTAATTAGTTCCCCCTGGCAGGCTCCTTCAACCGAAACTGACCGCAAAAAGAGCGTCGTTGTCGTCGATGTCGCCGCCCCCTGCCTTTCGTCACGTCTCCGACGTCACCACTGGTTCGGCCCGCGAGCAGCTTGCGTTATCTCCTTGCTATCTGCGGCGTTCGCCGTCCACGCTACAGACTGATATGACGCCACGCCTGTAGTATCTAAAAGCCCAAAGAGCGGGGTTCGCGCTACAGCGTAACTTGGCGCCCGACGGAATGACGAAGTAAATTTGGCGGCCCGCCGGCATTGAAGCGTTAGGCCAACATCGCAAACAGCAAGGAGATAACGCAAGCTGCTCGTTGGGCCGGACCAGCGGTGACGTCGGCGACGTGACGAAAGGCTGGGGGGCGGCGACATCGACGACACAGACGCTCTTTTTGCGGCCAGTTTCAGTTTCAAGCAGCCTGCCAAGGGGAACTAATTGTTCACGTAGCTCCCACATGAACTCCGCTATTAAAAATTTGATCGTTGGGCTAGGTAGTGTCGAGGACGGGCCCCAAAGTACTCATTTGCTATAGCCACCTATTGTTGATAATTAGAAAGTTAATTAGTGTAACTTCGCTAATTACGAACGTAAGTGCGGAAATTGCTCTGTATCTAGAGGCCGCCAATAAGTAAACTCGAATGGTAAACATAACGAGACCAAGATTTACATTTTTCTAATTTAAAAAATTTGGTGCAGCTAAAAAAAAAACACCCTGTATTATACGCATGAATACAAGTATATCCTTGTTCGCTATAAAGTAATCTTTAAATGCGTAACACCTTCTATGCCTCCTAACCAATCCTCCGTCCGTCAGTCTAACGTGACGGATGGAGATGTTTCCTCGTTGCATAGGCTATAAATTCGCTATAAAGAAAGAAATGTTAAAAAAAGAGTAAATTCTAATGGAACAACGTTGGCGGTGGTGAGTTTAGAACCTACGACCCCACGCTCACTCAGAAGCCGATTGTCTTATCCACCGACCTTGCAGAAGGTGAATATATCTGAACCATGTGAATATGTTGTACTCGCGGCGCAAAACAAGTTTCAAAAGAGAATAGTCCCTACGAAGGCTTTCATGAATGATTTAATGATGATCGAATGAAAGCCATCTTTTGGAGCATTGTAGACCTGAGTAAAATTGTGAATTTGCGAAATTTAAATGCAAACACGCCACTTCCCATGCGTTTCGGTGATCGCGTGATGCGCCGTCCGTTCTCGTGTTCCTTCACCGACCGAAATGACACCGATCTCAGAGGGCTTATGCGCTGCGCATCGCGCAACATATATACATATCGAGTAAATGAATTGATAAGGATGACAAGGAGTGATGAGGGGTTATGTGGGTCTCATCACGGTTGATAATGGATCAAAGCAGATGGCTAAGGCACGAAAGAACGATAAGCACTTATGATGTTCAGAACAATTCTTATAAGGTCGTTAATGACCGATAAGTCTTGATAATGCTAAGATGAAATGCTATAAAGTTCGTACGGACCGATAAAGGTTTATAAGGGTCAGATCATGCCGTAGATGTGGACAAAGACATATTAAGGTTGATAAGGATTTGATCAATTATGATAAGATTGATAAAACCCGCAAAGGGTCAGATCGAGTCCAATAAGGTAAATAGCAGCCGATAAGGGTTGATGTGAGAGGATGCAGTGCGATAATATTGATAACGTGTGATAAGGGTTGATAACTGTTCATACTGGTTGCATCAAGTTTTATAAGATGATGTCCTCGGCTGTATGAAGATAAGAAGTGGCACAATACTGACGCATACTTAGACAACTCCAGTGGAGTTTCTGCGTATACTTTTTTTCATCAGCATTGAGATTTCCGGAAACTACGAGGCAACACCAGCGAAAAGCCGGGCAAATTTCCAGTCTTTTACATATTGGCTAACCAAAAGGATTCCAGGGAACCACGACGTGAGCACTGTCGAAGATAACTGCTTACGTAGTGTGGCCACGAATTCAACAGCGACCTGTACGACTTTCGCCCGTCCTCTCTCAAAGGCCTTCTATCGAAATGTATTTGCATTTTACACCACTTCACCGAATGTTTCTTTTTTTAGGAGCGAAGCTCCTTAGGCTCTCATGATGTCCGTTGTCGCCGTCGTCGTCGTAGCTCCCCGTCGCGCACGCAGCGCGCATACGACAGCGCACAGGTGTTGCGCTGCGCCGGCACTGCTCCGCAATCCCCTCTCCCAGCAAGCGCACGACGTCATGCGCAGAACCGTTCGCAGAGCACACGCAGCGCGCATACCGACCGCGCGCAGGTGTTGCGCCGGCGCCGCGCCGCTGTCGCTACACTTAGCACTGCAATATGGAGGAGCGCGAACGTAAGCGCAAACGTCGTGACTCTGATCCTACACTTCGAGAACGAGACGCGGCAGCCCAACAGGAGTGCCGCAAAGCTAACCCCGAGCTACGAGCACGAGAAGCAGCAGCACGCCGGCAACGGCAGCAAGACCCCGAAGCCAAAGCTCGGGCAGCAGCCGTAATCGTCCAAGGAGCTTCGCTCCATCATCAGCATTAACTTCGTGGATCGGCTTCCATTTTTTTCAGATTAGAACGAATTCGCAAATGTGCAAGCTATGAACATTGTTTGCGACGTATTCGCGGGACGTTAGTTTCCTATCGCGATATTATGAAGAATAATTTTAAGGGAGACACCAGCTGACGTATCCGGACGGTTGCTACCATCAAATAGAGCGTATTATTCGAGTTCAGCGGTTCGAATGATTTTTAGGCTAAAGCTTGAAATGTACATGTCGACTTCAAGAAAAGAAAAGAAATGATGTTCTTTTTTCAATATTGCAATATAGTACCTGCAATGAGGCATGCTCTTTTATTTGTTGCAAATATCGTTACATGGTACCTCCAACCACCCATAAAAAGCGATCATGGTACTGAACGTAAGATATACGTGATTGAAACACTACATAACCTCACGCCCAACCGAGAGACATATTCCACACTTCATTGCGCTTCTTATCCAAGTGGCCTCGAAACAATTTCCAACTAATCTGAGAATGGTTTCACCAATAGAAGGACGTCGTCTTACGAATACCATGCCGCGAAAAATGGTTCGAATCCTTCAAATGTAAGGGGAGTTATCGCAATGATACCTGCATTTCACCCTGTTTTCTCTTCGTCTCTAGCGCTCTGGAAACTTACACAGCAGAGAAAGCAACATAGCAAATCCCCGGCCAAAAGTAGAGTGTCGCATTGGCGCGAGGGCTTGTCGCGAAACACTGTGGCGGCCACGGGAGACTGCGATACGCAGCATGCCTCTTCCATATCGGCGTCCACGGGCAGTTGACGCAGCCACGCTCAGTGTAAATATGAACTGATTTTCTGCATTCTTGAGTTGGCAGACATACATATTGTTTTACATCTTGTACAGAAGAAATCCCACGCTGCCATTTGACACCCTCCTTCCCGTCCTTCTCGACTCGTCGTCAGAATACGCCCGTGACGCCATCTTCAGAGCTGTAGAGGCACGTCAGATTGCACGCCTGCGCCTTACCGCTTCGCAGGACGAGCAACGAGTGTTTTATGATGCCCGCCACCGCGATGCCCCCTTCAACCCTGGTGATAGGGTCCTTCTTTGGACACCGTCGCGACGAGTTGGCCTTTGCGAAAAGTTCATTTCGCCTTACTCTGGCCAGTAACGGGCCTTGCGCCAAGTGACCGACGTCACATATGGGGTCACGCCTCTCGATTCGAGCACGTCTCGACCTTCCACCCATGTAGCACACGCCACCCGCCTCAAGCGATACAACTCGGGCGATCAAGCCAGCACCGTCACGGCGCCTTCGGCGTCGGAGTTCGCGTTACCAAGCGCTTCTCGAGACGAAGCTGAGGACAGTACGGAAGACGACGACGCTCCCTGATGGCGCGCGGATTGGTGTTGCCATCTTGTATGTTTTGTATGCCAGTAACCACATTGTAAATATCCCTATAAATATATTTTAAACCTATTTTCAGGTAACAATATTTTAACAGCGGAGCTGTTCTTGGTCGACCCTGTGCCATCGTGATGCTTGGCGTCAGGCTGGTCACGTGACCTGGGAGCGAGAGGGGCGTGAGTGAGATAGGCAGCTGCGCCGCGTCTAGAAGGGGGCGAGTGAGTCAGGAAGTGAATGATTGTTTGCGAAAAGTAAGTCACTGAGAGGGTCGGTTAGGTGTAAACAATAGAAGTCAGTCCTTGCTCCACATTTTTCTTCGATAATGGCCAAGACTGCTTATACTCCCGAAGAAGAAGCCGCCCGACGTGAGCGCCAGCGTGACATTGCTCAGGTCATGAGGAACGCGCTAGTAACGCCGTCGCACGGGTCCCATCCGCCACAAGTACCGGAGTTTGGGCCAGCCAAGCGACCGAGAATGTACAACTTCGCTGTTCGACCATCTTCACGGAGTCGAAGGGGCAGCCATTTTTTTTCATCTATTTATTTTAAAATTTTCAATTACAAAATCAGCCAATAACGTTGCAGGCCCAGCTGCTTTGGATGACGCCACAGGACGTCATTGTGGAAGATGGAGCAAGTGGTTTTTCGCTGTTTTTACACGAGATTTTAAATTCGTTGCTGCACGCAGTGTATTTGCATTTGTCTGACTCACATGTTCAAAGCAGCCTATGCGGCAACCTTTTCTTACTATGCTGAAATAGTGTTTCAGGGCCTCTTTATGAATTAAAATATGAATAGCTCTTGATTGGTAACCACTGACAACGTGTATTAAAATTATTGTTAACGAAATAAGTTACCCTGCGGGATATCCATGTTAGGTACAAAGACAAAAAGAGGTCTATACTTAACCGGTGCTGCGTGTAATCATCAAGACGTGCTCGTCTGCTCTTTTGTATCCGTGAGCGATGACGTCGACGTAGAGGATCGCTGCTTGTGAATTTATCGCTGATGATATTGTGCTGCATGGGAGGAAACAATTTTTTGTCAGGACTTGCATCTGCTGAAAGCTATTCACATCAAACTGCTGTATTTCGTTTAATTTGTGCGAACCCTCATGAACAATCAGTAAAATGCTTGCAAAATGTTGAAAGAAGAATGGGAACCGAGGGCCTCGATTTTGTTAATGATAACCACATAAAGCCAACAGACGACGAAGCTAAGGAAAGCATCGGTGGTGGCGCTGGCTAACACTCCTAGGGCTAGATCTAGTAAAAACCTAAATACCCAAGTTAGTGGACGAATTGATGGCCGTCGCCGTTGCACAATTGGTATTGCAACGCACGCGTAAGGCGGAGGTTGCGGGTTCGGCTCCCGCCGGCCACAGGTTATCTTTTCGTCCACTTTTATTTCCCTTTTCCTTAATATTTTCTGCATTCCACTTTCAAATACACTTAATTTCCCCTATGCTTTCATTGGCTTCGTTGTCTGTTGGCTTTATTTGGTTATGATTTGCAAATTGTTGGAAACATGTAATTTTCACCACATTACTAATTCTTAAAAATATGTGACACCATGGTAAGATAAACAAACAGAGCGACGGCGAAGCAAGACGAAAGCTTCGCGCCGCTTTCGTGATTCGGAATCGTGACTTCTCGGTTGTCAGCGAGGAATTTCAGACCTTCACCTCTGAATCAGTAGTTCCAGATCCGGCTACTAGGATTATATTGCGCAGCTTGTTACGTATACTGAGAAGCAGTTAAACTCAACAACTTGCAGCTTGCTTCGCAGGTAGCAAAGGCTTGGCGTTACAAGCAGTGGAACACTATACACAACACTGAAGATACTTATTTCATTGTGTGGCCACTGATATTGCTGAAGTAAAATATAAGATAGGTAAACACTTGGCGCAGGCAATGCCAGAGCAGTAGTAGTCGACACAACCATGACAGTTTGCCAACAAGTTGTAAATGTCAACTGGTGGTTTCTTCTCGGCCGTCGCAACAGCTAGTCATTTGTTTTCTAAAACAAGACAAGCCACACTTTCTTTCTTGTGGTGCACTGTTTTTATTTTTGACGCACTCTAATCAGGGTTATAATACGCGACAACCTTTTATTCCACGCCTCATGCTGTCAGTAAGCAACCCGTGTTCCTCCTTTGACTGTTGGCCTCCTTGATGTTACACGGGACGATCTGGAGTTTATGGTAAGCACTATCACTTCCTCTGACTATGGCTTCTGTGATCATGGAAAGGATGTGCCCGAATACTTGGCGCGTTGTATGTAGAACGTATGAAATCGGCTCAGAAAGACGCATGAAAAAATAATTTGACATGCACGTGTACCAAGTAAAAAAAGCGATTCTCTGTGAGAAGTGACAGCGCTGTGCTTCTTTTGATTCAGCTGAGCGAACGCCGTGTGGCCGAATTGAGGAGCTCTGGCAGGGAGGAGCCGATGAGAATAAAATTGGAGCAAAAGAGGCGTCCTGGCCGACGGCCGGCTGTCAGTCTCTTTACGATATGTATGTGTTTCCTTCATTAGGATTATTCCATGGGCCAAGAGGGCAATATTAACTACATACGGGGGAAAACGCAAAGATGTAACGATAGTGTCATAAAGTACCAATCGCACGTGTTAGTCAAATCTCGAAAGGCGCAATTATAATAGGTTGCCTTGGCGTAGTGTTATGAGTGAACAATTCAGCATAATGAGTACGTATCATAACGATGTCGCGGATAAAAGAAGTGCCTTGAAAACGGCGGCGCGTGACTGAATCTCTCTGATGTTCTTAGTGTAATTCTTTCTTTGAGAATAGTATGTGGGAGGTCTCCAGTACTTCGGCGGCGTGTTTATAATGTACCCCAAGATAAACAAGTTTTCAGGGTGGTAACACTCTCGTTGCATGACAGAAACAGGGCAACAGCGGATGGAGTACTGAAAGAATGCATGAATGAACACAACCACGGAAAAAGGGAAGCTCTCTTAGACTCGTTCACTCCTTGTTTCTATCCTCCGTCCGCTGTGTCGCTATCTTTAAAAAACATTACCAACGAGCCGGGTCTCACGCTTAACGACGGCATGAATTAGTTGCAAGACGTGCGACACAACTTTCAACTGCTTCTAACTTGTTAATGAATAAACGTTAGTGTAGGTATTTCATGTAATCATCAGCCTATTTTTATGTTCATTGCTGGCCGAAGGCATCGCCCAGCGAATTGTAATTGCCCGTCTTGCGCTAGCTGGTTCCCACTCGCCCCTGCAAATTTCATAATTCCATCATCCCAGCTAATTTTCTGCAGTCCTCGACTACGCTTCCCTTCACTTGACCTCCCTCAGTTACACTGACAACAAGTTGCAAAAAAATGGTTGACGACCTTAACCAAGAAAGTGTAATAAGAGTGGGCTTAAGAATAATATGTAGAAGACAAAAGTAGTCTTCAATATCCTGGCAAGAAAAAAAAGTCGCAGTTTCGCCCAAAATGCGAAGCATCGATTGCGATAGCAAATAAGTAGAGATGTATAGGAAGCAAGGAGAGTAGTTTATTGGCCCTCTTAAGTTGTAAGCATTTGCTTACTAACTAAATAGACAAGCACGACGTCACGTGCGCACAGGTAAACATGAACACATCTCCCTCGATGACCGCGGAAACTCACTGTGAAAATGCCGGAGTGAGAAAGTGCGCCAGCAGCAGCGGGCAAATTAACCTTCATGCTGTCTCTTGCCTTGCTTCAACGCGAACTAAACGTCGAAAGCACAGCGCATACGAAGTTACCGGCACTAAAGCCCCTATATGTAAAAAGTAGCGTCACGCTTTGAAGAATGCCGCCGCCTCCTCGCACACCCTGTCCGAGGCCGACGCCGCGTCGGTATTGGCCTAATGGCATCACGTTGACCGTCGAACCCCCGGGCGCTGGCTGCGCTTGTTTACGATCACGCTCCATCGCCACTTTCGCCCGAGAAGCTTCTACCGACTGGCGAGGAGCACAACGATAGCGGCGAATACAACAGTCAGCGATTGTCGAATCTGATCAGCGGCGAAAGATAAACAAGTGCACGTGTTTCAAACGGTGTAGGCGGCGCAACGGTCGAAAGAGGAGCGCGAAAGAGAGCAGAAACGAAGAGGAGGGAAGGCGGACGAGGAGAGTGTCGCTACTTTATATATATATATATATATATATATATATATATATATATATATATATATATATATATAGGGGTTTTAACCGGCACTCGGCGCATCCACTTTCTCCCCATGGCAGATAGCTTTGAAGATGAGGCCCGCACTGGCACACACTTCGCCCACATCACACATTGCTTTCTAGATACGGCGGCCGCGCGGCCGCGCTATCGGCAGCAGCCGACCGAGCACAACACACACACACCCTCCCTCTCGGTCACCTCACCCCCGTGCTTTGCGCGCGAAAGAAGACCGCGCTGTTGGCCTGCCTTCCTCCCTTACGCTTTCACTCGCACACACAGCGATCGGCGCGCACCCACAGAAAGGCCCGGTCGGCTCGGGAGAGCTCCAACTTCGGTAAAGGTACGTCCACACTAGCGACAAAAACGCGCGCGACACGCCGCGCGCGGCAAGATTCACGAAAAGCGGCAGCAACGCGCGGCAAACGCTCGAATGGGTGCGAGACCCATTTTTTGCGGCAGCCGCAAAACGAGCACCAATCAGAGGCGAGCTGCGCAGTTGTGGCGCCACCTGCCGAATCATAATCATAATGCATGGGCTCTAAGATCGAACAGTGACGCGCACGTCGTAAAATCTCAGAGGCCATGTCCAGTCAAGGGGGCTGTTTTTGTTAAGCCTTCCCACGCCGCCACCGAGACGTCGACGAAGAATTCGCCTCTCGATGGAGTCGTTTTTGGAAACCGTTCGCGGATATGCGTGCCTCTATGACAAATCGAACGTCGATTTTAAGGACAAGGAGCTGCGTGCCAACCGCTGGCACATGCGGGAAAGCAGAGTGTGCGCCTGGCTCTCAGTGTCCCTGTACCGCGATATAGGGCGCACCCAAAACTTTCTCGTCCGCTTTCTGGCACGTCGACGTTGCACAAGTAAAGAACAAATAAGTATTATAGTGTTCACAGTCACCAGTAGCTCCGCGTCCGTATCCGATATGGCTGAACGTGGCCGGCAGTGGCGCAAAGAAACACAGACACTTCCAATGGAACACGAAACCGGCGGAACGGAGAGCACGTTGTCAGGAGAAGTATCGAATGGAACGAGACAACGCGGCACTCCACGCGCCGTTGCCGCGTGCCGCAAAACGCGAGTGTAGACTTGCCCGCGCGAGTTTGCCGCGCGGGAGCTTGCCGCGTGCGGCGTGTCGCGCGCGTTTTTGTCGCTAGTGTGGACGTACCTTAAAGGACTGTGCGGAGAGCCAGATGCGACTCGCGCGTCGGTATGCTTAGCTCCGAGGGCGTCAGAGATAACGTGCCGTGCACCGTCAAAAATAAACACAAAGTTAGTGTGTGGCACGTCAGGGGCATCTGCCTCTTTGGCTAGGACATCAGCCAGCTCGTTTCCGCGAATACCGACGTGGAAAGGAACCTACTGGAGAACGAGGTCACATCCCATTTGTTGCGCGTTTGCAAACTTCATGGAAAGTCGTTGCTCTATGAGAGGGCCTCATTCTCCTTTCATGGGCGTTTGTAAAGCCGCACGGGAGTCGGTAAGTATGGCAACAGCTGGAAGGACGTGTTCAAGTAGAAGGTCGGCAGCCAGGTCGAGTGACGTGAGTTCGGCCAGAGTTGAAGATCAACTGCAGCGGAGGCGGCACACTTTTGGAATTGACGGCTCTGGGATAGTACAGGCTGCTGCTGCGGAACCGTCCTTGAGAACCGAGCAGTCCGTAAAGATTTGAACACGGTCGGAGGTTCTTTCCTCAAATGTGTCGGCGACTTCTTGCAGAATAGAGCAAGCGGGGGTGTTCCGCTTGCTCCTAACCCCGCGAATCGTGCTATGAAGGACGGGCGGGCGGTGAAGGTGGAGAGTGGCGGGAAGCCAGCCACAGTCAGGGGCGACTTTTACGAAGGAGTGAAAGTCTGCTGCGCACCGTCCTATACCGAAGTGGGTGAAAGAGTGCAGCCGCGAAACAAGTTTGTATCCTTGTCGGGTGCGTTGGAGACGCTCAACGTGGTTAAGATCGTCCCATTTTGCTTTGAGGGAGAGGGGGAAGTACTTGGTTTCCGCAAGCGGGGCCTATTTGCGACGTGCGTGGGAGGCTGTAGAGCTGTCGAATGACTTCTCTGTGATGGGTGTCGAGAGTTTCCCATTAGGTGGGTTTCATGAGCGCCAAAGGGAGACCGTAGAGGCATCTTGAGGTGGCAACGGCATTGTACACCCTAAGGGCCAGTTGCGGTGAACACCTGCGGCCTCGAGCGAGGAAGGAGCGCGCGGCATTTTGTAACTTTAGGTGAGCCCTTGCGAAGAGCAGCTATGGCTCGTTTCCAGCTATGTATGCGGTCAATGAGGACGCCCAAGTTGCGATCTCTAGCTGACCATGAGAGAAGTACACCTCGCAGACTGAGGGAAGGATTTTGGTAGCGCCCAAGGAAGTGGGGATGTATGAGAAGGGCCTCAGTGTTGCTTGGCGGTAGGTTAAGTCCTATGCCGGTGAGGTAAGAGTCGACATCGTGGATGGCGCATTGGATGGTTTGACGGACTTGCTTCCAACTTGAAGTGGGTCTGCACGCGAGGACAGACAATTCATCCTCATAAACTGCAAGGCGGACATCAAAGGGGAGGGCACGAGAGATAAAGTCAATGATGCGCGCAAGTACGAGATTAAAAAAATCACGCGTGGCTATGCTACCGGAGCTGGGGAAAGCCTAGCAAAGTAATAGCAAACCACACACTCAGTTCCTGGCGCTCAGGATTTCTTCGCGAAGTTCTGCGTAGTATGGCGATGAATTCAACCGACCACGTTCAAAAGCCTCCCGTTCTTCATTTCTTCGCCTAGGCGAACTCTCGGCTTCCCTCAATCTAAACTCGGGATGTTCTCTTCTGCGGCACTTGGTTTCAACTTCCCTAGCTCTCGCTTCGGTCTTTCGGAAGCAACTAGTGTCCAGGTGCCTGGTGGAAACCTGCCGAGTCGCCGCCAGAGGCATCGTTGCAGTCACGGACACCAGGCGCGTTCGGCGCGAACGCGGGGAAACAAAACCGACGTCGTCAGCAGCTCTACGCGTCCCACTACCACATTCCTTCACCACTCCTCTCCACCCCGCATCTGCTATGAGAGAGATTGTCGTTGTGAAGAGAAAGAGGGGCGCGATGGTATATTTATAATCTGCTTTCACTCTCTCTCAGCTCTCCCCCAGCTCCACGAAGCTATTGCACAGCTGGTATGGGGTATGGAGTTTTGTGTTTACGCCATGAAATTTTCCGACCAACGAGAGGTATACAGCTTCGCTTTGAAAAAAAAGGACTGAGTACGGTGCCTTGAGGGACGTCAACAGAAACGGAGCGAGGTAAACTCGTACAGCCTCCGACGCGCACGAAAAAGAGCGGCTGTCGCGGAAAGCGGACACTTAGGCAAGGAGGCGGTCACACAAACAGATGGCACGGAGTGCGTCCATAATGGCGACATGCGACAGAGTGTCAAAGGTGCTTTGCGAGCTTGAGAGGGTTCTTGCTTGGACGGGACATTCTCCGTGGCAGATGTTTGGTTGATGTCTTCTGCGAGGACTGAGGAAGCGAGGTGCGTGGGTATGCGTACCGTGAGCAGAGCAGGCAGTAAAAGATGCCGCTTGGCTGCTTTTGGTAGCTTGCCAGGATTAAGTCTGAGCATAACCAGACTGTGAGAAGACATACTCAATGAGAAGGCGGATTGGCCCGAGTACACAGCTGGGCTTGCGTGTTTGATTGCGCTTGTGAGCCGTTTGTGGGGAAGCGAAGAAGCATGCGCTTTTTGCGACAAAAAGGGCCCGGCGCTTGGAGCAGTTTGTTTTAAATGCGAAGCGTTTCTTGGCGAACATTTACCACTTTGACCGTATCTATCTATCTATCTATCTATCTATCTATCTATCTATCTATCTATCTATCTATCTATCTATCTAGCCGCCTACGACTTTGTGCTCTCACGGTTGTTTCGTTAACTTGGTATGGACCAAAATTGGCACAGTGTATGATGAACATAAATTTAGGTCATGACACGCATGCCATGACACTGGAATGGGTTTGGACGTGGGTACTAAGCGAATGAAACACTCAAGCATGGTGGTGGAAGTCATGGTTATGAGCATCACTCAGCAAAAAAGACAATGGCTCAGCGAAAAAAGATGAACACTCAAAAGCCACTGAAATGAACCGGGTTCGGACGTGGGTACTAAGGGAATGACACACTAAAGCATGATGGTAGAAGTCATAGTCATGAACATGACTCAGCCAAAATGACAATGACTCAGCGAAAAAATATTAAGACTCAAAATCTACTGATATTGGTTGTGACGTGGGTACTAAGTGAAGGAAACACTAAAGGATGATGCTAGAACTGTCATGAGCATGACTCAGCAAAAATGACGCCTCAGCGAGAAAAGATTGACACTAAATAAACTGAATGGGTTCGGACGTGGGTACTAAGTGAAGGAAACACTGAAGCATCATAGTAGAAGTCACAGTCGTGAGCGTGTCTCAGCAAAAATGACAATGACTCAGCAAAAAAGATTAACACTAACAAACCAATGGAAGGGGTTCGGATATGGTACTAAGTGGTTGATGGTACTTAAGATAAGGATTTCGCTTTAAGGTATCTTATGCGTAACTAAAGGGACTCCTGAGGACGCATGACATGAATCTCATCACATCCGTGTCATCTAGGTTATGAAACAGCCGCCTACGTCTTGGCGCTCGCATGGTCGTTTCGTTAACTTGGTAGACTCCCCGTACATTGCTTCGCATAACATTGATTCCCGCAGGGCGTGGGATCTGCCGTTTTTTGCTCGTAATGTAAATTAGAATATCAGCTGTCCCCGTTCGGTTTCCGCTCTCTTCCTGTCTCTTAATGTTACACCTAATACAGGATTTGGCAATGCCTGCCATATGCACTCCAACCCATTTTTATTCTGTAAGTTTCCTTCTCATGATCAGGGCCTCCTACGAGTACTTGACTTCGATAAACGTACTCCTGTAAAGACTCTCGAGGCTGAATGTCGATCCTGAATTGTTGTTCCCTTGCCAGGCTATCGAACATTATCGCTGTATTCTGCACATTAATCTTCAATCCAACTCATACACTTTCTCGGTGAAGGTCCTCAATCATTTGCTGTAATAAGTGCCAATTGTTGCTGAATAGGACCATGTCATCTGCAAACCGAAGGTTGGTGAGATATTCGGAGTTGATTCTAACTCCTAAGCATCCCTAGTCTAAGAGATTGAATACTTCTTTCAAGCATGCAGTGAATAGCATCGGATAGATTGTGTCTCCTTGCCTGATCCCTTTCTTTGTAGGTAAGTTTCTACTTTCCTTGGGGAAAACTAAGGTAGCTGCGGAATCTTTGTAGATATTTCCCAATATATTGTCACGTAGTAATGACGCTGAAGTAAACAGTCGTAAAACTGTGTATGCCGAAACTGGTTGTTGATTGGGCGAACCTGTGCCCACAAAAGCAAGCTACACTCAAAGCACAATGATAGCGGCGAACACAGTCGGCGATCGTCGAAAATCTGATCAGCGGCGAAACGCGTCGGCTTTTATACCTGAGTCATCGAAGGTTCGAGATTAATCCCTGATGCCCGCTGGTCTTCCAGAAAGTTCTAGACAATTCGCCTCGGTCATACAATCAGATAACATAAGCGTCGGTGAAAACAGGCAACGGAAAGAAGCATCGATAACGTTCCAGAAACTTCCTATACAGGCGCGTCCTGCGCCGAGCGATAGCATTTCTTAGCCGGTGGAAAGCGGCCACCGGTGAAAGAAAAACATGTATACGTGTCAATATTCACGTATGCCTGGTGTAATCCTTGATTAGGCAATGCCTCCATGACTGCAGGCATCTTTACTGAATCAAATGCGCTTTCCTAATTTATGAAATCCATATAGAGACGTTCACAAAATTCCGGAGATTTCTCTATTACCTGATAAATGACACGAATTTATTCCACTGTAGAATAACCCTTGGTGAAGCCAGCCTGTTGTCTTGGTTGATTGAACTCTAGCGTTGCCCTGATTTTATTGAAAAAATACTTTATACAAAACTGAAAGCAAGCTAATAGGCCCATAACTGTTCAAATTGTTAACGTCACCCTTTTCATGGGTTAGTATAATGTTGGGATACTTCCATCTCTCTGGTAAACTTGAAGTCGTTAGCCATTGCGTATAGAGGGGCGCAAGGTTTTAAAGCATATCTCCTCCATGTTTCACTTATACGACTGCCAATCGATCTTCTCCTGCCGCTTTTCCTTAGGTGATGTCTGGCAAGGCCATTCTGACTTTATCGCTAGTTTCAAGAGGAGCCCCTCCTTCCTATACATCACTACTTTATACAATACTTTATTCAAGGTAGCGTGAATTCTCGGGCTACTGCAGTGTATAGGTCATTACAGAATTATTCTGCTGCTTTTACTATATCATCAAAATCGCTTATGACCCTACCCTGGTTATCTTTCAGCACATACGTCTTGCCTTGTCTTGTGCCAAGTTTTCTTCCCACTGATTTCACCCTGTGGTCATTTTTTACTGCTTCCTCAATCTTTCCCACGTTATAATTTAGAACACCCTTTACTTTCTTCGTGTTGATCAGTTTTGACAGTTCAACGAATTCTATCTCATCTCTTGGGTTATATATCTTCGTGTTTTGTCCTATTGACATTAGCTTATTTGTTACTTGGGAGAGCTTACTTACTGGTTGCCTTGGTGCCTTACGTCCCCCTTCAATTTCAGCTTCTTACATCAGCATAATTACGGTTTCATGTCTTACCTCTGTTATCTTCATCTTCCTGTTATAAATCTGCTTATTTGTTTGCGAGTACCAGCCTGAATTCGCTTGCTTTTATTATTACTATATTGGCCTGTTTCCTCTTGACTAATTTTACTCTTGCTCCCTTTAAATTGAGAGAAATCCTAAACCTCACTAACCTATGGTCAGTGCACTTAACCCTACCTAACACTTCTACATCCTACACTATGCTGGGATCGGCAGAGAACATAAAAATATATTTCATCTCTTGTTTTTCTATTAGAGCTTTTGCAGGCCGAATTCCTGTTACAGCGCTCGCTGGAGAAGTTATTCCTTATTTGGAGTCTATTCCTTTCCGCGAATTCTACAAACATATCTCTTCTAGTGTTCCTAGAGCCGATGACGTAGTTGCCAATTGCTTCTTCTCCAGCTTGCTTTTTCCGCACTTTTGCATTGAAGTCGCCAATGACAACAGTATACTAGATATTACCTGTTGTTATTGCAAAATCCACAGCTTCACAAACCATTTCCATTTCTTCATCATGATGACCTGAGGTTGGAGGGTAGGCTTGTGCTAGCTTTAATCGATATTTCCCATATAGCTTGATTGGGAAGTCCGCTACCCTCACATTAATGATATAGGATTTATCGATGTTGTCCGCTATGTCCTTATGGATCAGAAATCCTACTTCGTACTCTCTCTTAGCTGGAAGACATCAGTACCAGAGAACACGGCCAGGAACATGGCAATAATCCATGCAATGTCTGATGATTCCTCAAAGAGTCTTCATAAGCTAGCCTCACTCGATATGGTTCGCGTGTTAAACCTTCCCGCGTTCTGTCTCCAGTGGTTGCCTGTCCGGATCCAGACATCTTTAGCACCCTCTGCGGCGTCGCAGGACTGACCACTGCCTTGGTCAAGTGCTGCGCAGCCGCTGAGTATTGAAGTTCATGGGATAACTGCAAGTGCCCTGAGGGATGTACGGATCGAATATTGGACCAGGTAGGCCAATTACTGTTCGGGTGCGAGAGTTTATTTGCTGAAGCTTAGTGGGCCTTTCTAATCTGGTTGCACCTGGACTAGCATAGCCCCATTGCCTCTCGACATTTTTTGCCACTGCCAGGGGCAACTCATAGTCTGAAAACGTAGCATACTGGACGAGGATTCCGATTTACGACCTTCAGGTTAGAAACCCAGTGTCCTACCTCGGCTCCCCGCCACCACATGAAGTTACATGTTGAAGAAATATTCCTAATCATGTAGAGATGTAACAACTGACAAAAGATTATGCTTAACTGCCCAGATACAAAAAAGGCCAAATGACAAAACAAAATCCTTTGAAATGTAGCCAAAGATAAGTCAAAGGATTTTTATCTCCTCTCACGGCAAAGCTAAAGACCAGGAAACACCCTGTAAAAAAATCACAGCATATCCACGAAGTGAATGATGATGAGTGGGCGAAGCACCGGGGGATCATTCGGGTAAACCACAGCTACGGACGAGAGATAAAGAGAGCGCGCGTCGGGAACGAGAGAGAAAGAGAGCGCGCGTCGGGAACGAACGCCCTTGTTCACCGCAGCGCACCTAGCTACGGACGAGAGAGAAAAACGCCGGAAGCGTTCTCCGGAAGCCGGAAGCTGGCTTCCGGAACCGTAAGCGGAACCTGAAGTGGAAACGGAAGCGGAAGTTGGCTTCCGGTTATACTATACATATACATAATATGTATATATGCGTATACAGACATACATAGCGGTCTCCATGCCAACCAGAGCTACGGACTTCTAGTGAACACTTCTTAAAACTACATGCGGCGTCTCTTTCACGTACGGACACACAACGCCATCTTTTGAGCAATTCATAAACTAGAGGTGGCTACATACTACTACTACTACTACAGAGGAGGGAACGACCCACACCCTAAGGAGCTTCGCCCCTAAAAACTGCGCATAGGTGTGACGTGTGAGGGACAAGTTATAAAGCGAAAAGCTTTCTTTGGCGCTTTCGGCCATTTGCAGCGTCGGTGGATTGCAGTTGGACCTTCACCGCCAACACGTCCATGCTAAATATATCAGATTAAAAAAAAGCTTTGGTGAGACCAGCGTTCTCACAAACCTATGAGCTCTCAATATGGCACTTTCAATGGCAGCACAAATATTTCGCCAAATTACAATAAGCAGCCAGGGTTATTCCGATAGTTACAAAAATAGGTCAATGGGCCACAATGCGATGGTTCGCTCCTTTTAACACCCGCTTGCGCGACATCGTTGTGCGTGTAAGTGATTAGCCGGGCCTCTTGGCACGTGCTGGCACGCAATAGCTATGAGGCGCCTGAAGGTTTTGAAGCTCTGGTGGAGCACTCGGAAAAGAACTGCCTTCCTCTTGACCGGAAGCCCTCTCAACCTGTTCCGGCTTTAGGAAAGGGTTCTGACACCACTACAAATTTACTGGTTAACGTTTGTGTTCGTTACACATTTAAGCGATGAAACATCACTCACTACCTGAATGTCCGCGCTGCAGAAATACACGCTTTCTGGCGCATTATTGGTTTAATAAAGCACATAGCTTTCTAGCAGCGTTCGCCTGGTCGCTTACATTGGAAATTGTGTCGATAATTTCTGCACAATTTTTTGAGAGACTACACGTTATTCTTGAATTTCGTGGTCAATTTCGCCAAGTCGTAGAAAAGAAAACATACCCCAGTCCACAGAAGTAAAGAATAAAAGCTACATCAACAAGTCACGGTGTTTTTCCTATGAAATAATCATTAGGAAAAGTACGAAAGTTGAGTTTAATTGTCCATAAATGTAGGAATAGAAGATTCTCAGACTGTGGAGCTTTGTACGCGAGGCCTCCAATATTATGACGTTCTTTGCAGGTTATCTTGCTCCTCAAACTTAGGTGCAGTCGCTGTGCCTTCTCAATAGATTCATTGTCCCTATCCGCTGCAATTATGAAATAGCATAGTCTGCTCTTTTATGTCCTTACCTTGTTCCAGCACTTACAACACCAGCCAGGAAGAGTCCTGCGAATCCGGGTATATTTACAAGTTCAGTATTGATGTAGTGTGGTATAATCTGAAAATTTAAAATGAGCATTAGGTTGAAATCGCGGCCTTAGCGTCTAAGATCATCAGTATTTCCTACATATTATATTGCTGCTATAGCACTAGGCAGGAAGTTTAAAAATCACAGCATTAGAAAATGTTATAGAAACCTGCAAGCCGGCTTTCTACAATACAACTCGCATTGAAAACCCGGCAAATGCGCGAGTGTTCTGATTAAATACCTGGCGAAATTTCCACAAATGTAAATGTCAAACTCTCGCAGTTGCGGCGTCATATCATCTCTAATAACGTTAAACACGAATGCAAAAATATATAATGCGATATAAAACGACACTCATTTCACATAATTCTAGCAATTTTCGGCTTTCAACGCACTGCGGTTTATATGTGACAATGCGGTTTATATGTGCGAAAACATTTTATGTAAAAAAACCTTCTATAAGCACTTCTGCATGTTTACTATAATATATACTAACGCTTCCACATACAACACTACAAACACGGCTTCTCTTGTGGGTAGACCTAAAGTTATTTATTACGTTAGCAGCCGCAATATATAACACCAATGCACCTCCGCTCAATTCTCTAGTCGTAACATTCTGAATTGCGGCTGATTGCTCCCAAGTTGGTGGTTGCTAATGGAACATTTGAGCGAGAGATATGCAAACAAAATGTTTTGTTTCCTTATAGTGTCGGCCGAGAGATGTGAGCGCTATGCTATGCTGTCTGCAGGAAATCTGAAAAGGCGCCTCTGTCATCTATGCAACCTCTCATCTATGTAACTTGCTTGCGTTTGACTCTTTTCTGTTAGATGTATTCGCTGTGGTTGGGTCGGAATTGCACCGTCGATAGAAAGGCATCGATGCAACGAGGACGATGCAAAGAAGGTCGGCTGTAGAGCAACCAAATTGCGTGGCGTGATGATCGCAGGGCGCTAACATTACATACCCGTATATGAGATTAGAAATTGTCCCGTGCAAACGTTCTTACCGCAAACTTGTGAGATAGATGTTGCATTTGCGACAACATAAACGTTTTGTCAGCTTTAGTTAATATTTCAGCGCTATTGCGGAGGTGAAAATAAGCAATGGCCGACAATGTAGAGGTAGTTCTCGGCTGTAATGGAATGGTCCTACCGTACCTGTGCGCAGCCGTGTCATAACTTGGTTACAGATTGGTTGAGAATAAACCCTTTTTTACAGCATAAGTTGTTATGGACTCATTCCAATAGCCGTTTCGGTTTCCGATGGTGTCCGCCACTGCCGCCGCCTCCGATATCCGTAAAATCTATCACTGGAAACGCGAAAAACAAGTACGCGGTGCCCGCCGGAATCAAACCCGAGCCTGCTGCGCGGGAGTCAGATGCTGTACCATTGATCCACCGAAGCACTTGCTATCAGCCAGCGGAAAAACGCCCTATAAACGCGCCCTAGCCTCCGCCACTATGGTGGCGCCATCTAGTTAAGGCGCCTGCTAACGCAGCCGCCCGTCATTAAAGTTGCATATGGCAGTTGCATGCTGCATGTAACTGGACCTGATTAACTCAAGCAGCCTAGGTGACTATTTGTCACCAGCCCGTTTTGAAGATTCCAATAATCAATCATCATAAACAACAACAACAACATACCGTGCCACCGTGAGTGTGTGTTACGTATTCTGGATACCTCTTCGGTACATGTTATGGCGCTCCTCGCAAGGTACGAGCCGCTGTTGAAGAAGCGAATCGCAGAGCTACAAGCGCGGCTACAACCAGGCATCATCGGGCTCGGCAGACTGCTTTACAGAGAGCATGACAAGCCGCAGCTCGCCATCGACGCCGGTCGGACAATCAGATCCTTCTCGTCAAAACAAGGCGAACAGACTGCCGCGAAGACCCCGTTGTGCCTGGTGCCAAAATTGGAGCTACTCTTGAGCCGCTCCACCTGCTTACGCAGTGACTGTGCTTCGTGTGCCGCGCAGGCGTATATACGCGATGGATCATAGAGAAAATTCGGATAGCGGATATTCTAGTTGACATTAACAGGAAGAAATGGAGCTGCGCAGGCCATGTAATGCGTAGGATGGTTAACCGGTGAACCATTAGAGTTACAGAATGGATACCAAGAGAAGGGAAGCGCAGTCAAGAACGGCAGAAAACTAGGTGGGGTGATGAAGTTAGGAATTTCGCAGGTGCAAATTGGAATCAGCTAGCGCAATTGGAGATCACAGAGTGAGGCCTTCGTTCTGCAGTGGACACAAATATAGGCTGCTGCTCCTGATGATGATGATTATGATGATGATGATGATATACGCGATAGAGCAAATTGTGATTTCAGTTGGCGGATGGTGTACTCCTTCCGTGGCTTTCCTTCGGTACCCGCTAAGCGCTTCGAGATAGGGCCGCGAAATCATATTAGAAGGATGAGGAGGAGGAGAGAAAGAGAAGGCAGGGATGTTAACCAGAAATGCGTCTGCTTGGCTACCCTTCTCTGGGGGACGGAAAAGAGGGAATAGAAAGATGAGATAGAGAGAGGAGGGGGTGGGGGAGGAAGGACACGGTGAGCTCGCGCACGCACGCGGAGGGCCTGAGCAATTCAAAGGCGTTCACATAGGCCAGTCGTCCTCAAGTAAGACAACAGTGCCTTCACAACTTTGTGGGCTGACGAGCGATGGGGACGGTCTTCAAGGAGCACCTGCACGGACAACGGTCGGTCGTCAAGTCGACGCAATGCGTTCGTTAAAGTTTGTCTTTCCGACTGCAATCGATCGCAGTGACACAATAAATGTTCCATGTTCTCTTCGCTGCCGCAGACGTCGCACGTGGCACTTTCGGTCATTCCAATCAAAGCACAGTACGCCTTCGTGAAAGCCACTCCCAACCACAGCCGGTATAGAAGCGATGCCTCACGTCGGTGAATCCCGGGTGGAGGTCGGAGTTGGAGCGAAGGGTTCAGTTCGTGTAGCCTCGTGCGCCTTATAATTGGGTTGTTCCACTCTGTTAAAGAGAGCTTGCGTGCCAGGTGACGAAGCTGCCTTCCAGCGTCTGTCCTGGAAAGAGGAATGGGAACGCTGTGTTGTTCTTGATGTGACTCTCGGGCAGCTTTGTCAGCAAGATCGTTTTCACTGATCCCGCAGTGGCCAGGTAGCTATTGGAAAATAACTTCATGGCCTTTCTGTTTGACGTCGTCGTGAAGTTTGACAATTTCATACGTTAGTTGTTCGTGAGCTCCACGTCGGAGAACTGCCGGCATACTTTGTAAAGCCGGTCTCGAGTCGGAAAACACGGCCCATGTACCAGGACTCTCTGCGTCTATAAATTGAAGTGCACTGCGCAGAGCCGTGAGCTCTGCAGCCGTGGACGTCGTGACATGTGAGGTCTTGAATCGCATTGTTACTCCTCTCGTCGGTATAAACACAGCACCGCCAGAACTGGTCGATGCAGTCGATCCGTCTGTATAGACGTGCACGTGACTGCTATATCTCTCGTACAACAGAAGTAAGCTCAATTGCTTTAGTGCAGACGGTGATAAATCTGACTTTTTCTGAAGTCGTGGAATTCTAAGTCGGACTTCAGGGCGGCACAAACACCATGGAGGAGACAGCAGCCTGACCGCAGGTGCGTACCCCGATGTAATCAAAGCACGATATGCACTGACAGTTGTGCTATATGACGTGCGGGATCTTTCCACGGTGAGTGCGGCGAGGTGGTGGCAAGGAGACCGGGCAATATGCCTGACATGTGCACGCATTGCCTCGATGGCGATGTGCGTTGTGATGGAATAATCTTGAGCAATCGCGATAGTTTCAGCCCTTGACGCACTGCGTGGTACTCCAAGGCATATCCTAAGAGCTTGCGCCTGAATGCTTTGAATTGTACGCAAATTAGTTTTGCAGGTGTTGGATATAACAGGTAGGCTGTACCGGAGGAACCCAACAAACAACACCCTGTATAGCTGTAACATGGGTTGTGTGGATACCCCCCAGTTCTTTCCTGCAAGGAACTTGAACAGATGACAAATAGCTATCAGGCGCTTTTTCACGTGGTTGACGTGAGGAGTCCAGGACAGATCTCTGTCAATCACAACTCCCAAGAACCTGTGACTCTTGCTGAACGATATCACTTGTCGGTTGATTGATATGCCGTATGGAGACATTGGCTTCCGCGTAAATGCCACCACTGCACACTTTTCCCACGTCACCTCCAGTCCTTGTTTACGAAGGTAGCATGATGTCGATGAAGCCGCCTTCTGAAGCCGAGCATGAAGCTGAAGCCGTGTCATCCCCGACGTCCAGATACATATGTCGTCGGCGTAGATAGAGAGTCGAACGGTGCTTGGCAGGTTCTCGATTAGTCCGATAAGGGTCAGATTAAAAAGCGTCGGGCTTAGTACACCGCCTTGAGGGGCTCCGCGGCTACTGTAATACTGAGGTGTCGGGCCATCCCCGGTGAGCTCGTAGCATCATATTAGAAATTATTGAATGAGACTACCGGAATACCACCGGCGAAACGCCGTGGTGCAAGGGCAGTGTAATTCAACACGGTCCAAGTCCCTAATGGAATCGAAATGTGTGTTGTAAACCCGTATGTTAAGGTGCTAGGTCGGTGGCGGCGAGTGGACTCGCACGGCGTTGCGATGCGCCTACAATACCAGGAATTAGGGACATTTCGTACAGATACCTTTTTTCGCCACCACGTGGCGTATCGACCTTAAAGAATTCGAAATTCCCGCTATGACGTATGCTATGACGCGCAACTAAAGAAAGCGCAATAAAAAGAAACACACCCTGAAGCTGTCGCTTCACCTCGGTACTTGGAAATCAGCGCGCTTTTGTATCAGCGTTATCTCGAAGACGGCCAGCTACTTGCTCTACTGACAATGAATCGGCGGTTTTGCTAGACACCTGGCCAGAAAGCTCTGCCGCATTCTGGAGAGATGTCTGGCCGAGATAACGGCTCCCGCGAAATTTCCATTGAATATATAATTTTTCCTTGAGCAGTCTTTTTATTTGTGCACCACTGTGGCCACGGTCTTGCGTATACGTCAGGGTTCTGTTTCATGGGTTTCCTATAGAACTGGCGTGATCCATTGTTTAAGAGGAAGCTTCAGCTCGGGCCTATCTTCGATGCCGGATACTCAAATACATGTAAAATGCAGGAATGCTTTTATGAGAAAACCGCTGAACCGATTTGAATGAAATGTGTTGCATTTAAGAGGGAAAGTTAAATTGCAGAGACTGCAGCAAATAGAATTTTCGTTTAGATAGTGTAATGTTTTCAAAGGATTGCAGGATGTTCGTAAATCTGGAAAAAAAAATAGAAGCGTGAAGTTTACAAATTCGCAACTCAGCCATAAAAAACAAATATGGCATTTCTATAAATTTCACCCGTTGGAGCATCAAAAGCGAACAATTTTTATTTCCTATAACTTAAAACTTACGTAATTTGTTATAATGTTTGGAATGGTTTTACAAATGCAACATTCACAACATAGTGGTATATTTCAGGATGGTGTATGATATATGATTGCTATCCGCTTTGGATGTATTATTCGGTGCAGTTTACAGAATTCCGATATCATTTTTAGCTGCTGAGGTACATAGCTCTAGACGACAAGTTTTCTTTTTCGAAATTTTACGTAAAAAAGTAGACAGCCTATAATAAAATATCCCTGTCTGCAATCACTACACTTTAACTTTTTTTTCTAATTTCAACATAACTCATCACATTTGGTGCATTGGTTGCTCAGAGAAACTATTGCCGATTTCCCATGTATTTCGATAGGAGCCCCCAAGCTCAATGTTACCCCTAAGTTCGAGCTTGAATAATAGACTTGTTGGCAAGATACGTTTGTAAACCTGTGATCGTGGCCTGATGAGCTAGAGCACCGGCGTACTGAGCTCAACGGCCGAGGATATGTTTGGAAAGCGTCTTGGGAAGGAATAGGAGAAAAGAAAGGGAGAAGGCTGGTATGTTATTCAGAAGCGTGTCTGGTTGGCTAAAAATTACTAAATGCTTTGGTCGTCATACCACCTCAGGTTCCATCAGCATAATTTCTATTTCATTCCGCTAGTATTGTGCAATTATTGTCAATCAATCGAGATTAGAACACCGGTGTCATGGCATTGTATTCCGTCGCAATTATTTATCGCCATCACTTCAGAATCAACTCATCGTCGTCATGCCGCCGTCCTTATATGCCTTCGTCGTGCTATCGACATCATTCCTACCTCGTAATTCCATCGTCGTCACTGCACGCACCGTCGGCCTGCAGTCCTTGTTCTACCATCGTGAGGTAACATTGGCGAGCGATGGTCATAACAAAGCGGGTCAATCAGGGAGACTATGGCCGCATATAGCCGGATCACTTGAAACATCAGAAGAAACACTACGGATTCTAAATAAAGGTGTCTTAGCTAACACGGTGTGTCGCTTCTTGTTCGATAGATTGTGCGAATGTTAATCGCATTAACTTCGATAGTCATCGTAACATGGGTTCTGCAGGAATTCTTTCGTCTTCGCGACACTAACGAACTCTTGTCCACATTGTTCCCAGCCTATTAACAACTCGAATTCCTAGAGGTGATCGTGCTCAGGCATGTGACGGACGACCCGAAGTTTGATGGAGGTAGCGGCATGATTTCGACCGCGGCGCCGCCTATCGACAAGGGGAAACACATTTGTGTGAGTGGGAATAGCGGCGAAAGGCACACTTCAAGAGTTGCTAGACATCGCAGATTCGAATCAACCTGAGAAAGAGTTAGAAATATGTATGCACTGCAATCGCGCTAAAGAAATTGAAAACTATTGAACTCGCTGCACTAACATTCATTAGAGTGTCTCAGGTATCCGAGCTATCCTTAACGGCAATGAATGAGATGACTTTCGATAGAGCTCGTTACATTTTTCAAGAGCGGAAGACGTGCCTAGAGGCAGAGTTGACTGCAATATTTTGTTGCTGCACAAAAATATCTAGATCTTCGGCGGGATCATTTTAACGGAAAAACAAAAATTAAATTAGTTTTCAAGAAGTACTTAGAGTACCTCGATAAAATTGTAGCAAATAAATTCTGAAAAGTTCATTTGCAACTTTTTTGCGTCTTAAGACATAGGGCAACTTACTACTGGTTTCCATTAATTGTCTTCGTTATATTTTCAAGCGAGTTGAATATTCTGCCGTAGGTTAATTCCCAATTAGCAAAACTAATTAAACTGAGACTTTCAAGTGTATAGTGTTCTTAGACAAATGCGTTAAGTCTACGCGGATGCTGCAAAATTTCTCACCATTGGGGAGGTGAATGTGAAAAACAAAACAGAAATGCAGAGCACTTTATTGCCTCAGTAAATTTTTATTTTGAACAATATTTCTACTCGTTAAGTGGCTCGACCCTCGTGTTCACAGCCTTGTATATGTTTTTGTAGCACTAGGTGCGTTGTCTGCGAATTTACGTAAATAAGCAAGCAGATCATACTTTAATCTGGCGGAGAAAAAAAAAACAGGGAAAGCCTACGTTGTAGATGCACTGTACTGAAACACAATTAGACAGAGTCTAAATTCACATATATTTCTAAACAAGGATGCCTAACTTGTCGATTGAAAAATTCACATCATTGTAATGAAGCCGAATACAGCAATAAAAATGGCATGTTCCGTGTGAAAATATGATGAGCGTTAGCCATGTGGGTCAAAAATTTCTGTTTAATGAAAAAAAAGCTTCTAGTGGCCGTGTATTATCGTATTCCTGAAAGCCAGTAACTAGCGTATCTAAATTTCCATTCGCGCTAAAATTATTGGCTCGAGTTCCATCAGTGTAGGTACATCCGAATGACTATATGAGATTCAAAAGTGAGATTAAATGGCGGGCCCCGGCGTGTACGGTAGTGTTCACCTATGCCTTCGCTATGGTATGTTGCCGCACACTTTAAAGCACGAGCATGGTGATCAACCGATGTGCTTTTCTGCAACTTCATCCCTAAATGTAAGCCGGTGTTCTGCCAGTCCCGGTGGTTGTTGCCAGCCTGATCCCTCCCTATTTTCCTAACTGTCGATTGTATGGTTTGTTTTCATACCAAATATTCACATAATAATCTGTGGGTGGTCGGCTAGTAATGAAATGTTTATTTCTCTCACACTTAACTTACCAAGTAACCAACAAGAAGGGATGCAGGGCAAAAACCTGCTTTGATGCTGCTTGAAGACCACCCTGCGGCCGTTGATCACATGACAGTATCTTCACAATAATCGAGAAGTCGAGCTAGCTTCGTATAGGCAAAAGGGCTAATGGGTCGAACAAAAGCGGGCCGGCCAAAGTATGGTACTTTCGGGCTCGGACAAAGCCCGAACCTGAAAAACTGGCCCGTGCAGTGCTCTACTTCAGATAGTCTGAACAGCAGATTCCCATACTTTCACGTAGTAGTGACGCTGAAGTAAACAGTCGTATAACTGTGTATGACGAAACTGATTCTTTATTGGGCGAACATGTGCCCACAAAAGCAAGCTACACTCGAAGCACAACGAAAGCGGCGAACACAGTCGGCGATCGTCGAAATCTGATGAGCGGCGAAACGCGTCGGCTTTTATACATGAGTCATCGAAGGCCCCAGAATAATCCCTGGTACCCACATGTCTTCCAGAAAGTTCTAGATAATTCACATCGCTCATACAATCAGATTACATGAGCGTCGGTGACAAGAGACAACGGATAGAAGCATCGATAACGTTCGAGAAACTTCAGATACATGCAGGCACGTCCTGTGCCTAGCGATAACGTTTAACATTTGTTAGCCGGTGAAAAGCGGTCACCGGTGAAAGATAAACATGTATACTTGTCAATACCCTTCCCTTAAAAAGCATCGTCGCGATGATACAAACAAGAAAGCGAAAACAAAACCACGCGTACAGAGAGAGAGAGAGAAAAAAACAATAACATAGTAACAAAATACCGAAGTTCGTCAGCGGGCGTAGAAAGGCTTAAGACGCACCACGTGGATGACTTTAGGTCATGCCCGGCGCCGCTGTGATTGCGAAATGCCATCTGGCACAACCTCATAGTCCAGTGCACCAATGCGTCGGATGGTCTTACATGGTCCGAAATAGCGACTTAACAGTTTCTCGCTAAGTCCTCGTCGGCGTATCGGAGTCCACACCCAAACACGGTCTCCGTGTTTCGAAGCGTCGTCGAAGATTGTAGTGTCGGCTGTCGGTTCTCTGCTGGTTCTTGATGCGCAGGCGGGCGAGCTGTCGATCTTCTTCGGCACGCTGCAAATAGGTGGCAACGTCGAGATTTTCTTCGTCGGTGACGTCCGGTAGCATGGCATCAAGCGTCGTTGCCGGGTTCCTTCCGTAGATCAGGCTGAACGGTGCCACGTGCGTCGTTTCTTGCACGGCCGTGTTGTATGCGAAGGTCACGTGCGGAAGGATGGCATCCCACGTCTTGTGTTCGACGTCGACGTACATTGCCAGCATGTCGGCGATGGTATTATTTAGGCGCTCGGTCAGGCCATTCGTCTGCGGGTGGTAGGCGGTGGTCCAGTGATGGCTTCTGTGGCTGTATCGAAGGATGGCTTGAGTTAGTTCTGCCGTAAAGGCCGTACCTCTGTCGGTGATGAGGACTTCTGCGGTACCTTGACGCAAGAGGGTGTTCTCAACGAAGAATCGGGCTACCTCAGCGGCACTGCCTTTGGGCGAGGCTTTTGTTTCGGCGTAGCGGGTGAGGTAGTCTGTAGCTACGACGATCCATATATTCCCGGACGTCGACGTCGGAAAAGGCCCAGTAAGTCCATCCCGATCAGCTGGAACGGTCGGCGAGGTGGCTCGATCGGCTGTAGAAGTCCGGCTGGCCTTTTCGGCAGTGTTTTGCGTCGCTGACAGTCTCGGAATGTCCTTCAGTAATCGGCGACGTCGGCAGAGAGGCGCGGCCTGTAGTATTTTTCTTGTATCCTTGCGAGCATGCGGAAAAACCGAGGTGTCCAGCCGTTGGGTCGTCATGAAGAGCTTCATAATGACCTCTGGACGTAATGCTGAGGGTACCACGAGGAGGTAGCTGGCTCGAAGAGGCGAGAAGTTCGTTTTTAAGAGAATGTCGTTTTGCAAGATAAACGACGCCAATCCTCGCCTGAACACCTTGGGCCTAATGACGGTCTTGGCTTCCAGGTGGTCTACAAGGCTCCTTAGTTTCGGGTCAGCTCGCTGTTGGTGGGTCCCAAGAAAGTGTCGTCATCCTGGTCGTCCTGTGGCGGCGGTTCGACTGGGGCGCGAGACAAGCAGTCGGCGTCAGAGTGCTTTCGCCCGGACTTGCAAACGAGGGTGATGTCGAATGCTTGAAGTCTCAGGCTTCATCGTGCAAGGCGACCTGAATGATCCTTCAAGTTAGCTAGCCAACACAAGGCGTGGTGGTCGCTCACAACTTTGAAGGGCCTGCCATAGAGGTAGGGGCGAAACTTTGATGTAGCCCAGATGATGGCGAGGCACTCCTTTTCGGTTGTAGAACAATTTGTTTCCGCCTTCGACAGCGACCGGCTAGCGTAACTTACAACCCTTTCTAGTCCGTAAGTCCTCGGCGTTTTCGTCGAAATGTGCAAGTATTGGCAGCGATTGCAGGCGTCGCATCAGTTCTTCAAATGCTTCGACTTGCGGCGTCTCGCACTTGAACTCCACGACGGCCTTCGTGAGGTACGGCAGTGGCTCAGCGATCCGTGAAAAGTCCTTGACGAAGCGCCTGTAATAGGCGTGCAGTCCAAGAAATCTACGGAGTGTCTTCTTGTCGGCGGGCGGAGGATAGTCAGCGATGGCCGCAGTTTTCTGTGGGTCGGGGCGCACTCCAGACTTGGTGATGACGTGGCCCAAGAACAAGAGCTCCTCGTATGCGAAGCGGCACTTTTCTGGCTTTAACGTGAGTCCGGAGGTCTTGATTACTTGAAGAACTGTTTCAAGGCACTGGAGGTGTTCCTCGAAGCTTAAGGCAAACACAACGACGTCGTCCAAATAGATGACGCAAGTCTGCCACTTCAAGCATGCCAGTATTATCCATGACGCGTTGGAAAGTCGCATGTGCCGAGCAAAGACCAAACGGCATGACCTTGAACTCGAACACTCCGTCTGGTGTCATAAAGGCAGTCTTCTCCCGGTTCTTCTCGTCGACTTCGACTTGCCAGTAGCCGGTTTTGAAGTCCATTGACGAAAAATACTTTGTGTTATAGAGTCGATCCAAGGCGTCGTCAATACGTGGGAGAGGGTATACGTCCTTCCTCGTGATCTTATTGAGGTGACGATAATCGACGCAGAAACGTAGCGTTCCATCCTTCTTATTTACTAACACCATGGGGGACGCCCATGGACTCTTGGACGGCTGGATGTCGTCGCGTAGCATTTCGTCGACTTGTTGCCTTATAGCCTCGCATTCGTGCGCCGAAACTCGGTACGGGCTTTGACCGAGTGGGCGGACATATTCGTCGGTTATGATGCGGTGCTTGGCGACAGGGGTTTGCGAACTTTTGACGACGACGAGAAGCAGTCCTTGTATTGCAGGAGCAGAGCTTTTAGCTGTTCTTTCTTATGATTTGGAAGGTTCTGATTGACATCGAAAGTTAGTTCTGGTACTACAGTCGTCGTTGCAGGTGCACTAGAATCCGTGAAGGGGAAAGCACCGCTGGATTGTAATATTTCGTCGATGTAGGCGACCGTGGTGCCTTTGTTAATGTGCTTGTATTTGTGGCTGATGTTCGTGAGCATCACTCTTGCTTTCCCTTCAAGTAGCTCAGCTATGCCTTGAGCGACGCAAATTGCACGGTCGTGCAGTAAGTGATGATCGCCCTCGATGACGCCCTTCATGTCTGCAGGCACTTCGGTACCGACGAAAATCATTACGCTGGAGCGAGGCGGGACGGTGTCTTGTTCTTCTAGCACATTCAAGGCATGGTAACTGATGTTTGTATCCGGTGGTATCGCGTTGTGCGTTGAAAGCGTTATCGACTTGGACCTTAAGTCAATGACTGCACCGTGTTGGTTTTGAAAGTCCATGCCTAGGATATCATCCCTGGAGCCGTGCTGCAGGATTACGAAGCTCGCCGGGTAAGTGCAGTTGTTTACCGTGACTCACGCTGTGCAGATTCCAGCCGGCGTTAATAGGTGGCCTCCCGCTGCCCGGATATCGGGTCCTTGCCAGGCTGTTTTCACCTTCTTTAACTTGGCGGCGAACTCGCCACTGCAGACGGAATAGTCGGTTCCAGTGTCGACGAGAGCGGTGACGTTATGACCATCGAATAGCACGTCTAGATGGGTTGACCATCGTATGGCGTTACGGTTAAGTCGTGGCGTCGGATCACGGCTGCGTCGGCTTGCTCCGCTGCTGGTACGTCGAGTTGGTAGGTCTATTTGCGGCGGCGAAGGCTCTTGCCAGGCACTATGCTGATATCTCGTCATGATGATTCGCGAATATAGTTCGTCAGCGGCGCAGTATCTTCAGCATTGCGCCGTACAGCAACCGCACCTCCATCGGTTGGTGCATCTAGTTTCCTGGGTAAGGGCTGGAAGATTGGCCCCAGGTTGGGCCTGCATATACAGCCGGCGATGCGGCGAGATGTAGCGGCCTGGTAACAGCGAGCGTGAGGGTCGTCGTGGTTGCCACTGGGCTCTGGCGAGGTAATCGGTGATGTCACGTGGTCGCTCTCCAAGCTGTGGACGTGGCGCCTAGATGGCGAATCCTTGCAGCCCCACAAAAGCAAGCTACACTCCAACCACAACGAAAGCGGCGAACACAGACGGCGATCGTCGAAGTCTGATCAGCGGCGAAACGCGTCGGCTTTTATACATGAGTCATCGAAGGCCCCAGAATAATCCCTGGTACCCACACGTCTTCCAGAAAGTTCTAGATAATTCACATCGCTCATACAATCAGATTACATGAGCGTCGGTGACAAGAGACAACCAATAGAAGCATCGATAACGTTCGAGAAACTTCTGATACATGCAGGCGCGTCCTGTGCCTAGCGATTACGTTTAACATTTGCTGGCCGGTAAAAAATGGTCACCGGTGACAGATAAACATGTTAAAAAATTAAATATGGGGTTTTATGTGCGAAAACCACGATGTCATTATGAGGCACGCCGTAGTGGGGGGCTTCGGAAATTTGAACCACCTGGGGTTCTTTAACGTGCACCTAAATCTAAGTACACGGGTGTTTTCGCATTTTGCCCCCATCGAAATGAGGCCGCCGTGGGCGGGATTCGATCCCGCGACCTCGTGCTCAGCAGCCCAACACCATAGCCACTAAGCACCCATGGCAGGATGAAGGCCTCGCCCAGCGATCTCCAATGACCCCTATCCGGCGATGTATAAAATATGTGCCTTATTTAAAGCTACACAGTTTAACACTACATAGCTAAACTCAGTTATTTTTCTGAAATAACTAGTCAGTTGTTCCTCTTAGACGCTTATGTTGTCTGTGCATGAAAGTCTCTCGTCTTATTTGCTCAAATTACAACTTAATTAACGAGCTCTGGAAACTAATATCGCTTTGGTAAATAAGTTGCTATGTGTTTTTGGACTCACGCGCTAAGATAAAAAAAAACGTACATTGCTTTATAAATGCAGTGGATGAAATTGCTGTGAAAAGATAAAGCCGTGTAATGCATTTGAGCTTTTCATTACATGCCTATAGTCCGGAAGATTATGCAACCAAATGATTGTGTATTATTACATTCTCAAATTCCTACGGCATTTCCCCTATGTGGAGAAGCCAGTTTAACTTTTAAATGATTCACAATTCGACTTTGTGATTTTTCGACCATATAGATAGAGAGAAATGTGCATGACCAATAGGAACGTATGTTGGAGGCAAAAATTCTTATCAAATTTTGTGAAATAACCTGTGTTTACCAACTGAACAGCATATTTCTACCCTGGACCAGATAGGAAATTGAAGTGAATCACATGCATCAAATTTTGCATTGCGAGTATTATCAAGTACAGTTTCAGTTTTATTTCTTTCAATTTGTGATATATGATAGTTGATGTGATGACTTCAATTTCCTGTTTTATGTTTAGGCTACTGACACTGCAGAAACAATATTTTTTTTGTCATAATACGGAATACAGGCCGCAGAGTGCGGCTCATAAACACATCGGGATAATGAGGTGTAATTTGTGGGTTTATTTCTCGCTATGGATAATATAGGAGCCCCTTTCTCGCAAGTATGTCTTGGTTGAGAGCGCATGTGCTGAAAGTGGACTGATTGTCGGCGCTTTCCGTGCAGATACCAAAGTGAGTGTGACAGCCTTTTGCTGTTTAAAGGTTTAAGTCTTTGGATGTCAAGTGCCTGAAATATACACAAACAACGCGCTTGTCCGGAACCAGCAAGGTTCCGGCCAAGCGCGAAGGGAGGGATTACCCTTCTACGGGTTAGTGGCGTCCTTGAGCAAAAAAAGAAAAACCGGGGAGTGACAAGTCATTTTTAACGACGGGCTGTCGCTCTTATCGTTATCACAAATGACGACTTGCGCCAACGTACGGCGCTTTGTCGGGAAGCTGTTATGGTTCGTTCTTTAGAAAGGGTATTTATTTTTTCCGCAACGTAACTTACGTCATAGGGGCAGATTTTAAAACATAAAGGACGTGTGTCAGGCGGTGGTACCTAGGTGACATGAACGCCCGAGAAAGATGGACTTGTACAGTCACCTTCTTTTGGAAGCTATGATAACGTTGCAATTTAAGCCACAATAGAACTTCGTACATGGTATTTTTCCTAACAGCCTAAGAGAAGGCTAATGAGTCCTCATATTATTAAACTTATAACTTTTTAGCAGAGACACTCTCCGATGATTTCAATATGTATACAATAAAGAGCTCTGTAATTTCTACCGTGACTTTACGTAGGTACGTTGGCGCACTTCATGTAATAATCCCAGTTAGCCTACTCACATATACCGCATTACTAATCACATCCATCGGCTGCATCCCAAGAAGCAATTGCCTACCTATTTTGATTACTTAAGACTCGGTAGGCTTAAGACAGGCGAAAATTCGAATAGGAATGCGTAGTATGGAATTAGTATGGAACCTACAGTGATATAGAACGTATGCATTACACTCGAGTCTGTCCACAATCGGACAGTAACATTCATTTACTCTGACTGTTCATTTATCATCAGTGTTAATAAACAAAACGCATGCTGTGCCGATCTTTCCCCCCACCTCACTCCAAATTCAGCTGGGCGTAGGCTACCACCCTGCGTCTGCTACAAACAAATCGTTCACCCTTCACCCACCCGCCTCGATCTTATATTCCCTGAAGTTTACAGTACCCCCAACTGCCGGTGCTGTGGCACTCACCCGGCTACGCTTCCGTATATGCTGTGGGAGTGCCCAGCACAGTACACACACATTAACAACACGACCCCATCGTCGAGGTTGCGTGAGGCTCTGTGGAGCTCCGCCCTCGACGACCAAACCTGGCCGACCCAGCACACCCGTGAGGTGGCGGCGTGGCAAGCTCTCGACGTCCCCTCATGGGAGGCTTAGGCCCGGCCATCATAAAGTGCTGGTTCTACAATAAATGTTTATTCCCCCTCCTGAGCTTCTATCGCTAGGTTTGCGTCGTGAAGTCGCCTGAGCTTGCACAAGTTCTACAATTCTACGCTCCGATATTCCATCATCGAGAGCTCGGCGCCTGTCATCACGAATAAGCTAAAAAGCAACCTCGCCTTCAGAACGTATAGTCAGCGTCAAAAGCTTTCGTACCCCGGAAGGTGAAAAATATTTATGTTTCTACGCCTGAGGCATGCATCGTGGTATTCAGATTTACATCGTGCACTATTCTAGAGTAAACAAAAGCTTTGCATACTTTTACTGGCTGCGGGCGTAGGTGCGTTGAAAATGAACGTATTTGCAGAATCTCCGCCACGTAAACTTTTGACGACGACTGTGCCTTTGAACACCAGTATTTTCTTTATTCTGCACACATTTTTTTAATGAATGGCCTTCCAGGCAATGTCATGCAGTGCTTACACCTGGTTAATTATCAGGACAGCCATCTGAGACATGACTAATTAATTAGAAGAACTAAATTATTATGTAGTACGTCGTTATTATCACCAATGAGGTGTAACCCTACTAAAAAATCCTATTTGATTTCAAACGGGTTTCATCAAATAGGATTATGGAACGGGACCCCGTTTGAACCCATTTAGCCCAGACCTGTTTGTCCCCGTTTGAACCCATTTAGCCCAGACCTGTTTGTCCCCGTTTGAACCCATTTAGCCCAGACCTGTTTGCCCCCGTTTGAACCCATTTAGCCCAGACCTGTTTGTCCCCGTTTAGTCCACTCCCGTTTGACCCTGTTCGAACCTATTTACTTCCCTATTTGAGCCAGGTTTCTTTAGACTGGTCCGATGTCACTTAACATAAGTCACTCTTTAAATCTATTTGGTGCACTTATGGATTTGAGATCAGCCTTGAACGAGTTTTGTGTGACCTATGAGTGCGCTTGACATGTATGACCTATAAGAGTATGCAACCTGAAAAAGATCGGTAGCTCATTTTCATATGTACTACAAGTATGCAAATGTAATTCTTGCAGGTGTACTGCATGCTTTATCATTTGTACTCATTTTACTGCAGTGTTGTGTTGCTGTAATGGTTTGTGCATAAAACAAATGTACAGCAAAGCGTAATTTTAAGTTGGAAAAACGTCAGGTGAAGAGGACTTGTAAAAGAAAGACATAAGTATACTTTACGTGTGTTTTTATGTACACCCATTCAAACATTATTACTAAAGCGCTCTGATTTTAAGACGGGGCATGTCGCACATCTGACAAGCATAGTTTATTCAAAATTCTATAATGGTACTCTGACAGAAAACCAGTGGAATGTGTTGCTTTGGTGAGAGCTTGCAGGGCACCTGAAAAAGTAAAGAAAAACCAACAATTTCTTTTCACTTATGCAACAGGTTCACAAAAAGGCAAAAGCAGTTTTGCGTATGTTCACACAGATAAGAATGGGTAAGCATTCAGAATATAGGAGATACTAACAAATCTCATTCAAAGGTAACTGGTTTCAGGCAATTTGGCTATGATTCTAAGGGAACATGCATTACTGTGGTAGAATAAACTGTCACAATTAGCGGGCCACTGAAACAAGTGTTATAATCAAAAAGACATCACTTATTCGATTAACAATAGTATTGAAGCAACAGAATTAAGTAGTACAAGCATAAAATACACATTTAAAAAGCAGCCTCGACACGCCATGCTAATAAATTACTTGGAAGCTACCTTTCTGCCAGCAAAGTTAATACCGTTGTGGAATAGTGGCTTTAGCATCCCTGTTTGGCTGGTTTATCCCATACTGATAATTATGAGACTTAGATGGGCTAGTTGGTTGCTGGCTTGATGGAACATGTTATGATGGTGTTTGTAGTAAATTCTGCTTCTTTCTACGCCACGATCTCATTGGTAATCCAGACAGAGTGTTCCTCTGACCCCTGACAAAGTGCAATGAGCATGAGAAGGTACCGCCTCCTGCTTTTTAACTATATTGCACGAGAACACTATAATATGGTCGTGCGTCGTCCTGAAGGGAACATCACCTTAGACGACTCTTGCACAGGAGGGTGCTTGGTGCACCTGAGTACTTCTGCTGGTCTCACTGATTATTGTCCCTTAAAGGCACTAAAATGACGCGTGATGGACGCTCGCACGATATAGCTAGAAATGGGGGAGGCTGTACACCTGGCCTCCAAAACATGCATGTTCATGTGTATGCATAGAGTTGTCAGCTTGCTTATTTCCTGCGCTCTGTGTTTCTGTGTGGACCTGCGTGCTAGGCCATGCCACGGGCTGTGCCGAATGTTTGGTATGTTATTGGTACTTTCTTCATTAACAAGTTCAGGGCCACGATCTTGTAGCAATGCATTTTCTGATGCCGTTTCTAATAGTGCTTCGTCAGTTGTCATAGTGACACTGTGCCCATGTTGTCAGTATGGATTTGATGGAACATGTTATAACGGTGCATGTGAGGACAATTGCCGAGCTTCAACTGAGGTTTACTGCAGCAGTTCCTGCACAGAAACATTGGACAAAACACCGCCATGGCGCACATTGTCAGCGCGATCATAACAGAAAGTCATCATGTCATACAGCACTACAAACGTTCTCATCTGCACAAGATTAAAGACACATTTGTACTACACGTTATACCCCATCATCAATTTACGCTCTTCAAACCCGCGAAATTGAAAACCTTTTCTTGCAAATATATGTCTTTTCTTTTTGATAAATTAAATGACACGATGTTAATGCAACTTTCTCCATTCTTTTTTACATGAAATGCCCCAAACAATTCTCTCTCTCTTTGATCCTTAAAACTTCCAAGTATACAAGTGTCGTCGTACACTGGAGTGCAATTACACCTTTGCAATGGTCAGCCAAGCGACCCCCCCGCTACAAAAGCCTGCACGGATGCTCGATGCTCCCTCAAATGGTCATTAACGCATCTACCAGTTTGGCTGACATAACTGCCACAGGAGAGCGGGATGTGGTAAACTACCTCCGTCTCGCAGCGTACGAAGCCCTTAACATGCTGTTTTGCACTCTTTTGTGAAGTGCATGTACTGTTCACAGCATAGCACATTCGTGCCAGTTTTTCCGAGCGGAGGAGACTATGGGACTATTGGAACTCAAAACTTGTTAAGAGAGACATCGCATTGAACAGTATCAGATCCGCGCACGAATGGTGATGCGAGCATCAGAAAGCTCGGAGTGCAAACAACCAAGAGGCTCAAGCAGGCGGGTTTCCCTGGTGAAGCAATCGCTTCTGTTGTTGAAAGCCTATTTGGTGAAATAAGGTCTGGTGTGGGGAGCAGGGGAGCCGATAAAGAATGGTCAAGGAAGCCGTTAATGGTGCCTTATTTGCACAACCTCTCCCACCACTTGAAGAAAGTGGCCGGAAAGTGCGGCCTTCCCATAGTGTTCTCCGCTCAGAAAAACTGGGGTGAATTTGCCGTGCAGTGAACAGTGCACGCACTTCACATAAGTGTGCGAAACAACATGCTAAGGGCTTCGTACGCCGCCAGACGGAGGTGGTTTACCACAACCCGCTCTCTTGTGGCAGGTGTTATGTCAGCCAAACTGGTAGATGTTTTAATGACCATTTGAGGGAGCATCGAGCATCCGTGCAGGCTTTCATAGCAGGGGGTCACTCGGCTGACCATTGCAAAAGGTGTCCTTGCACTCCAGTGTACGACGACACTTGTATACTAGGAAGTTTTAAGGATAAAAAAGAGAGAGAATTGCTTGAAGCATTTCACATGAAAAAAGGAAGGAGAAGGTTGCATTATCACCGCATCACTTTTGTCAAAAAGAGAAGAGATATATTTGCAAAAGGTTTCCAAGTTGGCGGGCTTGAAGAGCGTAACTTGATTGTATAACGTGTAGTACAAATGTGTCTGATCTTGCGCAGATCAGGATGTTCCGTAGAGTTGTATGACATGACCATCTGTTGTGATCGCGCCGACACAATGTGCACCATGGCAGTATTTTGTCCAATGTTTCTGCGCAGAAACTGCTGCTTGTGTATTTTTTCTGCTGTAAACCTCAGCTGAAGTTCGGCGATTGTCCTCTGTGCATTCTTTCTGTGATCCGTTCTCACACAGCGCCGTTATACGATGTTCCATCAAACCCGTACTGATAACGTGGGCACAGTGTCACTATGACAACTGACGAAGCACGATTAGAAATCGCATCAGACAACGCATTGCTACAAGATCATGGCCCTGAACTTGTTAATGAAAAAAATACCAATCACGTGCCAAACATTCGGCGCAGCACACGGTATGGCCTAGCGAGCAGATCCACACAGAAACACAGAGCACAGGAAATAAGCAAGCTGACAACTCTATGCGTACACATGAGCATGTATGTTGTGGTGCTCAGGTGTACAGCCTCCCGCATTTTTATCCATATTGTGCGAGCGTCCATCCCGCATCATTTTAGCACCTCTAAGGCACAATAATCAGTGCGACATGTAGAAGTACTCTCAGGTGCACCAAGCACTATGCTGTGCAAAAGTCGTCTAATGCGATGTCCCGTTCAGGATGATGCACAACCATATTACAGTGTTCTCATGTAATATAGTTAAAAAGCGGGAGGCCTTATCATGCTCATTGCAATTTGTCAGGGGTCATAGAAACACTCTGCCCGGATTACCAATGAGATCTCTGCCGGTCGTGAAAGTGGATGACAAGCAGAAAGGAATGAAGCAGAATTTGCTACAAACTTGCGATCTTGCAACTTTTGGAGATATCGCAGCTGCGTACAACGTATGGAAACCTTTGGGTGATAACATTTTCCCTACAGTGTTGCAGTCAAGATTTCGAGATACCCGGAGCACAGCACAGAAGCATTGCTAGATAAGAGGTCAAATATAGATAAAGTCGATACCGAGCCACGAAAAAATTTTCGACTTAACTGATATGTTCAGATATCAGAGTTTGAGTTAACAAGGGTTCAAGGGATAATCCGGAGTCCCCTACTACAGCATGCCTCATAATCATATCGTGGTTTTAGCATGTGAAACTCAAGAATTTAAATTTTTTAGAGCAAACAGTATATGCATAAGATGAAATGATAATATAGAATATGCTGACAGCAGCTACATAAACAAAAATTTCATACTTTCAAGAAATTGTCGATGGTCTGAGCAAAGATCTACTAATGCCAAAATTATGGCCCCATAAATGGCCTATTCTGCAATACCTTCCTTACATTTAACTCAAATTACATGTGCAGTGTACACACATGGTGCTAACTACAGCTGAAAAAGATTGGCACTATTCCTTGAAGTAAGAAGTGCATGGTACTTTTTCACGCAATAGCAGCTGTTTGCCTTGCGATTGTTAGCCTATGCAAATGGATTTAAAACTTCTTGCGTCCCTGTCCCCTGGACAGGTTCAATAGTCGCATTGCGCCTCCTTTCATCAGTTTTTGGCCACAAAGTCATGCAGATAAAAATATTACCCTGAGTTTGAACCTGTTAATGCATTCCGTTTCATAATAATGCAATTGTGGTCACTGAAAAAAAGAAGCTTAAGTTGCGGAGCAGAAACAGATTCCAGGGTTACACCATGGCAGCTATGCCACGTAGACCTTTTTTTTTACTTCAGAAGGAGCTGACTGCAGGCATGTTCCACGGTGCAGGTTACTCTCGCCAGGATATCGTGAAGTATCCTGCAGTGTTGAAGTTCAGTCCTTTGCATAAAATGGCAGTTTCAGGTTTAGTGGGCTTGCAGGAAGACAAGCTGAAGGTAACTTCTTGGTTTAAACAGGCTTTTTTTGTTTAATATGTCAAGCTTTCTTGCGACAGTTTGCACAGGTGGTCCCTTAGCGTCGCTATGAAGTGGACATAGAGCTGCTCTAGTTGGCATCTTGCAAATGTGTCAGTTTTCAAGCCCTTGATTTTCTGTCAGCATTCTTGAACTCTTGCTATTAGTAATTTCTGCCCGGCTGGCCGAATTATCCGGAGGCTCCACACTGACGCTACTGATGTCTTAAAGTGCCGACTTTTCAGGACAAGGTTCTTAGCTTTGTAAGTCTGGTTGAAGGAAAGGTGGCACTTAAAGATTTCTAATCTGGACACGAGTAAGACGAACCAATGTGCCTTGGCTAAAATGTGTTATCCATAACTTCTGTAGGAAATTTTGTCAAAGCTTCAACGAAAATTCATCTAATCAGGTAACATGATGATGAGGATGTGGTCAATGACCAAGTTACTGCCAGCATGCTACCACTGAGAGCAATTTTCTCAACCCTTGACTAACTGCTATACACTATGGACAAGACGTAACCAAGATTCGCTGGCTTGTTTCAATAATGTCTAGAATAGGCACCTGTAAGTGCCACCTTTCCTACAACCACATTTGCAAAGCGAAGAACCTTATCCTAAAAAGTCTGCACTTGAACACATAGATAGCGTCAGTGTGGGGCCTCAAGATAATTCGGCAAGCCGAGAAATTACTGACAGCACGATTACAAGTACACCAACAGAAAACCAAAGGCTTGGTAGACGATGCAATCTTCACAGCGCTAACTACAGCAGGTCATTGTTCAGAAGTTCTTGAATGCACAACTCTATGCCAACTTCACACCAATGCTACTGAAGCACCCATGCAGACAGTCGGAAAAAAAAAAAGCTTGATGCCCCACGAGAAATGCGGCCACTCAAACCATGGAAGTTATGTGTAACTTGTCTTCCTACAACTACAATGAACCTAAAGCTGCTGTTTTGCACAAGGGAACAAACACCAACACTGGTGCCTCACTCAACCCGAGTCACCTGCTCTGTGGAAGGTGCAGTCAGTCAGCTTCTTTGAGAAGATGAGGCCCGCACCTGCACTGTCAGTGAGCTGTACAAATTACAGAAGCACAGCCTACAAGCTTATGTGTCTTAGTGTGAGCAAGGAACCCGTATGGGCTCTAAAACCCATCGAACCATTTAACCCAACCCAACGAGCCAAGCTAGTTTCGTTCCGAGAAAAGTTGCAGCACGTAGGCTTTTCCTAGAATTCTTTCTCGGACAAGAACAAGCTTGGCTTGTTGTGTAGGCACATAAATAATGAAAAGGCATGCATCACTACCGGTGAAAAAAATAGAATGCAAAAAAAAAGCATAGAGTACACAGGTGCAGTGTCTATCACATACCATTATTGTGCAGTAGATGCTACATTGGCTAAACAAGCCAAATGTATAAATGACAGGCTGCGTGACCACGCAAACTTGATGTGTGGGTCAGTTGGCATTAGTATTGCACTGCTCTCAGTGCAATGTGCACCCATATTTAAAAACCACTTGACTGTGGCAAAATATAAGGACCAGAGTGCTTCAGAGATATGTGAATCTTTCCTTATTCAAATGACGGGGAACCAGTGTGTTAGCTCCCTATCAATAGAATTATTAGACATTGAGACTGCTTATCATCACTGTAAAACAAATCGTGCTAGCCATGCCATGCGCCCTTTTTGTATTTGTGTGAGCAACATGCATTCAGATTGATCCATTCCACACCTTTCGTCCTTGGCACCATATCGCTGTGCGAGTAAAAACTGGACTTTTTCTTAGTGAAAGAGTGTTAGTTTAACACACAAACTAGCTCTATGGCAGTTTGTAATAAAGGAGTATAAGCATCCTCTGAAAACATGCCCATAAAGAACAGTGCTAAAAGAGCTCTTTAAAAAAAAACATGAGTGTATCTGTCATAAAGGCCAACTCTTGTGTCTTTTACTTGACATATTTTTCAATACCAATATTGAGGTGCAAGCTCACCATAGTATATTACCTTGCCAATGAAGCAAATCACACTGGTGCTTGACTGTCGTGGGAACAACTCGGATGTGAAGATTCGCACCAATTCGCAGCATAGCATGTTCTGCTTACACTTCATCACCAGGCCCAGCCATACCTATAGCAGCATTAAAACAAGTGAGCTGAGTGCCATAAGAGAAACAATATAGAAAGTGAAACTGCGAACAAAGCAACCTTCATTAGGCATAAACAGTAATAAAATGCAGACATTGTACCCATAACTAACTTGACTTTGAGCAACATAGCATGCACAGCAAGAAAGATCTGATGTATGAGCCATCTACTTGAAGATCACCCGAAAGCCCCTTTTTGTCGCCCCCCCCCTTCCCCTCATGCACGGATGGCTGTCTGGCTGAGTAAACCTGGTTTATCCCAGATATAGTGTAAGCAAGCGTTGTCACTTGGGGGGGCCAATCCTAATATTATTGCAGAACATGTATTCTTACAATGATGTTAATTTTTTTGTAACGCTGGCCATCCTGCAGACCCTGCAACATTACAGCATCGATAAGGCTAATCGCATTACCCGATAAGGCTAACCAATAGGTGTCCCAAGAAGCATAACTCCGGATTTCTACTGGGAAGCATTCACTACATTTTGACAAATATGCTTCTATAGCTTCAACTCTATTTTCATCAACATATAATAAGCTTCACGCATCTGCACAAACTTAATGCAAAAGGGTGCCATTAGGAATACCACAATAGTTTTCTACCAATTCAGCCTTTAAAATAAACACTGGCAAGTTCTTTACTATGCCTAGAACAAATGAAGCTGTTCTGGAATTGAATAAGCCTTTTCCATACATGCGAAAATCACCACCACTATGACTTGCTTATGGGCATTTTGTAGACAAAAAACACCAAGCACAAGAGTTGAAGCTTGGGCAAGTCGGTAACTTCATTTTGGTGGTGCTCACAATGAACACATGTGAGGGAAATAAGCGACAGACAGAGAGTGAAAGCGTGCTGTGCTCTATCGCTCTCTGTCTGACTGTGACTTCCTTGGTATGCGTGCACTGTGGATGTTCCTTATCTCTTAAGTATGTGTGCACAGTGAATACCATTGAAAGGAACATAGAGATGAGATAATGCTAGAATGAATACAATGAACAAGAAACGTGCCTTCTGATGCAGCACATCCTTATGCGACACAATTTTCTGGCAACATCCTAAGCCTGCTATTGCACTGAAAATGGCTTATTCGAGCTGCTGTACGAGACAAGTTTGCTTTTACAGAAGACTGATGACATTTGTTCAATTATTTTGACAAACTTGTGGTTATGCAGTAATGTGAAAAGGTGGCATCATTAAAAGCCACCTTAGTTCTTGTGTAAAAAAATTAAATTACATTATGGGGTTTTACATGCCAGAACCACAGTCTGATCATGAAGCACGCCGTAGTGAGGGACTCCGGAATAATTTGGACCACCTGGGGTTCTTTAACGTGCGCCTAAATCCAAGTACACAGGTGTTTTCGCATTTCACCCCCTTGGAAAGGCAACCGCCATGGTCACGATTTCATCCCGAGACCTCGTGCTTAGAAGCTCAACGCCATAGCCACTAAGCAACCATGGCAGGTATGCAAAAAAAAGAAAGCGTACAGTCAACTCCACAGATCAGGCTAGGTATAAATAAGCAACAGTCAACAAGCTGAACCTTTGCATGATTGCTTTGCATAATGGTTGAGGTAAAAACAATTGCCGAAACATTCCAGATGCACTCAACACGATTTGGAGAAGACAGCATATGAGAGTTAAAAATGTTGAAAGGGAAATGTTTAGAGTAGTGCTTTGCTGCTGCAATGGTTTTTGTCAGTGCGCCAGTGAGCACAGTACGACTGAGGCAGCTGCTGAAAATAATAGATCCTCTTTATGGCTTTTTAGGGACTGATTTGCATGGTTTGTTGCATGCCTCAGGAATTTGCTTATTTATTTATAAACATACCTCATAGGCTCCAGTTGGAGTATTGCGTGAGGTGGTAGGAAAAAATTTCTGAACTAAAAAGGAGAACATTCAACAAAAGAACTCAAACAAAAGAAGAAAAAACATACTCTCTCACAATGTGGCTGCAAATCGGGCAGCTAGCTTATAAAAACAAAGCAATTAGAAACAGTTTCATACTGGTAGTGCTTTAGGAGACAGAATGTTAAATTCTGAGCTTGGAACACTTTAAGCCACCTTTTGTGGCCTTTTGGTCTGAGGTCCCGTTCTCTCTAGTATTATGGGACTCAATAACCCCGCTCCCCCCCAAATTTTTTAAAAATGTAATACACAATTAGGTCAACTTACAGAAATATAATTAAGAACACAGAATTTGCGCATGCACATATGTTAGAAGAGAGAGAAACGGAAGTCTACAAGAATGCGTAATAACAAAGGTAACCAAACCCCTGCTGCTTTTGTTGGGCAAATCATAGCAAGACATGAAAGGATATGCATGCCTCACAAGATGGTCCCTAAAAAATTTGCCACAATGCAGTCAGTAGGGAGCACATCATGCATTTCTACAATAGCCTCCAATTACATTTAACTCAGAGGAGGCTACTTAAATCAATTGATTAAACTGAAGGTAGGCCAGATTCAAAATATGCAATTCAAGTAGACCGAAACTGCAAGTTATGAATATAGCATATTCATAGCAACAGTGCTGTACTATCAGCGTCAAATGAAAGCCGAACTGCGGAGCGCGTGCCACAAGCATTAGAAGCAGCATAGTGCGCGCCGTCCAGTCATCTGCGCAGACAGGCCCACACATCCGGTTTGGTAGCACAGCGCCACCCCACTGAAGTGCGATTTTTTTTTGCCTGTGTTCCCACTCGGATTTTTGAAAGGAAGAAAAAAAAAGAAAGCTGAAGCGAAAATTCTGCAACATAAAGAAAAGAAAACAGAAGCGAAACCTGCCCTTCTGAATGTTGCAGAATTTTCGCTTCTGTTTTCTTTTTTTTTCTTCCTTTCAAAAATCCGAGTGGGAACACAGACAAAAAAGAAATTGCACTTCAGTGGGGTGGCGCTGTGCTACCAAACCGGATGTGTGGGCCTGTCTGCGCTGATGACTGGACGGCGCGCACTATCCTGTTTCTGATGCTTGTGGCACGCGCTCCGCTGTTCGGCTTTCATTTGACGCTGATAGTACATTATGTCATACATGCCAACCTGTGAACTTTATATTTTGTAAAAATTCTGCAGACAAAAATTTTTTATTGGCGAGATAGCACACATTTTTTAAAGCTTTCTCTCAGCACCCACACTGTTGCATTGATACACACATAATTAACCACTATTTAACAGCACACAAAGCAGCAGCAAACTGAAACACCAGAACTGACAACACTGTTTTATATCACCAGAGCACATTTGCAGTGTTCTTGCTGCTGCCGATTTAGCCTGTTTAAGAAATATATCTGAACAAACTGGCCTAAAGCAAGTGCCCCCTCTGGTATGCTCATTAGAGATCTTCACGAAAAATACGAAAAATTCAGGAGAGTTGACAGGTATGAATTATACCAACAAAACCTACAGCTTGTGTAAGTGGCAGGGACCATTTTGTACACACCTTGTCGCAGCATGCAGATCAGATGCTTTGCCGTGCTGTTCCGGCTGCAGAAATGTCTTAGGTTCCTATGCGGTGTAGAGATGCCTCTGGTTCACGAAATCTTGACATCCCTAAACAATAAGAAATGTTCAATTTACTGTAATCCCTGCTGAAACTGCAAGCTTGCAAGTTAACAAGATCATGTTACATTCTGAAAAGTCTCATACAACCAAACTACCCGAAGCTGCATCTGGTTGTGCAAACATCTCATTGTTACATCACAAGCGGTTATTTAACATGAAATGAAACTGCAGCAAACATAAATCTACTATCAAAAGCTTCACACAAACGCACATCTGTAGGAAGTGAAATGTGAATTGTACTACGAAATTCCTTAGCACATGAAAAGTGTTCCAAATCGAATTTCTTTATGCGGTGGAACAAAGCATTGTCTCGAAGGACGATGCACTGGAAATTACAAGAACAAACGCCCTATTTTTCAGCAGAAAAAAAAATTCGATGAAAAAGAAACACGGCTGTTGTAATCTCGGCTTCTCTGAAATAAACATTTACAAGCACACGAAAACACACAGGACACCCAACACAAGAAATACAGCCTGTCTGGCGACACTATATGTAGTAGAATTCGCATACAAGCTAAAATCTGGCCATGCGTCAGACCCAACAATCTAGTACCATCTCGCGCAGCCGTTAGCTGACATACAGCCTCCCGCATTTTTAACTATATCGCACCAATATACTATGAAATGGGTGTGCGTTGTCCTGAGAATAGCAGCTTAGCAGATGACGCTTGCGCAGGAGAGTGCTTTATGCGCCTCTGCTTAGTTTTGTCGGTCTCGCTAAGTATCGCCGTTGAAGGCGCTAAAATGGCCCATGATCGACGCTCGCGCAATATAGTTACAAATGCGGAAGGCTGTACTTCTAGAAATACCTATACAGAAATTACGTACACAAGCAGTAACTTTCCCTGCTTGATTTTTTTTCTTTACCATTCAGGTCAAACAATCACCGTTAGCATACGTTATAGCAGAAAGCAAATACATGATAAAGCTCCTGGCAACGTCCAATACGTTTCAGGACATTTTTTGTGAGACTGTTCGCTAAATGTGCACTGCGACATGAACGAACATTCGAAAAACACATTTATCATTGTGGTCGCTTTACTAATCATCTCGTGATCCGTATAACAATTCACACTTCACGAACCATTGACTACAAAACTGCGCGCAAGCGCCGGACTTACCTTTCTAGGCGTAGTCGGCAAACGCTCCTTCATGTCAGGTCGCGGCGTCGACTGCACGACGATCCTTCCGACGTAAACACTGTTGAATTGCGGATGAACTACAGCACGTAATAGCTCAACAAATTCTTCCGTGCACTGTGATCCGATGCGATATTATCAGAGGCCGGGAACAAAGAAAGCGCAAGCGGGCCATAACTACGATAATCGACATCGGCGAACCACGCGAAAGGTACTGCGAGCTACGTTACGCGGTCCCAGGGGTTAGGTGATCATCAAAGCACACAAGGGGCACGACATTTTCTCTCGGCACAGCGTACAGACGATTAAACATCCACATTTAATGCAGCGCGCACGCACAGCAACAGGGAGCAACAGCACGGTCATGCCCATGGGGCAGTGGCAGCGCCTCCTGGGGGCACCGAAAGCGACCATGCTTTCGTGCTTTTGCCCACTTTCGGCCCTTTGGTGACCGCATGTATCGTGACGGCGTAGTATGTGGTAGTGTATGGGTGTTCTGTGGTAGTATTTCGATATTATGCGTCTTATACGGCGGGTTCCAGCCACGTTCCTTTCAACAGTAAGGACTGCAGTTTATAAAACTGCGGGGCTGTGTGGCCGATTGGCTGTGTGGCCGAGTGGTTACGACGCTTGCTTTGGGGTCTGCAGTACGCGGGTTCAAATCCCGCTTTGGCGATTTCTTTTTTTTTTCTCTCTCTTTTTATTTATATACCTTTTGTTTCTTTTTTTTTTTTCGTCTGTGTTTGGCAGCGCCGTCGATTGTGCCCCGGCGCCGACGCGAAGCGGCTGTCGTTGGGGTGTTGCGGAGCGCTCGCTCGTGTGTACCAATTTCAAATCGAATTTTACCGTAAATCTGTTCAAGTATTAAATTGCATGGTATGACTTCATCGAGCATGACAGCTACATGTAGACCTTTTTGGTGCCAGTGGGACCAGTATGAGCCAGTTTAACTGGTTTAACTACCAAACGGGTCCCCTGTTTAGACCCATTTCTGTATCGGAGATTCCTGTTAAAACCTGCCTGCGGGCCAAATAGGCCCCTGTTTGGTGCCAGTGCCCAGTATGAACCAGTTTGTTCGCTAAACGGGGCCCCTGTTTAGACCTATTTCTGTGTGGGAGGGTCCCGTTTAAACCTATTTGCAAGCCAAACAGGACCCCGTTCAGACCCGTTTGTGTGTAAACGGGTCCTGTTTACACCTGTATGTTGCCAAACAGGACCCCGTTAAAACCTGTTTAAACCTGTATAACCCTGTTTGAATTTAAATAGGATTTTTTAGTAGGGAATAAATATGTAAACAAATAAAGGATAATAACATTGCCTATGAAATTTTACTCAAATCTCTGGACTACTTCAAAACTTCGCCTGTTCGTCTTGTGTACGTCCCTATGCTTTCTAGGAAACTGAAAGGGAGAAATTCAAGGGTGAAATTGACATCTCTTGTGGCACCATGGCAGAAAAGGGAAGGTGTGGCTTAGTGGGCCCATATGAAAGGATCAGCTCTGATTGTGCTACTCACGCACAAGGATCGACACTTTTGTATTTTATTTACAGGCAGTAAAGTGATAAATGGTGTCAGTGGACGCTGGCGTGATCATGACAATACCACCGTACCGATATGGCGCATAAAGGATTCTAATTGGAGAACATTTCTGCAAACCCTCACGGTCCTTTCTCATGTTTCTTCAATTGTTCAAACACGTTAAATTTAGGGTAGGAGAATATTCTTACAGAATTACCGAAGAATTGTACCAGTAATTATATCATGGTGCTGCGATCTGATTCAGCAGTAAAGTTAGTTAATAACAGAACAACAGAATGCTATAGCAACTTTGGTGATTCTAGCCGAAAACAATGTCTTCTTGCAGCACTTTGTGGGCATAACTCAAAAAGGGTGTGGTCTGTCATTGGAATCGTTCTCTATTTTTACACGACAATAACACGTCCCAGTGTCTTTTCGCATAATTTCCAATACTCATCTGCGTGCGTCCTGGCAAAAGGGTATGAAGACCTTTAGTATTTCTGGAAGTTCGGGAAGGTATATGGGAATGGTTCAAATGATAAGACACGTGCGTTGCATATTGAGGATAGAATGTTTATGTTTCGAGGTATCGGTTTGTACTAAGTAAAAAAGCTTGTGAAATAATTCGGACAGCCTTCATTTGCGCCGAAGATCCGGTGCGCAAAAATTCTGCTTAGATGTAATGCAAATATACTCAGTCAAATAGCTTCTGTATTCCTTTGTAAGAATACTACGTCTGGGGCTGCAGCCATGTTTTCTACTTCTGTGTCTTTTAATTTCACACAGGGGACGCTATTTATTTTCGTGGTACGTTTCAAGCTGAACAAAAGTCGCACAAACACGCCTTTCCATAACATAGCTGAAGAGGCAAAAATATTTCTTAGTAATGTCTTTATAAATGTTTGCCTTAAGAAAGAAATGAACTTTGAAAACACGTAACCTGAGTTTATTGTCTAAAATACATTACACCTAAAGTGCAAAAGAAGTTTGGAAGCACGTTCGCATGTTCACGAAACCAGCCAGCAATTTCTTAGGAAGACGTTGGTACAGTAGAAAGAAACGAAACAAGAACCGTAACTAAATGACCTGCATTTCGGAATATGTCATCTGGCGGGAAACCGCCAAACTAAGCAGCGACAGAGTGATAAAAAAATAGCGGCTCCGCTGGCTTCGAACCTGCGAACTCACAATCGTGGTATCAGTGATCCTAATCTGTGGTCGCGCAGAACACTCGGCTATCGGTTCGACGTGCTGCTCGAGGCAAAAACTAGGTTGATATACGTACCACAATAAATTCTGCGACCTTGTTATGAAAACTGCGATTTTGGAACGACTTTTTTGCCATTTCAAGAGTTGCTGCTGCAACTAGCAGAAAGCTAAATCGTTGAAGTTGATAAATCCCCGGTAATACGTTGATCGATGCAATAGGCTCATCGGAAATTGCTTTTTACTGGCCAAAAAAGCCTCAAAAGTTTGGCCTTTTCCATAGACTCCCATACTTCGAACTTCGCTCGCAATTTGGAACGGGTTTTCTGTCGTAAGTAATGGTACCGCTTGCATGAGATGTGGGGCTAAGCTCCTAGAGCCTATTTCCGCGGTAATATTTTGAAAGATGGCTTCTATGATTAGTTATTTGGGAAAAACGACGCACTCCCATGGAAAACACGCATGTTTTCAGAAGCGGCCGCTAGAGGCGCTGTTCGGCGATGTCCCAGATTCCTGGTATTGTGCCGCAACGCAGGCATTGGGAGAGCGAGAGTGGTGCTAGGTCGCATGCCGTTGTCGTCGGTTTTTCTCTGCTCTCATTTGAATGCTAGCTGCGAACTGATCCGAATGTACATCATTTGTCACGTGACTGATTCGTTCGCGATCACGTCCGCCGTGTCAACTCAGGTTAAGTGAATTGCCGGGCCTGCCAGCACTTGCTGTCGCGCAAGAGTTTTGAGACCGTGGTCTGGTTCACTATCTCTGCAAATGGTCGCTAAACAAGAACCAGATCCCTCGCTAACAGTAACGAAAGCTTCACCCAAAGAGATTCCCACAGAGCGGGGCATTAGGGGCGCTATGAAGTAAAGCTATTGCAAACTGTTGCTGATCTATTTCTGCAATGAGTCCTCAGCGAAGGGTCAAAATGTTACGGGCCACCCCCATTTCGCCTGTCTCTCACACTGCATTGCGAAAACCACCTGGGAGAATGGGTTTTAACACATAGTATTTTTTTCTTTGGCAATATAACGTTCCCGAGACTTTTGGCACGTATACGACATCGATCTGACAACTCTTGTCCGCTGAAGATTCTTTTTATTAGATTTTTTTAACGTTCTGTTGCAAGACGCCGCGATTTTCGACCAGTCACCGGAAGCTTAGCAAGGCAAAGCGGGCCAATTGCCAGCGTCAGCACCACCAGCCTCATGAGGTGATCTATTTTGACCCCAACGAAACCCTTTCCACTTCTGCGTGCTTCTTGCCTTTTGTCAGTCCACTAGATAATAAAAACCAGTCAAGGTAGGCAATGCTGGGCGCTATAACCTAAAGCTATTCCAAACGTTTCTATTTTCAATTCTGCAATCAGGCCTTCACGATTGGTCAAAAGTTTTTCAGGCTACCTCCACTTCGCCTGTCTTTCACGCGACGTCACAAAACCTCGATAGCTCCCAATCTAATATGGCGTGTATGCATATATTACGCATGATTAGACCGAACAAAAGAAAAAATATTTTTTAATTAGACACTTGTTGCCATTAGCCCTCTGCTCTTGGTCAAAACCTTTCAGACTGCACCTACTTCGCCTTTCTATCGCGCGAATTGACAAAATCGCGAGAACTCACCTCGTCAAAGTGACATGTACGCGTAATCGATGCATTGATATGCCGAACAAAACTGACTTGTTTGCTGAATTTTGGAGACTGCCCCGTTCCGAAGAAATAGAAGATGCCTGCCCGCCGATCGCTCACGCACTGGCTGCTCGTATTTGCCGGAGACCATGGATTTTTTACGTCTAATAAAGCTTTTTTGCATGGCAGCCCTATTGAAAAAAATGTGAACGAGAATGTACGAGAAATAGTGTACGCGATTATTGCTCCGTAGACTGTGCGAGAAACTCGTTCAGTCTGCGAGAACTCGTTGAGTCTACGAGAACCTCGTACAGTCTACGAAGCAATCATCGCGTACATTTCTCGCACACGTGTACGAGATCGCGTTCTTGTCACTGAACGAGATTCTCGTACATTATGAACGAGTTCGTTTCTACGAGCTGAGTGCGTACAAGATGACGAGCTTGTACAACCTGCGAGAGTATGCACCCTGAAAAAGATACGCACCTCATATTCATATTTAGTATAATAATGCAAATACAATTCTTGTAAATACAAGTGTTCATGCATGAACACTTGTGCTGACCTTACTGCAGTGTTGTGTCGCTGTAATGGTTTGTTCAGAAATCTACAGTAAAGAGTTATGTTGAGGTGAAACAAAATGTCAGGTGAGGTAATGGTTTGTACTTGTTAATAAACAAGCACACGTTACACAGGTTCTTCAGCACACCTATTCAAGCTTACAATAATAGTGAAGTCCTCAGATTTTAAGCAAGAGCACGTCACACATCTCGCAAGCGTTGTTTATTGGACCTTGAAATGGTACTTCAATAGACCCAGTCTGTTGACAGAAGACCACTGGAATGTGTTGCTTGAGTGAGAGCTTGCCGCGCACCTGAAAAAGTAAACAAAAGCCAACAGTTTTTTTTTCACACATGCAATAAGATAACACATAGGCAAAAGCAGTTTAGCTGGCATTCACACAGGTAAGAATGCTTTAGCTTTCAGAACATGCGATACTGAACAAAATTTATTAAAAATAAGTGGTTTCCTGCAATGCTTATGACTCCTAAGGAAATGTGCATTATAGTGTCGTAGAATAACCTGTTACATTAGCAGATCACTGAAACAAGTGTTATTACAGTAAAAAAAGGCATTATTTGAGTAATAATAATTAGTAGTACTGAAGCAACATAAGTAACATGCATAAAATCTACTTTTAGAGAGCAGCATCAACAAGTCGAGCTAATTAAATTACTTGGAAACTGCTATTCTGCCAGCAAAACTAAAACTCGTGGTGGCGTAGTGGCTTTGGCATTGCACTGCTAAGCCGAATGGCGCAGGATCAAATCCCATGCACAACGGCCACATTTTCATGGCAGCAAAGTGCAACAACACCCCCATAAGGTGCATTGGGCACATACCCCCGGTGTTCAAAGTTAATCCAGAGTTCCCCACTACAGTGTCCCCCATAATCATATTGTGCAGAAGGACTTGGTGTTAGGCAAGTTGCTGTTTGCTGAACGACATAGCGCAAAGGCACAAATACACAGAAGATACACAGACACACGTCACAGGCGCTACTAACAACTTTATTTGAAGCACAGCGAGATACAGTATATGTACTCCTCACAACGCGCAGGCGCACCAGCTACTTCGGGCAGAGCACAGAGGGCGATTATCAGGGCTAACACGATCATTTTGAAGATCTAAAGAAAGCAAGTTCCACATCATGAAAACAATATAGGTCAACTTTCACAAGCACTACTTTTTTTCTTTTATGTAAAATGCTTCCAACAGCTCACGTGCTGTTTTATCTTTAGTTCTGCCCAGGATTTTCCCATCATGAAATCTCGCACGACAAGGACAGGCTTTACATTGTGCTGAAAGATGCGCATTCAAGTCTTTCGTCGTGTTGTTAGCATGCTCCATGATTCGATCATTGACGCAGCGGCCAGTTTGTCTTACATAGGACTTTCCACAAGACAGTGGGATTTCATAAACCCCTCTGGTAGCACATCGCCGGTAAGGTGTGACGTGTTGTACTTGGCAGCCTACGTTAGATCTGCCAATTATGCGGGGACACAGTTGGGCCAGCATATTGGGAAAAGAGAACACTACAAAAGCGGGCACAGTGGTGAATGAGGCCAGAGCTGGTGAGCCGAGTGGCCCAAGAACGCAAGTTGTACCGTATGTGTATAAGTTGAGCCACAATTTAAAGAAAGTGGCGAACAGGCATGGAGTGCCTCTATTGTTCTCTGTTCCCAATAGGCTGGCCCGAACGTGTCCCCTCATAATGGGCAGATCTAAGGTAAGCTGCCAAGTACAACATGTAACACCTTACGGGCAACGTGGTCCCGGTGTGGTTTATGAAATCCCACTGCCTTGTGGAAAGTCCTATGTAGGACAAACTGGCTGCTGCATCAATGATTGAATGAGGAAGCATGCTGAAAACATGACGACAGACTTGAATGCGCATCTATCAGCAAAAAAACCCTGCCCTTGTCGTGCGAGATTTTATGATGTGAAGATCCCAGGCAGAAGTAAAGATAAAATTGCATGTAAGCTACTCAAAGCGTCTTACATAAAAAAGTAGTGCTTGTGTAAGTCAGACCTCTGTTGTTTTGTACGACGCGGAACTTGCTTTCTTTAGATCTTCAAAATTATTGTGTTAACATGAATAATCGCCCTCTGTTGTCTTCCCGAAGTGGCTAGTGCGCCTGTGCATTCGGAAGAGTATATATACAGTATCCTGTTGTGTTTCGAATTAAGTTATTAGCAGCACCTGTGACATGTTTTCGTATATCATCTGTGTATTTGTGCCTTTGCCCTGCAATATGTCGTTCAGCAATCATATTGAGGTTTTGACAAATAAAACCCAAAAATTTTATTTAAAGCAAATAGTACTGCATAAGGCCAAATGCTTATATAGAATCATCTGACAGCAGCTACGTTTAACAAAATTTAATACTTTCTAAAACAAGAAACTTTCAGATGGTTTGAGCAAAAATCTACTTATGCCAAAATTATTGTCATTAATTTTATATGGCCCATTCTGCCTTACTTTCTTTTTAACCAAAATTATATATGCAGTGCAGGTGCTCCCCACACCTAAAGAAATTGTCACCGTTCCTTAAAGTGCGTAGTTTTGTTTCAAATGACAACACAAGTATGCTTTGCGATTGTTAGCCAATGAAATGATTGTCAAACGCCTTGAAATCACGGACTCCTGGACAGGATAACTAGTCACATTAGGCACCCTTTCATCAGTTTTTGTCCACAAAATCAAGCAAGTAAAACATTACCCTGAGTCTGCAACTGTTAATGCATTCTGTTTGGTAATGATAATTTTATGGTCATTGACCCAAGCCAAGCCAAAAAAGCTCCCTTTCTGGAGCCGAGACAGGTTCCTGAATTACACCATGGAAGGTAAGCTCGTGGGCCCTTGTCCTGCTTCAGAAAGAGCTTACTGCGGGCACGTTACACGATGCAGCTTACTTTCGTTAGTGTTGGGTGAAGTGCCAGTGTTGAAGTTGTCTTTTGCGCAGAATGGCAGTTTCAGGTTCAGTGGGCCTGTAGGAAGACAAGCTCAAGATAACTTCCTGGTTTGAACAGGCTGTTTTGGTTATAATACATCAAGCTTTCTTGTGACTGCCCGCACAGGTGGTCCGTTAGTCTCGCTGTGAAGTTGACATTCAGCTGTATGTCCCAGAAGACCCGAATAATGGTCTGCTCTAGTTCACACGCTCTTGATTTTCTGTCAGCACTCTTGAACTCTTGCTGCCAGTAATTTCTTCCCAGCTGGCCGAATTATCTCGAGGCCCCACGCTGACACTACCGATGCTTTCAAGTGTAGACTTTTCAGGATAAGGTTCTTTGCAGGAAGGTGGCACTTACAGATTTCTATTCTGGACGCGAGTGAGACGAACCAGTAAGTCTTGGTAACAATGTTTTGTACATAAGTTCTGTAGAAGGTATTATCAAGGGTTCGACGAAAATTCACTTAGCCAGGTAACGACTATGAAGTTGTGGTGAATGACCAAGTGCTTATCATCGTGTTAGTGACGACACAATTTTTCGTAAAACGTTTAACTCCAACAGGACTACACACAAGATGTAAACAAGACTTTCCGGTTCGTTTCACTCAGGTCTTGAATAGCCACCTGTAAGTGCCACCTTTTTTTAAACCACACTTGCAAAGCCAGGAGTCTTATCCTGAAAAGTCTTCAATTGAAGACATCAGTAGTGTCAGTGTGGGGCCTCAGGATAATTCAGCAAGTCGAGAAGAAATTGCTAACAGTACAAGTAAAAGTATGCCAACAGAAAATGAAGGGCTTGGAAGCCGATGTATTCTTCGCAAAGTGTCAACTACAGGGTCATTGTTCACGAGTTCCCGGATGCGTAACTCCATGCCAACTTCCTGCCGACGCTAAGGAAACACCAGGGCAGGCAGTTGCAAGAAAAGAAATTCAGTGCTCTAAGAAAAATGCGGCCACTCAAACCATGAAAGTAATGTTTAACTTGTCTTCTTACAACTACACTGAACCTAAACATGCTGTTTTGGGCAAGAGAACAAACATCAACACTGGTGCCTTGCCTGACTCTGAGTCATCTGCGCCATGAATGGTGCCGTCAGTGCACTTCCTTCCGAAGATGAGGCCCGCACCTGCACTGTCAGTGTGCTGTACAAATTTCAGAAGCACATCCCACAAGCTTGTCTGCCTAGCAAAGAAGCTGTGTGGGGCTCCAAAACCCATAGAACCAACGAACACAAACCCAAACCTCGCTCCTTCAACTCTCGCTTTATATTGCTGTGCAAGCAGTAAAATTGGATGGTGTTAGTAGGGTTCTGTCCTGTCACCTCCTTGCCTTTCCTATGAATTTTATGCTAAATAAGGCTTTTTCTTGGTGAAAGAGTGCTAGTTTAAGGCATAAACCAGCTCCATGGCAGTTTGCAATTAAGGAATGTAAACATTTGCTGAAAATAGGTCCATGAAGAATATTTCAAAAAGAGCACTTTAAAAAAACACACACGTGTATCTATCACCAAGGCCAATCCTTGTGTCTTCTATCTCAACATATTTCTCAAATGTCAAGCTCAAAACTGATATCCAGGTGAAAGCTCTCCATATATTACCTTGTCAATGATGAAGCAAAGCACGCTGGTGCCTGGATGTTGTGGGACCAACTCAGGCGTAGAGATCAGCACTGATCAGCAACACAGCACAGTCTGCTTACACTTTGTCTGCAGGCCCAGCCATACCTGCATTAATACAAGTGGGCTTAGTGTCACGTGAGTATAATATAAAAAGTGACACCGTGAACAAATCAATCCTTGTTCGGTATACATATGAAAAAATGTAGATATTCTCCATATAGCAAGCTTCACTTTGAGTAACAAATCCTGCACTATAAGAAAAATATGATGCATGAGCCATCTATGCAAGAAAATTAATTGAAGATCCCTTTTTTTGCCTCCCTCCTCCTCCTTGTGTATAGGTGGCAGTCAGGTCAAGTAAAGTAGGCCAGAAAGCCACATAGTGTAAGCAAAGGTGGTCACTTGGTGGGCCAATTCTGATACCATAGCACGACATGCATTCTGCAGGCACTGCAATGTTAAAGCACCCATAAGCCTAGCAGCATTACTCAATAGGGCTAACCAATAAGTGTCCCCAGCAGCATAACTCAGCATGTCTACCAGGAGGCTTTCATTACACTTTGACAACTATCCTCCTACGGCTTGAGCCCAATTTTTGTCAACAGAAGACAAGCTTCTGTATCTGCACAAGGGCACTTTAAACAGTACCACAATAGCTTCCTACCTAATCCCACCTTTAAAATGACATTGGTAAGTTCAGTACCATGTGTAGAACCAATCAAATTGTTCTGCAATCAAGTAAGCATCCCCTTTTCATACACGCAAATATCAGCAACACTACTACTGCCATATGGACATTTTGTAGGCAAAAACACCAAGCGCAAGAGCTGATGCTTGGGCAAGTTGGTAACAGTTCATTTTGATGGTGTTCATGGCACACACATGCCAAAAGAATAAGCGACAGGCCGACAGTGAAAAATAACTGTCCTCTTTCACACTCTGTGTGTCCCTTATCTCCTTAGAAAGTGTGCACTGTGAATAGCATGGAAAGGAACATAAGAGATCAGATAATGCTACAATAGATAAAAGAAATCATGCTCTCTGATGCAACACGTCTTTAAGCAACTTAATTTTCAACCAACATCCTAAGCCAGCCGCGCTTAAAAAACTCACTGAAGTTGCTGTGTAAGACAACAGCTTGCTTTTACAAAAAATAGAGTTAAACTTATTCTATTATTTTTGCAAACTGGTGCTTCAGTACTGTGAAAAGGTGGTATTATTGAAAACCAGCTTAATTTTTGTGTAATAAAAAACCTAGTCAGCTACAGAGATCAGGCTTGATATAAATCTGCCAGTGAACACGGTAAATCAATATTTCCATGACTGTTGAGGTAAAAAGAATCGTTGACAAATTCCCAACACACTATGCATGTTTTGGAGAAGACAGTGCTTTTCTACTGCAAGCATTTAACAGAGCCCCAGTGAATACAGTCTTATATAACTTATTGCAGGACATTTCAAACAGATCCTCTTTATGGCTTCTTAGGGACTTGGGTAATGAAGAGTAAGTGCAGTGACATCTCTGAGCACCTCAAAGACAATACTGGTGATTACATGGCAACACAACTGCTGACATGCAAGATAACTTTCGGGCAGTGTTGTCTCATGCCACATCAATCAGACAAAACTTTAAAGGGACACTTAAGGGAAAAATAATTATTTGAGATGCATTATTGAATTACTCTTTCGCAAACCCAGAAAGACTGCAGTTATCCAAAAGTAGAGGCTTGATAAGCTAGAAAATACACAAGAACGATGTACAGGTGGTGAAACCACAATAAAGTTCCCACACCTGCTGGCTGTCTGCTAAGGCCTAGTTAATTTGTTTTTGGCAAAAATTGACTATATTGCATTCTAAAAGAGGCAAGAACTGAACTTAGCAATTTTGGAGCAAGTGTACTGAACCGCAACAGCCAAAATATACGAAAATACTCTGGAATGCATGATGTCCTCCAACGTACGATGTTTCGCCACAAAATTTGGCAGGAAATGCCACTTTAACCTTCATTTTCTTTTTGCAATAAATAACCTCTCATCACAAAACTAACACAAAAAGAAAGAATACATGATGCGTCTAAACTGTCTCCAAACAAAAAAATGTGTCCGGAGTCATTTTGTACACATTCAAACCACTTATTTTTGGCCTTGCTTAAAGTGCCTTTGTGTGTCATGCAACATGAAACTGAAAAACAGGATTCACTGTAAAGGGAGAAATAAATGGGGCTCGCCTAGCGTGACGTATCTGCACAGGCTTAAGAGAATGATGATGATGATATATGTTGTTTTCTGGCGCAAGGGCCAGCTATGGCCAAAGAGCGCCAAGACGTGGTGTACTGAGTGAGCAATGGTATGATCAATGACAGTGGGTAGGTGTAGGGTGGCTGTAAAGGGGCCTAAAATCCTGCGCACTAAAGGTGCGTAAAAGACAAAATTAATAAGATCATGACAATGATGTGATAGGGCGCAATGAATATGGTATAAAAAAGCTGTGAGCGATACAAGGCACTACTGCCTCACAGAGACCCTTAGAAGCAAGAGCCGGGAGGAGAGTGCATTTCAAAATGCTGTCGCAGCAGCGTCCTCTGAAAGAGGACCCTGCTACGAATCTCTCGGGCGAAGAACTTGCAAAATGTCGATGTCGTTTAAAAAGGCTAAAACTGAGTCGTGCTGAAATACCGGGTCATTAGCTAAAAACATCGCTGGGTGAAGGGGTATGTTCTCTCTATAGGCTTGAACAAAGTGTTTCTTTCTTTCAGGTTCTATTAGAGGACACTGCACTAGGATGTGAAGTACAGTAAGTACCTCCCCACATCTAGTACGGGTCGGGGGTTCGCCTCCAGACAACAAGTAATTGTGCGTGCCGTAAGTGTGTCCTATTCTGAGCCTACAGAATAGGACATCATTTCTTCTAGATTTCGTGGTGGATGGCCAGTTCCCTAAGCGAGGCTTAATTAAATGAAGTTTGTTTAGACTCTGGGCGTCCCACAAACCTTGCCAGTGGGCTCGAAGTCTCTTACGTAGATATGGCTTCATATCGGGAACAGGGACGGGCATGGATGTGTTTCCAGCTTTTGCGTCGATGGATGTGGCAATCTGGTCTGCCAGTACATTTCCCTCGATGTCTCAGTGTCCTGGCACCCAGCACACCACAACATGCTGCCCAGACGCATATATATTACATATTAATGAATAAAGCGATACTATTACTGGATTTTTGTGCCTTTTAAGAGATTTTAAAGCTTTTACTACGCTCAGCGAGTCTGTGTAGATAATTGCTTTTGGTATTTTCGATTCTTTGATATGTTTAAGAGCCGACAGTATTGCACAAGCCTCTGCTGTGAAAATGCTCGTTTGGGGGTGCAGGGCGTCGGCATCTGAAAATGATGGGCCAACCGCTGCATAAGAGACGCCAGCATGAGACTTTGATACATCGGTGTAAAATTCCGGACAGGAGTATTTATGCTGCAGTTCGAGGAAATGCATTCGAATGTGTGCAACCGGGGCGTGTTTCGTAACATGTAAAAAGGACAAATCACAGTCGACAATCTGCCACTGCCACGGTGAGACCTGTATAGTGGGTGTCATTAGACGATGTTCAAAGAGTGGGCCAGCCATTTCCTCAGCCAGACTTCTCACACGCAACGAGAAGGGCTCTCTTACTGCAGGTCGGTTATGAAAGAGGTGGGAGCTGGACAAATCATTTACGGTGGAATATGAGGGATGTTCACTGTTTGCATTCACTCTAAGAAAATACATGAAAGCTGTGTAGGTCCTCTGGAAGTGGAGGGACCACTCATTGGATTCCACGTAAAGGCTTTCTACAGGGCTTGTCCTAAAGGCACCTGTAGACAAGCGAATACCTAGATGGTGGATGGGGTCCAGCATCTTCAACGCGGTTGGGGTGGCTGACTGGTAAATTATGGCCCCGTAGTCTAGGCGTGTTCGTATGAGGCTTTTATACAAATTTAACAGACACTTTCTGTCACTACCCCATGTAGTGCGTGACAACACTTTTAAAATATTCATTGTTTTCATGCACTTGTTTTTTAGATGTTTTAGGTGTGGTATGAATGTTAGCTTAGTGTCAAGAATTATGCCTAAGAATTTATGTTCCGTTTTTACAGGTAGACGCTGTCCTTGCAGGTCAATGTCGGGGTCGGGGTACAGTCCTCTCTTTCTAGAAAAAAGGACGCAGGCGCTCTTTTGTGGATTTAGGCAGAACCCATTCTCGTCTGCCCATTTAGCCACCTTGTTCAGACCAAGTTGAACCTGCCGCTCACAGATTGCAAGGTTGCATGATTTAAATCCAATCTGTATATCATCGACGTACGTTGAATAAAACATGTTGCGTGGGATGCATAGACGCAAGGAATTCATTTTTATAATGAAGAGAGTGCAACTGAGCACCCCACCCTGTGGTACTCCGGTTTCCTGCACGAAAGGCCGTGATAATGCATTGCCAACTCGAACACGGAATGTGCGATTCAGCAGATAACTTTCAATCACATTTAACATATTACCACGTATACCAAAGTGGGAGAGGTCTCTCAGTATTCCGAACCGCCACGTGGTGTCGTATGCTTTTTCCATATCGAGGAAAACAGAAAGGAAGAATTGTTTGTGAACAAAAGCTTCACGTATCTATCTGTGCCTCAATACGTATCAGATGGTCAGTGGTGGATCGACCCTCGCGAAAACCGCACTGGTATGGGTCAAGGAGCTTGTTTGATTCTAGGAAATGTATCAGACGGCGGTCTATCATCTTCTCGAAGACCTTGCAGAGGCAGCTTGTTAGAGCTATGGGCCTGTAACTCAATACGGACGATGGATCTTTGCCCTGCTTCAGGATGGGGATCACTATGGCCTCTTTCCAGGCAGAGGGGATCTCGCCGGAGGTCCATATAGAATTATAGAGACAGAGAAGGGTTTTCTTCGTTTCAGAGGGTAGGTTTTTCAACATGTCATATAGTATACGGTCAGGGCCTGGGGCAGATTGCTTGCAACAGGTGAGTGATGCATGTAGCTCTGCTAGGGAGAAAGGTAGGTTATATGGCTCGTTCCCAGCGCTCTTTCGGTCTATTTTTTGTTTTTCTATAGCTGATTTATATCTTATAAATGCTGGTGAATAGTGTGAGGAACTGCACACATGTTCAAAATGTGCTCCCAGATGGTTCGCTTGGTCCTCAAGGCTGTCTCCCTGCGTGTGTACCAGGGGAGGTGGATGTGTTTGTCGTCCTCTTACTCTATTGACCCTGCTCCAAACCTTGGCCTCATCCGTGTACGAGTTGATACTTGATAAAAATGTTTTCCAGCTGTCTCTCCTGGCTTGTCTGCGTGTTCTCCTACCTTGGGATTTGATTTTCTTGAAATTTACAAGGTTTTCAGCAGTAGGATAATCGCGAAGCTGCCTCCATGCTTTGTTCTGCTGCCTACGTGCATTCCGGCATTGTTCATTCCACCACGGAACACGACGTTTGCTAGAAAGTCCACTTGTTTGGGGAATACACTTAGAGGCTGTATCAATTATGAATTTAGTAAAATACTCGACGGCACCATCAATTCCGAGCGATGAAATGTCAGCCCACGAGAGTTTACTGGTAAGAGTTTGGAATTTATCCCAGACCGCTGCATCGACCTTCCATCGGGGGGCATGTGGTGGAGACTCGTATTGTCTTGTTGCTCTCAGCAGTACTGGGAAATGGTCGCTCCCGTAAGGGTTTTTTATAACTTCCCATTCAAGTTCTGAAAATAGAGACGGGGAAGCTATGCTAAGATCAATAGAAGAAAAGGTTCTATTTGCGATACAGTAAAATGTAGGTTCCTTCTTATTCAGGAGACACGCACCAGAGGAAAAAAGAAATTGTTCAACAAGACGGCCTCGCGCATCGATACGAGAGTCGCCCCACAAACTGCTGTGTGCATTGAAATCGCCAAGAACAAGATAAGGTTCTGGCAATTCGTCTATAAAGGACTGAAATGCATGTTTGTGTAAGTGGTAATGTGGGGGTATGTAAAGCGAGCAAATGGTGATGAGTTTGTTCAGAAGGACAAGTCGAACTGCCACTGCTTCAAGGGGCGTTTGTAGCTGCAAACGTTGACATGCTATGCTTTTGTGAATTACAATGGCAACACCGCCTGATGATGCGAGAGCATCATCGCGATCTTTACGAAACGTAACATACTGTCGGAGAAAATTTGTATGTTTCGATTTTAAGTGCGTTTCCTGTACACACAGCACTTTTGGATTGTGTTGGTAAAGAAGTTCTTGGACATCGTCGAGGTTCCTAATAAGGCCTCTGACGTTCCATTGAATGATTTGTGTATCCATAATGAAAGTAAATTGGTGCTGTGTGTAAAAAAGGAAGTGTTGCCTTAGATTACAGAGCCGTTTGCGGCCCTGTAATTTTGGTTTTGTCTTTTCTAGAGCGGTCCAAAGAGTTTGGCCGCTCTTTAGGTACTGGTTGCACCACCTGGCTTGGGGTAGTGTCCATAGCCTCTTGTGAAGCGCTGGACACTCGCTCTAACGAGCGATGTGTACGTCGTGTAGCCTTCGCCTCGAGGGACGAAGGCTGTGGCCTCACCAGCCCGGAGGCCGATGGAACGTCCTTAGCCTCTGAGCTGCGATGGCTGCTGCCAGCGCTAGTAGTGGCCTCTGGTGGGGCCGATTTCGAGGGAGGCAGGGCAGCCTCAGCTGCTCCCACTATGGGGGCGGGTGGAAGTCGCCTCAATACGCTGCGCGTGCCTTGGGCGACCGCCGGGGTCCGTCGTGGTGCTGCCCCCTGTTGCACCACTTCGGCAAAAGAAGTTTTCATCGAAAATGCAGGTGAAAGACGCTGTCGTGCTTCCAGGAAACTGATATTTTCTTTGACTTTGATAGTAATGATCTCCTTTTCTTTCTTCCAGGCTACGCAAGATCTGGAATATGCAGGGTGGCTGCCATCGCAGTTCGCGCAATGGGACTCAGCAGTACAGTCATCAGCAGAGTGATCTTTTGTAGCACATTTCGCACAAGTTAGTCGTCCTCGGCAGCTTTGAGAGGCATGACCAAACCTCTGACACTTGTAGCAGCGTCGTGGATTTGGAATGTAGGGTCTAACACGCAGTTTGAGGTAGCCTGTTTCTATTGCATCCGGGAGTGTGCTAGAGCCAAAAGTAAGTACTATGTGTTTGGTTGGTAGTTCTTTGTTATCGCGCCTGATTTTTATGCGTTGTACATTTATAACATTTTCTTCTTTCCATCCATTCAGGAGTTATTCATCAGTCAAATCCATGAGGTCGTCGTCTGAAACCACACCCTTGACGGTGTTCATTGTTCGGTGTGGACTAACAGATATGGTTTTATCGCCAAATGCCACCAGGTTTGTTAGTTTCTCGCACTGCATCTTGTCTTTTACTTCAATCAGAAGGTCCCCACTTGCCATCTTGGTGGCTTTGTAGCCACTTCCAATTACCTCCGTGAGACATTTTGACACCAACAAGGGTGAAATGTTTGTTGCTTTTTTATCAGTGTTTTCACAGTGAATCACATGATACTTAGGGAATGTGTCTCGTTTCTTCAAAAAGAATTCAAAGGTTGCGTCGGTGCGCCCCCTTTTCGGGGGACGATCAGGTGAGAAGGGTTTCGAGGGTCCCATGGAATGAGTTGTTTGTTCGGTATCAATGCCAGTCACCCACCACCGAGCCCAACGAGGGGACACGGCATAGATTGTTATGAAGCAAGCACTGCCATGCCAACTGTACATTGTTACTATAACCGCATATGTTATAATCAAGGTAGATCATAACACACAAGGTTAACCCTTGCTGCCAGGAATTTTGGAAGTAAATGGAAGAGAGAAGAAGACAGGAAAGATTGAAGGTCAGAGGGATAGGCGAAGATTGGAGAGAGAGAGACAGGAAAAGGCAACTACCGTTTTCCCCCGGGTGGGTCAGTCCGGGGGTGCCGTCTACGTGAAGCGGAGGCCAAAGAGGTGTGTTGCCTCCACCGAGGGGCCGTAAAGGTCCAAACACCCGGCATCGGCTCAACCTCCAGGATCCTCTTTTCCCCGCACACGGCTAAGCCGCGCACGGCTAAACGCGGGAGGGGCCAACCCTCACGTGCTCGGGTCCGTGGTGTCGCAACACACCAAACGCCTGCTGACGCAGACGCCCCTGCGGGGCAGGCTTAAGAGAAGTGTGACTCCATGGTCTAAATGAAAAAATAAAAATAAAATCACACTTTGGACGGGTCTCAGGTTATAGTACTACTCAAAATCTTGACAAGTGCTTATTCAGTCTGTACTTATCCCAAAAGCTTGGTAATGACATACGCCCCTTATGCACTATTGGTGTCTGCGCCAAAGGGGCTAAGGTTAAATGTTAGGTAGCCACACACATTTTAACAGTGAAATTCAAGTGCATTATGACTTTTGTCTGCCACTTTTAATAACATGTAACGGTCGATATAGCACATTGTGATCTAATTATTGTAGGTCAGCATGGCCTGAGCACGGCGTGCCTAAACACTTTTGTTAGGTGAGAAAGTATTGTTTCTGGTACTCTTTCGGGAAGCAGCCTATGCCTTATTCAGAACAAAAACCTTGTTTCCCTGAGAATGTCAGACAATCGCATATTTCAAATTGACCATTTCAAATGCACACAAAGTACAGCATAGTTTTGGGGGTCCCACTAACTATTGAAACGCACATCATCCAAGTTCAGCAGTCAACATCATAACTAAGCTTGTAGAAGTGCATATTAGCAAGTTGACAATAATAAGGAGAAGGTGAGAGAGATGGTCCCAACTATAAGAGAAGCAATGGCAGAGTTCAAGCTCTCTCCCATGTCAAATGCGGAAGGGCAAAGCATACCCATCTTTCGGTTACACACTTACCTGCGACCACTGCACCAGGCTGACTGACATGCGTAACCAGCAGTTTGTGATACCACATTATCAAACCTGCAATTTATGGGACATCAGAGATCAGCTTCAAGCTTGATGCTATGCTGCTCTAGGGATGTATTATGAACTGACTACATTTAAATGTAATGCTTCATGGTTTGTTGCAAGCTTCAGGAATTTACTTATTCATTTATAAACATACCTCATAGGCTCCAGCTGGAGTACTGCATAAGGTGGTAGGTAGAACATTGTGAGCCAAATAAAGAACATACAATAAAACAAGTAAAAAAAGAAATAAATACTCTTTCACACTGTGGTTTCTTATCTGGCAGCTAGCTTATAAAAGTGAACAGAAACGTGTTCATGCTGGTAGTGCTTTAGAAGAATAAATAATAAGAGGTTAAACAGAAAATTCAAACACTTTCAAGCCACCTTTCGTGGTTTTTTCTTTCAACGTCCCTTTAGGAATGGGAATCAATGAACAGCCCCCCCCCCAAAAAAAAAGAGAAAAAAAAGTGCAATACATGATTTTTGACTACTTAGAGAAATAAATCTAGCAACACAGAATCTGTGCAGGCATGTATGTAAGGAATTAAGTGCAGTAATATATGCAATAACTTGCAATGCCCTTCTGCTTTCGTCGGGCAACTCATAACAAGACATAAAAGGATATGTGTGCCTCAAAACACAGTTCCTAAAATAAATACGTCTCTATACAGTCAGTAAGTAGCATATCATGCATATCTACTCAAGCCCCCAATTATACTTGACTCAGGGGAGGCTACTTAGGTACATTGATTAAACTGAAGGTAGGCGATATTTTAAAATATACAGTTCAAGTAGTACTCGAATATGTCAAAACTGGAAGTTATGAATATGGCATCTAAAGCAAAAGTGTTGTACGTTATGCCAAACCTGCCAGCCTGTGAACTTTATGTTTTGCAAAAATCCTACACACAATGCTGTGTTGGAAAGACAGCATGTATTTTCTTAAAGTTTTCTCTCAGCGCCTACATTGTTCAATAGAGACACATTATTAACCATTAACTTGGAAAAGCAGGAACTGACAACATTGTTTTTAGACCAGTGTGCTTTTTTCAGTGCTTTTGCTGTTGCCGATTTAGCCGGCTTTACGAACTTATCTCAATAAGCTCGTCTAATACGG